>NC_091987.1:68453563-68779239 GCF_044704955.1 Pristiophorus japonicus | reverse complement strand
TGAGTGATAAGGGAATAAAAGGTTATGGAGAGCGGGCAGGGAAGTGAAGCAGAGCCCAAGATCAGATCAGCCATGATCTTATTGAATGGCAGAGCAGGCTCGAGGGAGAAAAATGGCCTACTCCTGCTCCTATTTCTTATGTTCTTATGTGGAGCTGGGAGGAACACTTTTGCATCTCCCAGCTCCATACTTGGGTAACAATTTTTTTTAATGCACCTTTTAGGTGACAGTCTGAAGCAGTTCCTTTAAGGACCACTAGTTAGGCCTCATGTAGACCTGATTTTTCTGAACACAGTTGGCCCAGCACCAGCTGTGTTCATGGCAAACTAATTTGGTAAAGGAGTCATCAAATAGGCATTATGCCCTTTATTGGCATATGCAAAGGACATAACATCTGCTTCAGGTGCAAGGCCTGGAAGCCTTTTGATAATTAACCAAAATGGAGGACAGCACATTTACTGCTCAGAATGTGTGCGTGCACGCTGCCTGCCATTTGGTACCCATTTTACACCTGTAAAGCAGGTACAACGTCATCAAATGTCTAGGCCTACATGCTCTATCGGAAGTTCTCCCCTGTGACGTCTGTCAGCCCCTTCATTCTTCTCTCTGCATTTCAGGATTTCTGATTTCAGAAATCCTGAAACGCATTATTTCTGTTGCCCAGGAAAGATTCTGAGGAAAATGCCATCAAATCAGAAATAAGTCCCATCCAGCATCATAAATAAATATATTAAAGGTGATTTGAAAATATTTGCGGCAGCCCTCAGAATTCCTAATGATTCAGGAGTTCAACGGGTTAATGGAATAAATCTTCTATTTCTGGTGATTGGTTCAGAGATGAACACTCATTACTACTAATGTACAGTGACTCTAATTACTGCTGTGACAGAACAGCAAGAACATTAATGGTCACTGGCTCCATTCAATACTACTTGCAGGAAATGAGCTTTGACGCAAAGCTGACTTTAGGACCTCAAGGGACAACTACATTTAAGACTGATGTAGATGATGGAAATGGGAGGGGCAGGGGGGGCGGTGGTGAAGAGAGAGATGAAGACTAAACTATGAGCTGGAGGGGAAGGGAGAAAGACTGACTGACTGATAGACAGAATGAAAGTTATGAAGTTTTTGGAGCTTTTAAAGAAGCTTCTTTACAATACTGGAGAGGAGAGTTGCATGGCATTTACTGATGCAACAAAATCATCTGCAAACGGAACAATGACATCTGTTTGGTGTAGTAACATTTTGAGACAAATTATGCCTTTATGTTGAAAAATGAACGAATGCGGTTGGCAAATATTGTTTAAAACCACAGTGCCTTGGCTTTCAGATGGCTCAGTAAGTTTACCCACTGTGAAACTGAGCCATAGGAGGTCCAAATTTGACCTCCAGTTGTGCTGAAGTAGCACTCTTGCCTCTGAGTCAGAGGGTTCTGGGTTAAAGTCATCGGCTGACATTCCAGTGAAGTACTGGCTATATTGCCAGAGGTGCCAATTTTCTTTGAGACTTTAAACCAAGGCCCCCTCTGCTCTCTCAGGTGGACATAAAGATGTAATGGCACAATTTTGAAAAAGAGGAGAGTTATAATGGCCAATATTTATCCCTCAATCAACATCACTGAAAAAAGCCGATTATCATTTTTGTTTGTGGGAGCTTGATGTGCACAATTTGGCTTCCGTGTTTCCTACATTACAATGACTACACTTCAAAAGTACATCATTAGTTGTAAAGCATTTGAGAGCTCATGAAAAAGCAGTATAAATGCTAGTCTTTTTTTTCTTTCTTTGTAACTGGTCTCAATGTCCCTGGGTTAGGGAAGGGAAATAACTGGGGTTCCTGTTGGCGATCGCTATCCAAACTCTGCTGGAAGTATGTGTGTTCATGTTGAGTAAACATGGGATCAGCCTTGGCATCACATACAACAACTAGCCAACACTCACTGTCAAGATTCGCACGTGCTTAACGGCCTCCCTGGGCAAGATACCATAGGGCAACCCAGCACCTGTGAAACTACTTCGGCAAGTAATCGATGCCTTCGAGAGAGAAGAAGGGCAAAAATTGGCAGAAAAAAATGGTGCCTTTTTAAAATGTATACTGCCAACAATAATGCATCATGGTAGTAAACATACATGTTTGTGAAAGCAATAAGACCACAATGCAGAATTTCTTGGAATTAAAAGTTGAGAGCACTGTGCTCCTCAGTAACTACAAGGAGATTTGCTGCTTAAGATTTTACAAGAATTTTTGGATCTGATATTAGTCTATCCAAATATTATAAGCCAACGTATTCTGGGCTGTAGCATGTTAATAAGCCAGTTAACAGATTATTTTGGAATTTAAGTAGCTTGTGCCGTACGACAGAATTGAAAACAGGCAGGGTGACGGAAGGATGAGTCTACAGGTAGACAGACATATTGATGCATTGAACTAAGACAAATAAGTGGTTATTAAGGCTGACCGCTATGTTTACTCTAGTTGAGCGGGAAGGCCATGCACTTACCTGGGGCTTTAACTTTCACCTCCAGAATATTTGAAGATTTACTGGTTTTCCTCACCCATTGGTCCATCTGGTTTTGGTGCCACAGTTCAGCAATGCACTGGTATCTCCCAGCCTCCAAGTCACTGGCTTTAGAGACAACCAGGCGGACATTATTGGACAAAGTCTTTACTACCATTGTTTTACTTTGAAAATTTGTTGCCTTGTCCCCCCATGCAATGGATGTGTCACGTGCAAAAGTGATTATATCATAGTTGTTGCTTGATCCAGCAGGCTGGAATTTCCACGTTACAGATACCGACACTCGAGAAGGATAGGAGGGCCTGAGGAAACACTGCAGCACAAATGCATTGTTGTAGATCACTGATGGTGTTCGAGTTATTGCAGTAACACTGAAGCCGGTTTCTGTGAAGTGATCAATGAAAAAGGTGTTAGCATCAACTTCCATAATCTAAAAATTTCCCAAAATACTTTATATCACAGAAGGATTGCAAGATCGTTTCCCTCCCCATTTCCTGAAGGCACTCACTTGTACTGGGGTATCATTCCATAGGTGTTGGCCATCCAACAATGACTTATCTGTGCAGCCATTCTTTGTATGTGAATCCAGCCAGTGAATGGTATTTGACTGTGGGGATATCTCAGCTCAGCCCTCAAAATCGGTTAGATTTTAGATTGTCAAGTCTTAAACAGACTTTTGACTTGGCTCGAAGCTTTCATCTCCAGGCATATGACAAGTCACCTCAAAAAGATCACATTTACCTTCTGCCCCACCGCCCCGCCCCCCGCCCCACCTCAAGGCGGAGAGTCACTAGTTGGTCATGGAACAACTGACAAGCATGAGCTAGGTGACATGTTGAGTAGCTCAACTCGCCATAAAATGTGTGAGAGTATGTTGAGACTGTACTCCTTATCGGAGCATTGACATACAGCGGTCGTTCCACCAGTTGGAGGTGCAGAGTTTCAGCAGATGCTTGTCTCTCTACAACCCAATCATGGTGGATCCAATCGAATTTCCTTACACTAAAAATATCATGCTACATTCAATTTTAACTTTTATCAATAACTTCTACCCAATTACATACTTCATAAGATGAGATTCTAGTATTATATCTAAAATATATGTAATTTCATCAATATCTCCATAATGAGCTAACTGACTTTCACTTGTGACTTTATTACTCTTGATTTGTTCAGTCAATGATTATCATGGCCGCAACATATCCAGTATTAATATTCTACAATAAAATGTTCCTTTTAGATAATCAGGCAGTAATTAGACTGGTGCACAGAAAATGTTCAGCTCTCAGACACACTTTTCTGGTGTGAGCACTTACCAAGAGGAGTTACCACTGCTACAACGTGAGCAGATTGCTTTCCTATTCGCTGCCAATCTCCACCCACGTTCATTATCCATTCAGCCACTGTACAAACATACTCTCCATCATCCAATGTCACTGCATTATGTAGTTGCAGCATGAAAGAATCTGGCCGCCGCTTGACCAGTCTGAGGTCTCCATTAACACCACGCTTATGGTAGAGTGTACCAATAACCTGAGCACCGTCCTGGTCCAAGCTGATGATATCTATGACCTTTCTTTGTTTGTTTATTAACTGCCAGGTGACAGAGAGGCGGCTGTGGTTCCTGATTGCTGAACGAACATCACAGGCGAACTGGAGCAAGTTACCCTCCAAAACCTTGGTAGTGTTACTGGTAACAGTCATACTCAGACTACTTTCTGCAGGAAACAAAATACTTTTAGTGCAATTGGTAGTTTTGTAGAAAGGCAATTGTAACAGATGTGAGGAGCCATCTTGTTTTAGATTATAAGAACAATACATTTTTATGGGAATTTGTAGCTATGCCAATATTGTAACAATTTAAAAATGGCCTTTGTAACTGTTTTCTGTGAGAAATTTCTTTTCTCATTGTGACGGACAGAATAAGGAATACCATAGATTTCTCGATCAATATTACTTTAATGCTGAGAGTAATTTATTTTACTGCTAAAAGTCCAGGCTAAACTGCTTGGGATTAACACACAAGTGTGGCAGAAAAAAGGGGGAAGGTTGCTGTATTATTTGTTTTTGTATTTGTCTATAAGGTGTCTATGATTAGATTGAGGTTGGTTGGTCAGACACCAACGTTAGCATGCGAGAAGAAACACCATTATTTTCCCAAATGGTTGAACCATCATAAAAAGTGTTTATTTTTTCAAAAGCTAACCAGCTTCATATTGTGTCAGAATTAACCTCTCCTGGTAAAGGAGATGCTGTGTATTATTGTTACTCAACATAGCATGAAAACTATCTCCTCTAGTTCTGCTTTTGTTCTGATTTAGCCAGAAACTGCCTAAATCTGGGTATATATTTGGTGTGGTTTCCCTAGTACTTTAGTTGAGCTCATGCAGTGGATGCAGTGAGGCAGGACCCAGTATGTGCAACTGTGCATTTTTTTTAAAAACACAAAAGAGTCTGTTGCTTTGACAACAGTAATGCTACTTTTTCAAAAAATATGGTGATTCATTCGTGGTTTGTATAATGTTACTTCATAAAACATGGACATTTTTAGCCTAAGTTAGATAGTCTGGCAGTATTGTGCTTTTCATTGGTTTGGAAAGATCACTTAATGGGTAGGCCACATTATTTTCAATGCGTACTGGTAGAAAAGTTCATTGTTCACCATGTGACAACGCCATCCCAGATTATTTTCTAGGTAAGATCAAGCTTGAGTTCATAGGAGATGTAGAGTTACCTATGGAAGCTGACTTTTGCATTGACCATGAATAACAAATGTTGGAACGAATATATTAACATTACAGATGAATGAACTGTTTCAGTTAGACTTGCCTCTTCACAAGGACATTTCACTTGCAATTCCTACTTTTAAGCAAAGAGAGGATATAAGCCTAGAAGGGATGATGAGCAATGTTACTGTAACATGTTCATACCAAATTCTATTTTAATGGAAGGATTAACTTGCAAAAAGGGTGTATGTTGTAGACAGCATAAAAAGGGGATGGCACAAGCAAATAAGAGTAAAGATGACCATAAATGCAGTTGTTATCACATTGCCTCTAAATTTAAAATGCCAAATTTATGAAGTTTAAACTAAAAAAAAAGGTTGGACTTCACTAGATTTTGTTTTTTATCTGATCTCCAATTGCCAGAATTTGGAAACTGGATCTCAAATGAGCAGCAACTGAATAGGGACTGTAGAAAGTCTGATGGGACGGAGGACAGGTGTCTTCAGCTCTTTGCTCCTCCCCTTTATCTCAGCACATTGCTTTGATGTTCTCTTGATCAGTTTATCTCATCTTTATGAAAACCAGAAGTCGGAGCACTTCCAATAAATGAGTGTCAGTACGAAGTACTTTCATGATGCTTTTCATTACTTCACAGAAGATTCACATACCCTCAGCTGAAGAAATTAAAAACCTGGCACTAACACCACAACGCAATGTTGCTGTGTAGAAGTCAAGCTACCATCACTCTTGGGGGAAAGATTAAAGGCAAAATCATCAAAGGGAAATGCTCTCATTGCTAATGTTGGCTAGTGATTTTCAGTCAACCGTTCTGATCAGGTTTTGTTTGTGTCTGCATGAGTAATGCAACTGGCATCAGAAGCTGCAGGCAGAGATCTTGTGGGCTAGGCTGTCACTGCAGTGTCTACTTGAGCAAAAATTATGTCACTCAAAATTTAAAAGTTCTTGTTGCAAACACATGCTTTGGAATAAGATTGCTGCACAACAAAGCTCTAGTTATAAAAATTGCCAAAGGTCATTCATTGGTGAGCTTTAAGCCCCTATGACATAGTTTGGGTTTCATTATTCTTAAAAGGGTAATTCGGGTTCAAATAATCCCCTTCATTTTATACTGCATCTTTTTTTAACTATACTTTGGGTCTGATAACTGGGCTATATTAAACCCAGATTCCTTTGTGAACAGTTAACAGAAACAAGCTTATGTAACCGTGGGAAAGTTTTTTTTTTAAAACAGTTTCCTTGTATACTGATAAGAGCTGTGTCATGAAGCAATAATATTTCCATACAGCTTAGAGCGACCTTGGCAGTATGAGAATCACAACTTAACTCTCTGATTAGATTGTTTGAATTTAAAATACGAGACAACGTTAGTTGTACAGAAAGACCACTTGTGACATAAAGCACACTAACCAGAGGGAATGCTGCACCAAAGCAGCTTCTTAGCTGCTCGAAAGGGCACACAAAAAGGATTCTGGAATTGCTCTGCAGTAATTCCAAGCTACCAAAAGATTATATATTGTTAATTCTTAAAGGGCGACTAACATTTTTAGACAGTTACTTACTGACAGGCTGAACACTGATTAAAACTTTTGTTGATTTGTTGGTGTCTCTGGCAATGAATTCTCCGGTCACTGTTTTCTCATGCTCAGTGGCCCGACAATGGTATTTGCCACTGTCCTCCAGTTGAACATGGTAGATTTTCAGCAGGTACGTTGTATCAGTTTCCTTTGCAAACCTTACATGTCCCAGGCGCTCTCTGGTTGTGTATTCAACATTGACTGTTGGTACAGCATTACGGCCAATGTTGGCAATCTGTGTGCCATTAAAAATCCACAACACAGAGAAATAACGGTCCTGTATATTTTGAGCGTCAATGACACATCTTAACTCCATGGTATCTCCAACTGTGAAAACTCTCCTTTCATTCTCCAATTGAACACTGAAGGTCTTATCTGTAACAGAACATGGACATGCAGATAAAGATTAAAGCTTGGGAATCCAGCAGTAAAGAATTACAACTAAAAACTCACAATTCAAATCCTAGGACTGTCCAAGACTGTTACCCATATCTGCCTACTCCCAGACTTCAAGATTTCAAGATTTCTTTGCCTCTCTCCTAAAATTTCTGACTCTAGCTGGGGTATGCCATGTGCTCATTGTTGCTGAATAAGCCCAGCCAGTGAGTGAAAACACACAATTTTGAGGTAAGTTTGTTGACCTGAAGCATTAACTCTGTTTCTCTCTACACAGGTGCTGCCTGACCTGCTGAGTGTTTCCAGCATTTTCTGTTTTTATTTCAAATTTCCAGCATCCATAATAGTTTGCTTTTGTTTTCTTCTCAACAGACTACTTGAGTATCCATACATCATACTGACCAGCATTAAGGAATGGAACCCGCAGTGAGAGTTCACCATTTCCCCTGAGCTGCTAAATGGAATGCCTCACAATAGTGGAGTACACCAGTTACTTGCAGCTGAATGGGACTACCAAATAGTGAAAGAATGCTACCAACTAAACCAGACAGACACTAGAAGGTTTGACTAAGTAGCTGAGCATAGCTCATCCTCCAATATCTCCTCCCCAGTCCCATGCTTCTACTAAACATCAACGGCTGACACGGCCTGACCTTCAGAATGAACAAGCTGGGAGATCACCGGGCATAACCATCCTTTGCTGCTCTGAAACCCTGACTATGATCCTTTTAGTGTCATCTTTTTCACATCTTATATTATTATATGCCAATGGCACATTATTCTCTGCTTATTCATATAATGGCTAGGATGATTTTGATCACTGCTTTTGAACAATAACCACTATAAATCAGTGCCTTACCAGTAGCTTTTATATTCACAGTTGTTTTGTCAGTGCGCTTGGTAGCTATGGTGTACCAAGACCCGTCTGGGTCTTGGATCCACTCTCTAGCCTCACAGTAGAACTCCCCCTGATCAAATGCCTGCAGTTTGTAGATGGTTAGTTTGAACGAAGTTGCTCCAATCTTGTCCAGTCGCACATCTCCTGATGCCTGTCTCTGTTTATATGACTCTCCAGGACGTAGGATGAAATCCCGTGTTAGAGAGATGACCTTGAGATTCTGATCTCCCTTTTGTAGGTACCATGAAACAGCCACGTGCGTGTGCTGTGATGTTTGTTTGGACACTTCACAGACCAGTTCCAGGGAGTCACCTTCTACTTTATTCAGGGTCTGGGGTACTGATGTTGCACTGAGCGTGTCTGGAATGACTGTAAGAGACAAAAATGATCAATAGGGGCAGACATCACAAAAATGTATTTAAAACAGTTAAGTTCATCTAAGAGTGGTTGAGAGGTTGACACCTAATCATTTGATAAAGGTTACTAATTTCTTGGATGAGCAATACTGGTACCTGTACTCTATGCAGACTTGGGGAAACAGCAGGAACTACCTGTCTCACAACTGTAAAATATGCTTAATCCTCAACCCCTGGATGCTGGTTACAAGGCATCATTGATCCTCATCATGGAGATGTTCACAGCTTAATACAGCTCTTTAAGGTTAAAGCAATGTTGCAGCTGGATATCAAAGGCGAATGAGAAAAACAAAAAGGAAAATGGGGAAGAGATGGAGGTTTCCATTGCCCACGAGGAAAATCACCTCACAGAGCTGCTTTAGCAATAGCATGTGGCTCATTTTGTATTCCTAGTTGTAGAATTACAGCGTGGCTATTAATCTATGAATGTATTGTTCCGAACCTCTATTAGCAGAGGCATTAATATATTTTCTAAAATTAGAGAGAGAGGAATTTCAGACAAATCAGTGAAGCATTCGTGCACTCATATCCCATGCTGTAACTCCAATAACCAAGTCTAAAAAACGAGCATTAACTTCCTTACCTCCATAGTAGCGTTCCAGAACATCTTGCTGTCCAAAGTCCAACTATATTCATACTAATATGTTAGAAGATATATTGCATTTAAGGTAAGAAGCTTCAGTTATGTTATACTTTTTTTTGCATGATACTAAATTCACTACCTCAATTTGTTCCATCAACTAACTATACCAGTGACAGACCTGTAATTACAAGTTCTTTACCTTACATAACAAAAACTGGTCTCTGCACAACTCAAGACACAGGGCCTGAAATGTGGTTGTCCCTGCTCCGCTGGTGGAAATGCAGTGTGGCGGGACATCTGCTGCTAGTACCACAGAATGTTGCCCTTGTCAGAGGTCCCGGGGAGGGCTGGGATGGTGGGGTGGTGGGAGGTAGGGCGGGGTAAGGGAAAGGTGAAGGGGAGGGTGAAACAAGTCAGGAGCAGACCCAGAGCAGGATTTAAAAATAATCTGCATATGGTTAAAGGGACTAGATTCCTGGAGGGGAGAAGAAGATGGCACCTGACAAGAGAGCAAAGAGGAGGGTTTCAAACTTTGCAGACTACAGTGTGGAGGTAGTGCTGACCGAAATAAGGCAGAAGAGGGATGGAATCTTGCTTCAGGAGGCAAGAGACTTGCCAATGCTTGTGTCATGTGGAAGGAGGTGGCAAGGCAATCAACAGCAACCCCATAACACTGCCCCCACAATATAGGAAGACACTTAATTACCTCACCAAGTGTGGAAAGTATTTTTATCGAAGCTGATACCATACGGTATTTGTGTGCCTTTTGATTAAAATGGAGTCCTGGCCCTTCCAGAACTTTCTGCATTTTAGCAGTCAGCTTGCATAAACAGCTAAACCTGCTGTTAGATGGCTGATGGCCATCAGACAGCTAGGAGACAAGTCATGCTGAGACAAGTAACCCCCATGGTGCTCTCCTATTGTCTACACTACAGGAGTTCCATGTCACCCCACCCTTATCTTCTGACCATTATCTCTTTCCAAGACCTCATCCATTTGAAGCAAACAGATAAACTGACCAGGAAATTGAAACAATCCTGACACAATACAAGACAGGTGATAGCCCATTACCTATGACTCATGGAGTAATGGCCGTTTGGCTTTCTGATAACCCTGACAAAAGGAAATATCTGGACACCATGTCAGGACCAGGATATAGTAATTAACTCTTTATCTGTATTCACTGACTGTGAGACAGAGCAATACACAGGGAGAGGCCAGAACTTTGGTTTTACTGTATAAATATCTTGTTAAACTGAACCATTTCGGAGGTGTTCATTTAGCCCTTGACTGAGTGAAACCTACCCCTTGCGAGCAAGTAAATTAAAAAGGAATCTTCTACCGGAGCTGTAAGTGTCGGAGTCATTCTTTTCGGAGGTCGAGATTTCGACACAAGGCAGCAAGTGAACGTGACCTGCTGACTAAGTACTCGGGACAACTTGCTGATGCCCTCAGAGAAAATTCATCACTCTCTGTGCTCAGTGTTGAGGTTCAGCATTGTTGGGGTTTCAAAGAACACATATTGTTCCATGTACAAGTGAGCTTGTCTGTTAGTGACCCCTTCATTTAACATTCACTCACATCTTGCAATCATGCTAGTCCATTGAAGCTCATTTCCAATGTACAAACATCTAAATACATCCTTCTATTTCACTACAAATTGGCAGCCAAATGAGAAAAACATCAAAGAGTGCTGCTGCTATTTCACATTTATGAATTCCGTTTGCAGGAAAAGTTGGCACACAATGCCACAGAGCAGCAGGCCACAGGTGGAGGTCTCTCATACACCAAGCAATTGACCCAGTTACAAGAAACAGTCACAGCTATCCTGGGAGTAACTCCTCTCCAGCTAGAAAACCTGGAGCTGTGAGTTCACTGTCAGTTTGTGATGATGAATTATTATATTGGAGGTGCTAATTATGGAAATAGAAGCGAGCATGAAGAGAAATTGTAACTGAAAGGCTTTATTTCAATGCAGTGCTTGCTGGAGAGAGTGGCAGCACCAGTGACATCTGCATCTTTGACCCTAAATTATTTAGCATTCTGGTCAGCCAATGTCTTCCAAGTGGAAGGATTAGTTACTGGCCGTCAGACTTTGGGGGACCATATGGAGTGAGCAATGACTAATGACGGATAGCAGTAAGGGACAGCAGAAATCTGGCAACAAAAGCTCTTTTTGTTTCTTCAGAATCATGAAGCAAAGACGCAACAAGTGATGCAGTAGAGAAAGCGATTCCAGGCCTTCTACAGTTGGCCTTAGGCTCTCGCTCACCCCGTCACTTTCAATCACACCAGCCCAGTTAAAGTGACTGGGAATCAGCAAAATACTGTAGATGAGGAAATGTCACTGGGCTAAGAACATAAGAAATAGGAGCAGGAGTAGGCCATTTGGCTCCTCGAGCCTGCTCTGCCATTTAATAAGATCATGGCTGGTCTGTTCTTGGGCTCAGCTCCACTTCCCTGCCCGCTCCCTATAATCCTTCACTACCTTATTGTTCAAAATTCTGGTTATCTCCACCTTAGATATATTCAATGACCCAGCCTCCACAGCTCTCTGGGGCAGAGAACTCCACAGATTTACAACCCTCAGAGAGAAGAAATTCCTCCTCATCTCAGTTCTAAATGGGCGACCTCTTATTCTGAAACTATGCCCCCTAGTTCTAGATGAGTGGAAACATCTTCTCTGCATCCACCTTGTCGAGCCCCCTCAGTATCTTATATGTTTCAATAAGATCACTTCTCATTCTTCTAAACACCAATGAGTTTAAGCCCAACCTGCTCAACCTTTCTTCATAAGTCAAACCCTTCATCTCAGAAATCAACCTAGTAAATAAGTAGACCAAAACTGTACGCAGTACTCTAGGTGTGGCCTCACCAATACCCTGTACTGTTGTAGCAGGACTTCCCTACTTTTATACTCCATCCCCCGCCCCCCCTGCAATAAAGGCCAACATTCCATTCACCTTCCTGATTACTTGCTGTACCTGTGTAAATTGAAGAGGATTTACTGTGATTGAAAGGCTGCATTAGAGGGAGCAGCATGGGGCAGCCCAGCCCGGCCCGGCCCGGAAATCGGTATGGTCCCGGCCTGCAAGACCATCAGCAGGCCGGGGCCATCAGAGGGAGCAGCGTGCGGTGGCATACCACTGCAGGAGGACGACGGCTGCGAAGTCAGGTCGCTGATTGCAGTGGGACAGGCACAGCAGGAGGGGTGAAGGAGCGGCGAGAGATTGTAGAAGGAAGTGACCGGGGCCCAGGAGAGACGTGAGTCCGGGGCCCAGAAGAGGCGAGGGCCCGGGGCAGCATGGGCCAGTCCACATTACTATATGTGTGCATGCTCAGTCCGTGCAGCAGAGCTGGTCTCCAGTCGTCTTGGTTAATCCTTGCCACTAGACCAAGACCTAGCTCTGTCAAGCCCGTGTGGTGGCTGGTGTGCAACGGCCACCACACGTTAAAAAAATCCAAGCACAGGCATCTTCCACCCTCCAAGATGTAGTTCGGGATCTGGAATATTAGGTCCTTCATTGAAACACCTGACAACTCATTCCTTTTTGGCGTGGAAGCAAGTCATCCTCGTTTTGCCCATGATGATGATGATGATACTAACATTTTGTATATCATGCACAAAGACACCCTGGTCCCTCTATACTGCAGCATTTTGTAATCTCTCTCCATTTAAATAATAATTTGCTTTTTTATTTTTCGTGCCAACGTGGATAACCTCACACTTTCCCATATTATACTCCATCTGCCACATGTTTGCCCACCCATTTAGCATGTCTAAATCCCTTTGCAGATTCTTTGTGTCCTCCTCACAATTTTCTTTCCCACCCATCTTTGTATCATCAGCAAACTTGGCTACATTTCAGTCGGCCCCTTCATCCAAGTCATTAATTAGAGCACAAGGAATCCAGAGGCTGAATGTATGGAGGTACACACCGATATTACTGAGTGGAGGCCAAAAAAACGTCACTGCCAAGCATGTGGATGATGATCTCAAGGAATCCTGCCATGAAATGAAGATTGGTCATGGAACATCAGACACATTTGGAGGCACTGCACAGCCTCTCAGACATGCAGCCATTGATAGGCATGGCAATGAGGCCCATGCCATACCATAAAGCACCATTTGAGTGGACTTTACTTCAATGCAGTGCTTGCTGCAGAGAATGGCAGCACCAGCAACATCTGCATCTTTGACCCTAAATTATTTAGCATCCTGGTCAGCCAATGTCTTCCAAGTGGAAGGATTAGTTACTGGCCTTCAGACTTTAGGGGACCATATGGAGATAGCAATGATTAATGGACTCTGAACTATTCAAAGCTGCATCACAGACGGATTTCAGGATAACCAGTAGCATCGCTCTCAGGGTTTGATCATGTCAGTTTTCCCCACAGGGCAGGGGCACCTGTATTCTGTTCTTAGTTCAGGTGGGAGAGCTGCAGATTACATTGAGGAGGAGCTTTCCATCAGGACAGCAGCACAACAGAGATCTCAAGAAAATCCCCCCACAATCCTTCACAAGCGAGAGCAAAACCAGGCTCTGGCTGAGCCGATATCTAATGCACAGCCCATTGCGGACTATCTCAGAACTCTGCAGCCCGGAGTGAAAGGTCACCCGTTGTTCCAAGAGGCTCATGACCTTTCTGAGGCACCATCCACACCCAAGGTCCCTGTTCCTCAGGTTGCAGTATTAGAATATGTCAGAGGGAAAATGGAAAATTCACCAGAGGTTTGTTCAGTGAAGAGTCAGTATAAATATTTTACATTGCTTCATCTGTTTGGTGAATGATTCATGCTGTTGTTTCCTGAATCTAGGGAAATAATAAACTTATACTTTGTACTGTTACTAATTTAGTGGGTTTGTGTTCACCACTAACTTCCACATTCAAGGAGTTTTAGATGGAATTAATATAAAGGCCTTTTTATGGAAGTGTGTGTTGACAAGAGTACTTTATGCTTTAGTGAAGGAGTCCTGAATAAACCACAGTTATATCCCTCCAGTC
Source organism: Pristiophorus japonicus (assembly GCF_044704955.1). Classification (NCBI taxonomy): domain Eukaryota; kingdom Metazoa; phylum Chordata; class Chondrichthyes; family Pristiophoridae; genus Pristiophorus; species Pristiophorus japonicus. Next base: position 68,765,100 of record NC_091987.1, on the reverse strand, counting down.
GCTTTGGCTGTTGGTTCATCTGCGTCCTCTTCCTATATCTGATATTCACTCACCATGGGGTTACAATCTGCATTTCAATCTTCCTCTAGCATGACAAATTGAATGCCTTTTTGGATTGCAAAATGTTGCAGGACACAACAGGTATCAAAATTAGTGATACCACGCGAGCAGCGTACTGAAGGGACTCCTATGACCTATCCAGGCATCTGAACCTTTCTTTGAGCATTACTATGCTTGCTCAATGGGAATTCTTGTACTCATGTGAGCTTCGCTATATCTCTCTTCTGCAGCATTGAGAGTCCTGTGGAGCTACCTCATGAGCCACGGAAAGAATGAGTAGAATTTGTCAGCAAGGAGCCATCCAAATAGAAACACTGCATTTACAGAGTGAATTGGAGCTCTTATTCTACTCAGGACAAAATCTGTAGTAACGATAGTAAATACAAAGCATAATAGGATGAGAAGTGAAGCAGATGTATATAAAGGGATTTAAAATGACAGTGATTTAGTTACAGAAAATGAAATGGCCCATTTTAGTCTAATATTTGTTCCCTCCATTTATTTGATTTTTTCAGGAACACTACTAAACCTTGTATTAAATAAAACACAGTTCGGTGAATTAAAAAAAAAGATCTGGTATCACAGATTATGATCTTTAATTCTTTCATTCATATTATATGTACAACACAAACACCTTTGTCCACAAATAACACAGCAGAATGCATCAGACACTGCCTAACCAATTAGATTGCATTAGTACTCCAGAGAGTCACACATCATTTTCAATTGCTGATGATAATCCTGATATATCACTGCAGTAAAACACTACATATTCATGTATTTATTGAGTTATGCACAGCTGCAATCTTGAAACTTTCTCATTTTCCCTTCCCAAGAAATCACTGCCATGGAGAGTCACGCATATTTGCCAGTGATTTTGGTGACTTTTCATTTTAACTTCAACTGCAGTTGGCTTAATTTGCTCAAGAAAAATGCAAATCACCAAACATCTAAATCGGTTTCCAAATTCCAACGACACATGGTTGATTGAATGTGGTTTAACTGCTATGCAACATTTTCGTGTAACAGACATTCCAGCCTGGATTTTCCAATTGCCCATGTGTTCAACTGGAAGTCGTATGGGGCGAAAATCCATCCGCCCAAAGAGATGCTTGTTGGCCCTGGCATAATTTCCAAAGTTAGCGTCAGTAAAATATTTCAGACAAGGTCTAGCATCAGAAACACCTTTTTTTTGTCAGGGCAGGAAATAGAATGCTGCTGTTGGATTTAAAGGTTGCAGCAGCTAAAAGGGCTGGGATCATCATTACTGTGTCTGTCCAAATAAAGGTTTGCCATTGCAGAATAGTTGCCAGATTTTCAGGAGGGCAAAGATCCCCTAGGTTCTCTGTTGGAACGGTGGAAATACTGTTACAGGAAGTTAGGCAGATGTAGGCAATACTGCAGGGTTAGCTTCCCACAGGCAATGTTAGGATATTGGAAGTACAGTGTATGTCAACCCCACAACCTGCTGCTCAGCCAGGCCTTTCCAGAAGAAGTTTAATGATTTTAGGACGTCAGCCAGGGTAAGAGAAGCCACCAGCACTTTCCAAGAACACATTGTAATAAGCATGTCTATCACTTACAATGATTTCTCCACCTCACTGTATTAAGTGCTTTCATAAATTATCAATGCCCTTGAGGCTAAACAGTGCAAGTGACAACCCCAGCCGTAACCTGCAAATGCTCCTTCACTCACAGCCTTACATACATTCACCCTGAAAAAGCCTCGGATCGAATGTAATTGTTGCGTGCACCAGTCTTCAAACCCACGACTGGCTGAATGATGGCACCTGTGTTTTACTGCATGCCATAGGAATAAAGGAGAATTCTGACCTTTTACATTTTTTTCCCAAGATGAAGACAGCCCACAATGCTTGAGAGAGCTGCGACAGGTTGCAACCCCAAACCAACCGTATAATATCCCAAGAGCAAAAAATGCAGCAATTCCGGACAAGGGAACTCATACTGGGTGTCAGAGACTGGGAAGTAAGGGATAAGTCAGCTACAGATTCATGATAAATATCTGCTTCTCTTCCTTCTCAGCTCACCTTAACAGTCAGCAAACCATGTCATAAGAGCCTCAGGTTACTGCTTCTATTGTAAGTTGCATATTAACTCTGTTCATCAAAAAACCATTGCAGCCTTGCAATTTCTTTTCTTCCTATTAATGTTGTGAGAAAGGGCATACAAGTCCCAACACATATGGCCTTGTCAGCATTTTTGAGCTTGCACTTTCACTCATTATATCCATCCAAACTCAGACATGTCTACCCCAAGGGGGTTAGTGAGTGAGACAGACAGCAGTGCACTGGGAGACGAGAACTTGATTGAGCAGGAGAACAGCTGCAGGCACAAGGAAGACAACATTGCCAGAAGGAAGGCCAGGTTGTATAGCCTCTTGGCTGAAGAGCATGAAGATCAGAATTTCATGAGTCCAGCTTTTGGGGCCAAAATGACACCTTGCTTTAAGGCCTGCTACTGCCGGAAATCGGCGGCCACACTGCGGAGTGCAATGGCCACCGATTTTTCGTGAAATGGCCGCCATTTTGAAAATTCCGCTCCTGTGGTATCCTGGCGGTGACCCGTTCCCCTCACTACCGCTCCGTTTTAAGTGTGTCATCAGAGCGCACACCGCCGGTGTCCCCCCCCCACTCCTCCTTCACCCTCCTCCGATCGCAAATTCAGTCGAGAAAATCTTGCTGCTGCAGCTCGGTGCCACTAGCAGCTTTTTCTGCAGGTGCAGTGTGTTTGGAGTGCTTGCAAAATGATGGTGCGACTATCATTAAAGGGGAGGAGCTACTGCCGCGGTCGCCATCTTTTCTTTTTTGTCGGCCGACTGCCATATCAGGCCGACAATTATGCCCCAGGTTCAGCCGGGCCGCCAACAGGCAACCTGGCACCCCCTCTTGGGTGCCAGGCCACTGGCCCGGCCGAAACCCCCCCCTGGTGGCCCAATGGACCTAACCGAAAGAATCGCAGTGTCTCTCTCCTTTATGTGACAGGGAGAGACATTGTGACGCGGCACCGTGATGACATCATCAGCTATGCTGATGAATGACAGCGGCGGACACTCCACCCTGCGCCCAACTTCCGCCCCTCTAGTGTGCAAACTTCCGCTCACTGCCGCACATCCGCCCCCATTGTGACCGACTTCCGGTCCGCTGGAAAACCCCCCCAAAAAAACAATGAAGCAGGATAGGTGCACCGCATTTCCGGCGGTGGGCAACTTCGGCACCTTCATTTCCAAAACTTGAAGCACTGTGCAAGCTCTGGGAGCCTTGCCAGAGAGGATGCTGCAGATAGAGTTCACTTAACAGCATGTGCAGCACAACTACGCAACATGCAGGCCATCTTAGAACGTGTGGCACTCCAAGGAGGGTTATCCAAGCCCCTCACTGCTGCCCAACAAAGATCAGCTCACAGCACCAGCCTGGCCTGTGTGGCACAGCTGCTCACTGGACAAACATAGAACATCATCAGGGGAACCATTTAATTATTTTAAACTTAAATTGAAAGTGAGCTGCCAAGATCCTGTTTGTCTTTCAAGTTGTGGTCATTGGTAGGCATCCAGCATGGCTAGAAATGGACAGTAGCCCTATTCCTCCCTGGATCATATTCAGCCTTTATATCCCACTCAGGAATGGATTAGATCTTGCTGTTCACATAATACCCGATTTCACCAGGTGAAATTTCAAGTCACTCATTTCCAATAATGCTCAAAGCTTAGTGCAATTGGATGAAGGATTGTTATCAAGAAATGTTGAATAATTTTCAATGTGTGTTTATATCTTTATAATGATATTAATTCTGATTATTGTGTGCATTGAATCTGCTTATTCGCCAAAAAACATTCCTGTCAATGCTCTTCTTACTTGGTCAAGTCTCTCTATTTTTCAGCAGATGCAGTATTTACAGCTCCAAATAAATTGAACATCTTTCATTTAAATTTAGTTTATGAAATGCCAAAAGAAAAAAAAGTGAAAATCAGGAAAATAGGAATGGTCGGCAGGAAATATAAAAAGCAATACAAATTTTGGAAAAATATGCAGCCTTATTTACATTTAATTTTTGCCAACTCCAGTTTGCTTTGATAATTTTATTCAGCATTTTCTTTAATCCTTTGTTCTTATTCATAAAGTTTCCTCCTATTATGTTTAGCCTGGAATTTCTCTGTTGGTTGTGGTTAAGGACTACAGAAAGAAGAAATCTCAGAATAAAACAGAAGTAAAAGAAAAAGATCAAAAAGTGGAAGTGGAGAGAGCGAGAGACTGAGGGAAACAGAAATAAAGGGCGAGAGAGATATTATAGACCATTATCCATGCTCAGATTGGTGCAAGAATCCAGGAAACATTTTTGGTTGAAAAAAAGATTAAAATGATGGGACTTGGCCCCCCAAAACATTGAAAAGCACCAATGTATGTACCGGTGAATCAACAGCCAGTTTCAGAACTATTCCCAGATGGAAAAGGGAAAGGGAGAGCGATCATCTCGGGGATCTGTTGAGGGAGGAAAGAAAGAAGAAACAAACTTGAATTTATATCGTGCCTTTCATTTCTTCAGGACATCCCAAAGTGCTTCACAGCCGATGAATTAATTTTATATAGAATTTAAAGCATGGAAACAGGCCATTCGGCCTAATCTGTCTATGTTGGCATTTATCTACCAAGCAAGGAAATAATCCTCGTCACATTTACCACCCTGTTTCCATTTCCTTTCATTCATCTACTCAATCTAATCCAGAATGTGGACATGTTTTTGCCTCAATCATAGCCCTAAAAGTGAATCCCACAGCTTCTGTGTAAACAAGTTTCTACTGCCTTCTGATCTAAAGCTCTTACATTTAATACTGTATCAATAGCCCCCCCAAATGAGAGTATCTAATTAACATCTGGCCAGTGGTGACCAACTTGCAGTCGACTTGATAGATAATTGCCAACTGGCTTGCAATGGCACAAGTTAAAGTCTAAGCTTACATTTCAGTTAAATAAAAAGCACAGTTTCTGTACTACTTCTCCACAGCCTATCTCCTACTCACCAATGGATTCCCATCCCATTATAAAAGCCCTTAGTCTCAACTTATTCCTGTCTCATCCCGCAACCATTTCACTGTGACGTGCTCTTGGCCTGAAGTGCAGTCATTGTTTTGTTACTCATTCATGCCTCTAGACTTGACTATTCCAACGCACTCCTGGCCGGCCTCCTTGTTTCCAAATCCCTCTATGGCCTCGCCCCTCCCTAATCTCCTCCAGCCCTCCAACCCTCAGATATCTGCGCTCCTCTAATTCCAGCCTCTTGAGCATCCCCGATTTCAATCGTTCCACCATTGGTGGCCATGCCTTCAGCTGCCAAGGCCCTAAGCTCTGGAATATATCCCTAAACCTCTCCACTTCTCTACCGCTCTTTCCTGCTTTTTAGACGCTCCTTAAAAACCAACCTCTTTGAACCGCTCGAATATCTCCTTACACGACTCAGTGTCAAATTTTGTTTGATAACGCTGCTGCACAGCACCTTAGGACATTTTAATATGTTAAAGGCGCTATATAAATCCAAGTTGTTGTTGTAAATAAACGTGGCAGTCTCTTGCTCAAAGCAAGGTCCCAAGGTAAATGAAATGAATGATCTGGCGGTTGAGGGATGAACTTTGGCCAGGACACTGAATTAGCTCCAGTCTCTTCTTCAAATAGCTCCATGGGATCTTTTATGTCTACCCGAATAGGCTGACTAGGCTTTGGTTTAAACATCTGAAAGACAGCGAAGGTAATTTTAACCTAAGCCACCCAGCAGGAATATGAAAGGATTGGATTAGCTGCTCGTTTTACACCTAGCCCAAAGTCAATGGAAAGTAAAATCGGGCGGAGTGGAAAATGAGTGACTGATCTGGTGCCGTCAGGTTAAAATAATTTCTGCATCTCTAGTGCAGTACTCAGCGAGTGCTGCATTGTCAAAGTCTGGGCGTGAACCCACAAACTTCTGACTCAGAGACAAAACTGCTGAGAATAAAGAGAATAAATGAGAAAGAAAATCAGTTGCTATCGAGGTTTAACGGGCCATGTGCAATGTCACTGCAGATCTGCAAATTATAAAAATGTCTATGCTCATTACAATATATAATATACATATCTCAATTCATTATTAAACAAAATGTAAAGATTACTTTCCTCACCAGACCCTAACAAATTACAACAACTTAGTACTGCCTGGAGTAAAATTCATTGGGATAGAGATGACACATCATTAAATCAGGATAGAGATGAGCAGTAGTGCACCACCCTGTTGCACCAACATGCTGCATTATGCATGAAGTACTCGGATGTGGCTACAGACCTCGTCACCGGGAGGGACAAAACCAGCAGAGGCGAGGCCCTTACTCAAAGGGAGAGAGGAGATGGATAATAAGCAAATCAACCCATAACATGTTCACACCTCTCCTAAAAGTCCCCACTTTACACAATGGCATGAATCATTCTGCTTAACGCTGGTCATTTTCTATTGATATTTTATGAACTTATCAGGAGTAAGCACTAAGGCGAGTTCAGTAAATTGGTCCTTGGCTCTACACAATTATCATCATCATAGGCAGTCCCTCGAAATTGAGGAAGACTTGCTTCCACTCTAAAAGTGAGTTCTTAGGTGACTGAATAGTCCAATACGGGAATTACAGTCTCTGTCACAGGTGGGACAGTCATTGAAGGAAAGGGTGGGTGGGGATTCTGGTTTTCCCGCACGCTCCTGCCACTGTCTGCGCTTGCTTTCTGCATGCTCTCAGTGACGAGACTCGAGGTGCTCAGCGCCCTCCTGGATGCTCTTCCTCCACTTTGGGCAGTCTTTGGCCAGGAACTACCAGATGTCGGTGGGGATGTTGCATTTTATCAAGGAGGCTCTGAGGGTGTACTTGAAATGTTTCCTCTGTCCACCTGAGGATCGCTTGCCGTGTAAGAGTTCCGAGCAGAGCGCTTGCTTTGGGAGTCTTGTGCCAGGCATGTGAACTATGTGGCCCACCCAATGGAGCTGGTCGAGTGTGGTCAGTGCTTCGATGCTGGGGATGTTGGCCTGATCGAGGACACTAACGTTGGTGATCTGTCCTCCCAGGGGATTTGCAGGATCTTGCGGAGACATCGTTGGTGGTATTTCTCCAGCGATTTGAGGTGTCTAATGTATATGGTCCACATCGCTGAGCAATACAGGAGGGCTGGTATCACTACAGCCCTGTAGACCACAAGCTTGGTGCCAGATTTGAAGGCCTGATCTTCAAACACTCTCTTCCTCGGGTGGCCGAAGGCTGCGCTGGTGCACTGAAGGCGGCGTTGAACCTCGTCATCGATGTCTGCCCTTGCTGATAATAGGTTCCCGAGGTATGGAAAGTGGTCCATGTTGTCCAGGGCCACGCCGTGGATCTTGATGGCTGGGGGACAGTGCTGTGTGGCGGGGTCAGGTTGTCTTACGGATGTTTAGTGTAAGGCCCATGCTTTCGTATGCCTCGGTGAAGATGTTGATTGTGTATTCAAACAATGCTGATAAAATAGTCAACATAATTTTGAGGTGAGAAGTTGCCATGGACACCTTCACAATTTAGCTACCTGAGTACTTACTGCTTTCAGGAAGACAATACATCTAAACAAATGGCTTTCACAGAAATGAATTGAATAGCATGAAGGCCTCTAGAACTTTAATAACCTTTTGACCTCACATTTCCAATAGGCAAAACATTTATTCTGGTGAGGACAAAGGGTTATATAATACACATATAATGCAATTAAACAACGAATGGGAGGAGGAGGCTCCATGAACATTCCCATTCTCAATCACAGCGGAGCCCAGCACATGAGTACAAAAGACAAGGCTGAAGTGTTTTTTTTATTTGTTCTGGGATGTGGGCGTCGCTGGCAAGGCCAGCATTTATTTCCCATCCCTAATTTCCAGAGAAGGTAGTGGTGAGCCGTCTTCTTGAGCCGCTGCAGTCCTTGTGGTGAAGGAACTCCCACAATGCTGTTAGGGAGGGAGTTCCAGGATTTTGACCCAGCGACAATGAAGGAACAGTAATATATTTCCAATTCAGGATGGTGTGTAACTTGGAGGGGAATTTGCAGGTGATGGTGTTCCATGCGCCTGCTGCCCTTATCCTTCTAGGTGGTAGAGGTCGCGGGTTTGGGAGGTGCTGCTGAAGAAGCCTTGACGAGTTTCTGCAATGCATCTAGTAGCTGGTACACACTGCAGCCACGGTGTGCCGGTGGTGGAGGGACTGAATGTTGAAAGTGGTGGATGGGGTGCCAATCAAGTGGGCTGCTTTGTGCTGGATGGTGTCGAGCTTGACTGTTGTTGGAGCTGCACTCAGCCAGGCAAATGGAGAGTATTCCATCACACTCCTGACTTGTGCCTTGTAGATGATGGAAATGCTTTTGGGAGTCAGGAAGTGAGACACTCGCCGCAGAATACCCAGCCTCTGGCCTGCTCTTGTTGCCACGGTATTTATGTGGCTGGTCCAGTAAAGTTTCTGGTCAATGGTGACCCCCAGGATGTTGATGGTGGGGGATTCGGTGATGGTAATGCTGTTGAATGTCAAGGGGAGGTGGCTAGACTCTCGCTTGTTGGAGATAGTCATTGCCTGGCACTTGTGTGGCACGAATGTTACTTGCCACTTATCAGCCCAAGCCTGAATGTCATCCAGGTCTTGCTGCATGCGGGCATGGACTGTTTCATTTTCTGATGAGTTGTGAACGGCACTGAACACTGTGCAATCATTAGCGACCATTCCCACTTCTGATCTTATGATGCAGGGAAGGTCATTGATGAAGCATGAAGATGGTTGGGCCTCGGACACTGCAACCATCTTTAACCAGTAGTGCCGAGTAGATAATCCATTTTGGCCTACTCCTAAGATCCGCACCATCACAGAGGCCAGTCTTCAGCTAAATTGATTCACCCCACATTGTAGCAAGAAACGGCTGAGCACACTGGATACAGCAAATGCTATGGGGTTCGATAACATCCCGGCTGCAGTGCTGCAGACATGTGCTCCAGAACTAGCCACGTCTCTAACTAAGCAATTCTAGTACAGCTACAACATTGGTATCTACCCGAAAAAATGGAAAATTGCCCAGGTATGTCCTGTGCACAAAAAGCAGGACAAATCCAATCCTACCAATTACCGCCCCATCAGTCTACTCTCAATCATCAGCAAATTGATGGAAGGGGTCATGGAAAATGCTATCAAGCGGCACTTACTCACCAATAACCTGCTCACCGATGCTTAGTTTGGGTTCAGACCATTCGGCTCCAGTCCTGCCACTGCTGGCTGCCACTCGCATCCCCCCACCCCCCACTCCCCGCCCCGCCTCAGCTGCTTACCACCTCAACCGTCAGCGAAACGGATGAGTTTTGTCCTTCCCAGGACCAGAAAGCTGTCCCCTGGGTCCGCAGCTGGTGCCTGCAGCTGACTGGTGGTAAACAAACGAGGCTGGTGGACCAATTTCACATGGTCCTACCACCAGCCTCATTTGATACGTGCAGCACATATTCCATTCTAAGCCTGTGTGTTTGAGCCGACTCTCTACCGGAGCAATCAAAACTTAATGCCACTGTCCCGCTCACTCCCAATAGTCTTGTATCTTCCTCTGCTTCACATATTTATCCAATTTTCCCTTCAACGATACAATGGTCTCAGCTTCATTTACTTCCAGTGCCAAAGCATTCCATACTCCAGCTACCCTCGGTGTAAGACATGTTCTTCTAGCCTTTCCCCTCACTCTGTTATTGACAATTTAAAAATGAAGATCCTTTGTCATGACTCCCTAACCAGAGGAAAGAGTCAATCCCTATTCACTCTATCAAAACTCCTCCTAATTTTGAAAAACTCATCAAATCTTTTAATCTACTCTGCTCCAATTAACATTGTCTCAGTATCTCAAATCTCTCCTCATAACTATAGTATCCCATCTCCGGCATTATGCTGGTGAATCTACATTGTCTGTGCCTATGGATTTAATGGGACAGAAATTCAGGTGGACCAGAAAACTGGCACACCTATGAGTTTTTTAGCTGGTGCTTACCGCTGGAACTCTTGGTCCGGTGAGTCGATCCATTTTCAGGACTTTGAATTGGGGGTGGCCTTAGACTCGAAGATGGGGTGATTCGCTGAAAATGAGTTGGAATGCCCGCCGCTGTCAATCAGCGTGGTGACATCACAGCACGTGTGTGTGAGTCACCACGGTCTCGCCCCTCTGTTAAAGGGGAGAGATTCTGGCCATTTTTTTAAACTTTGGTCACTGGGCCACCAGGGAGGGTTTCCTCCGGGCCAGTGGCTTGGCACTCAAGAGGGAGTACCAGGTTGCCTGTTGGTGGCCCGGCCGAACCTGGGACCAGTATTTTGACGGCCAATCGGCAAGTTGGTCTGCAAAAATTCTTGAACTTTGGCCGAGGCATTGGGCCCTCCCCTTTAAGGGTCGCCACGCTGCCGGGCCCGCAGTCACTCTGCAGAAGTGCACCGGCAGGGAAACCTGTCGGGGGCACCATGCGGCGGGGGATCCACGGAGTGAGGCGAAACTTGCTAGGTAAGTATTTTTATTGTTGTTTTATTCATTTTACTGGCGGTGATACCACTTGGGCAGTATGGGGTCCAAGCCGCAAAATCCCCAACCTGAACTTAGGTCGGGTCGGCCTGTTGACCCCAAAGCAGCGACCAGTCGATTTTTCGGAATGGCCACCAGCAAACGAGCACTAACAGATCTCTTTGAGACCCTGAATTTTGGCCCCACAGTCTTTTCTGTAATGGGATACCCAAAACCTCACACTTTACCCCAATTTGGGCTAACCAATGCTTTGTATAAATTGATCATTACTTCTTTACTCCCGTACTCTATGCCCAAATATTTGTTAAACCCAAAATGCTGTTGGCCTGTTTCTACCTCTACTCGCATTTTCAGGAATTATGTATTTGAACCCCTGGGTCTCTGTCCATTTATACCCTTCAGTATCTTTCCATTGAATGTATATTCCCATTCCTTATTTTTCTCCCAAAAAGTATTACCTTACACCGATCCACATTAAATTGCATCTGCCAGATGCCTGATCATTCCAACAACCTGTTTATGTCTACTGGAACTCTTTTTAAAGTCCTCCTTGGCAATTGCCCTAATTTTGTACTATATTTTGAGATAGTGCTTGTTATGCCCCAGTATAAATCATCTGTATGTACCGAGAACAAGTGTGGACCCAGCACTGACCTGTAGGGTTCACCACTTCCAAATCTTCTCCAGTTCAAGCAACACACATTTTTCAGAGCTGTTTATTTCCTGTCTATCAATCAATATTCTATTCATGAAAGAGCTGATATCATAGTAGGAGGTTTGCATATTGGCTGTAGTATAAAGGCAACTGGTGTGAAGACTCGGTAAAAAAAAGAAAGCCTTTTTTTTTTTTAAAGTTAAAAACAAATTTGGATGGCTCACTATATCACTATTCACATTTTAAAGATCAAAATTGCTAATTATCTTGTTGGCTACTACCTGTATTAAATCATTAAAATCACATTACTGGTGAGAGGCTATTGAGTAGCACTCGATCGATGCATTTGAGTAACATGTATGAAAATACCCCCTTCTTCAACTTAATGAGTGAACAGACAGTGTAAACTACTCGCATCACTTCAAAAATGGAGACAACATTGTACCCTTCAGTGCGGTATAACCTAGCATTAGTGTATTCTTTTCCTCTGGAGCTCTTTTTCGCTCTATTTTTTCTTAACAGTATACCTAGCTTTGGAATTTGCAGTTGCGCTTTCTCTTGCAAAAATCTATTTGGGGACAAGAGCTATTCCAGCATTCATAGCATGAGTCAAAGACCTTTATTAAACTTACAGGGATAGCAGGTTTAATACCTATACAGCATTAACCTTTAACTGGGATAGTTCCATAAAATCTTCCTGCTTTCTTTTGCTGAAGATCAACAGAATAGGTCACACGGAGAAGCCAGCAATTACTGGCACAATCTGCAAGACCGCAACCCAAGGAAGGAAGGCTGAATGTCATGACTGCATATACAATATTCCCACTGCATGTGGAAGTGTTAGTATCTCTGCCCAAGAGTAAAAGACACTGTACGGGGGAACCAAGAGAAACAAACTGATAGAAAAATAACATTTTTTTAAATCATTATTTTTGTGTTGAATTGCTATTGCAGTCTTTGGCAAGATTAATAATACTAATCAGTTCTCTCTGTTAGTGATTAGGTTTAGATGTGCTTCATACGGTTCATCAACAATAAAGCGAAAGATATTGCTTTTATTTTTAAACTCATATCTTACTTTCAACATCTAGTGCAAGCTGATTTTGAAAAAAAAAAAGTGCCATGGGAGAAAGCTGGGTCAACCTTAATTAATATTCCTACATCCAAGCTCATAAATTTAAATGTGGCCTCTGTACTTTAGAAACCTGGACACCCCGCAGTTGTCTGCAGTATGAGCCACAGATCTCTATTTACTGACCGCCATCTGAGATATTGGAAATTTGAAGGTGAAAATGGCTAAGGTAACGTTGTCACATCGTTAAACCGACAATAAATTAACCATTATAATCTTATTCTGACCTAATCAGGGCCAAAAAACAATGTGGATTAAGTCTAATGGCAGAAGAAGTGCCTTTACTGCTAATGAGCCACCTGACATTCTTGTGGTAACCATGGAAATAGTCAATATTTGAAGTGAGCCAGCATGTGTCAAAATGGCATGGCTGCCCTTTGAAATGAGCCAAGGAGAACGCTGGAATATTTTAGGTGGAGAAGTTCCGAACCTCGCACAGTTTCTGGCCATATTCAAAAATGTAGGCCAACTAGCAAAAGAGGCTGCATAACATGAAAAAGATCACCATGTACAAAAGTGAGCCAGATCCAGCACACTGCTGCCTAGAATGGACCCCTTATCATACTCTCCTGCACCCAAACACATGTAGACTTCTGGTTTTCTTCCCAGCTACAGCCAGATGTTGCACATCAGAGCAACCAGTAAACTTGATTTCATGCAATGAGTATTTAACTGATTCTAATTCCCATGGCAGAAAATATTTGTAGTGTGTACCATTTCTAAGAGCCTGACTTGCTTTAAGACTTTCTGAACCAGTCGGTGCTATGCACGGCAGTAGAAGCCCGAGTATTTGATCTCCACGCAGTGATTGTGATTTGATGCATTATGGAAACTAGTCCAGTCTGAGAAAAACACTTATACTCATGCAGGTTAAATCTTGTGATTTAAAAAAAAAAATCTGATCCACATCTCTAGCCTAGTGCCAACAGCTGGTCAGCATGCCAGCAATATTTCCCATACATTGCAAGTACCATGCAGGAAGACACATTTTATCCCACCTGACTAGTGTACCTCAAAGCTTTGGCATCACAACCAAAACCCACTGTTTATTGACTCTGCAAGCAAGTGCGGCAATGTGGCCAGGAGTTGCTCCGTTTTTTTTGGAGCAACTTGATTTTTCTGGTGTATCTTAAAAATCCCCATTCTGCACATTTAATTTGCGCCAGTATAAGTGAGTTAGTTAGGATTTTTTTTTGTTTTGTTTTTTTTCAAAAGGGGGCATTACCAGCCACCTACGTCTGTTAAGGCCATTTAAGCCAGTTTGGACAGCTAATAGTTGCTCCAAACTAACTTAGGCCAGCGTATTGGCCACACAGAAAACCCTTGCGGAGAGTTAAGAAATCAGCGCAGGTAGCCAGAGATTGGGGTGGGGGGGGGGGGGTGGGGTGCGGGAGGGAAGGGAAGCACAGAGAATCTTGCAAAACACCTTCACAACAACATTAAAGAAGCATAAAAACCATCAATAATAATAAATAAATAAATAAATAATAAGACTTAAGTCCTACCTCCCTAACTCGGCCCCCCGGGGGACTTAACTTTTCTGAGGACTTAATCAGTGTTGGGTCAGAACGATTTGACATGTGCCAAACAAAATGCAACGTTCTCTCCACACTGCTGCCTGCTGGCCCATGTTTTATTGGGAGGTTCTGTTGAAGATTATCGGGTCGTCCCGTCAGCCAGGGATAGGGGCGGCGAGCATCGGGTCTGGCTCACAGCCTGCAGGACGCACTGGGAGGGCAGGGAACTACTGCGCATGCACACACACTCCACTGTGCATGCGCACAGCTGCCAGCACTGTTTTCAGCACAGGGCTGTAGCTCCGTCGCCCACTTCATGAGAAACACCGCGCCAGGACCCAGGACACACAGCAGAGTGGCCAGAATCGTTAGTAAGTTTTTTGGCACCATTTTGAGCACACAAAGTCGACGCATCTTGGGAGAGTGCGCGGGAAAAAGGGGTTGGGGAAATTTGGGCCCAATGACACTACACCCCAGAGTCAATCCAAGGAGGATTCACTGTCTACAACATTGTACTTTGTGTACAACAATGTAATGTATGAAAATGTATTGTAACCAAGAAAAATCTAATTCGAATTATCATAGTGTTTCACTGCTTAATCTGAGTGAATACGAGTTCCCCCCGCCCCGAGTTCTTCTGCGGGTTGTCTTCATTCTGCATAATGGTGAGCAGAATAGATGGAAGCAAGCAAGAGTTCCCACACACATTAGGAGCTCACTTCAATCAACTCTAACTTTTTATTTATGGCTCTTGACTGGTCATGAAGGGCAAAATATTAATATTTATAGATCTTCAATGTCTTTGCTTACATTAAGCCAAATGATTGTATGTAATTATATATAAAAGTCATTGTATGCAATTATATATATATATATATATATATATATATAAATATATTTGATAAGTACTTATACATTTAAGTGCAATAATTATATACAATTACATAAATTGAACAAAGATTTTATTTATATTAACTAAGTAGTGAACATATGAATTTATACAGATATACACTATTTATATTAATAAATGCTGCAACAACATGCAGTTAGATAGTGCCGTTAACAGTAAAACGTCCCAAGGTGCTCCACAGCTATGTAATCAGGCAAAAATTGACACTGAGCCAATATTCAATTGATAGCTCTTTGTGTTAGAGTGAGAGAATGTTTTGGATGTATGAACCTTGTTTAGAATATTGCAAGCAGAGACTAGAGAATGCATTGTGCTCTCTGAAGGGATCACCTTCCACAGCATTCCTAACTATCCCACATGAAGTGTTAACACTGCTCGAGTTGTCATACCAGTGTTGTCACCAGATTCACTTAGCACTTTGATATCAATATGCTATACAAAAGTTGCTTTCAAGCCAATACATTTTACCATTGTGCCAATACTTCTAGTGTGATAATGTAATCATCATTACTTCACACTGGTGTTATACAGCTCAAAATACTCTCTTGGGACACAACCCAATTTCAGAAAGGACAAAATCTATAACTGTAGTTCTCGATGTTTTTCACAATGTGGTGGATATAATACGAACATTTCACATGCCTATTATTACACTTTATTGAAATTCAAGAACAAGACTATGCTGTGAACACCTAAGAGAGAGAATGTCTGGATGTCTTCCCCAAGGTTTCAGAGACTCTATCGCTGGTAGTATCAGCAGATAATGTCTATGTTTAAGGTTGATAGAAATCCCCATAACTCTGTGAAGAGCGTGTACAGATTACTGTACAAGCCTCTGAGCATATCCAGGAGTACAGTACAGAAGTAAGAGCTCAATCTCTCTACATCTTCCCCCCCCCCCCGCCCCGCCGCCCCCGCCATTCGTATGGAACCTTTTCAAATGAAGAATGGAGCCCTCCAACATCCACAGTAGGGAAAGAATATCTGGGTTAAATCAGAGAGAAATTTGACAGCAGCGCCCATTGGTACATGGAAATGACAAGATATTTTCCATTTATGGAATATTATCCACAGGATGAGGTGAGTCTCAATTGTGGAGAGAGTCTCTGAATTATAAAGTAATGATTTCCAATGGATATTAACAAACAGCACTTTCTCGTCACAAACATTAAGCAAAGATGGGGGTTTCTTCCCAGTATTATGACTAAGAAACAGATTTCAGATAATCCCATGCTCTATCATGGTGTTAGTAAAGTTGTCTAATGGACATTGCAAATTATCATCAATCTGATCCCTTCAAGCTTTTCTTTTTCTCGGAAAGACCATGTACCTGAAAATCATTCTGCACCATTTGCGCACATAATGTGAGGCTATGACATGGCAAACTCTTGTTTTATCCTGGTACTAACGATACAAAATTGGCCCAGTGTCTTATTTCTGTTATGTTTTTCTCAACATGTTCCTGTTAAACCTTGCTTATCAGAGTGTTAATAACAGAGCTTCTTGGTAACTTTAAATTTACAAGAGTTGGAAACCCTTGACCCAAATTCTCATGAGTACCATCTTGAATGTTCAACAGTTTACACGGCTGAGAACTCACAGGAGGACTTCTCTGAAATAAACTGGGGCACTCTTACTTCAAAAGACTCCGTGCTTGAAAGGTTGGCCTTTCCTCTCGTTCAAATAATGATGCACGAATTGAAGAATCCCGAGACCCTGAGCTCCAGATTAGCACAAGCTCTGAATAACATTTACAGACCTTTGGAAAACCTTCCAATTGAGAAGATGCCAATTCCGTCATTAATTAAATATTGTTTGCTATGGTTTGAAAAGGTTTTACTTCTGTAAGCACACAGCATTGTTTGGAATGGGTGGGAAACTACCAAACCTTTAAACTTTAAAGCTCAATTTAAGGATTAGTCTAATCATGAATCTTTTACTTGGAGTTGGCATTTGGGGAGTTGTGGTTTGTCTCTGTTTCCCCAGCCCTAGGGTGGGTGTGTGTGTTTGCATCAGACCAGCAAGAGAGATAAATAATTAACTGTCAATTACAAGGCTGAGCACTGAAACCACCTTAAGAGCATTGGGGAGCTGTGAGCTGAAACTGTGGAAAATCATTTCAAAAAAGGGAGCCAATAGTTTGAAAGGGAATTTGCATGCAATTTATAGCATTGATACTGGAAAACATTATTCAATTATCAAAAGGTTAATTAACACAGATTAATAGTGTTTAATGCCTTTAGAAAAAAATATTGAAATTTAAATCAAGGATGTACAATTCTTGCCTTGCAATTATGTCAACATTTGGCAAAGAACAGATAGTATTTTTAATGCTTAAAGTGATGAAATGGAGTAGAAGGCATGCTGGACCCTTGACAAACCTGTGTTAGATCCCAGCAGAGATAAATTCACATTACTTGAAGCAGAAAAGCTCTCATAACAATTGTGCTATTTCTGCACAAACAGTACACCTGGAAGTGGTGACAACATAATGTTTGTAGTGCTATTAGAATCCCACTTCTATTCAGATCAAAATATCACTAAGAAAAAAGGTAAAACTTTTAAAGTGCATATTATCTCTGTTTTCTCTCCTTTATATCCGTGAGGGTGCTGCACCCTTGATAACAATCTGAACAGTCACAAGGGGGTGCTACGGAACAGCCCAAAGCAGAATCCCTGCTGATTCATTCCCTCCAGTCACTCAGTGCTGCACCTTATAATGGGCTAAGTTCAGAAGCTTCAAATCTTGGAGGATTCCCAAGTGTGAATGTTAGCTATGGAATCACCCAGTCTGTGGCACCCTGCACCAAGCACAATACATTTTATTGCTCCACATTTTAAATGTTTACCCGATGTGTGGGGAAAGTGTGGTGGTGTCCTTGCACCTTACTACAAATTCACACGAGGCATGTATAGCAGACACAGTCACTCAGTGACCTTAACCTTTATTGCCCAGGACCAAAGAGTGCTGACCCTGGGTGGGACCTCCCCTTTTATACCTGGGAACCCAGGTGAGGAGTGTCTCCCACAAGTTCACCCCCTGTGGCCAGGGTATGTATTTCTAGGGTATAAGTACAGTGTACAGGAGTTGCATGAAGGTTACAGTTACATGAAGATTACCATTGCATGATGGTTATATACAAGACAGAAAGGATCTATATCCTTCACGATTATAAATGTTTACCCTATAATATTTATAATCGTGAAGGACATAGATCCTTTTCCCACAAAATGAAATTGGTATTCAGAATGTCCCATTGACAACAGCCAATAGCAAGAATTCTTGACAGCATGATTTTAATGAGTGAAGAAATGCACTATTTCCATGTGAGTTACTGAGAGCCCAACAAAGAATCAAGTCAATGTTTGTAAAAGAGAAGCCAAGAGTGCAGTAGTGAAAACATCATCCTTGCCCATTACCTTAGTTACCTCTAGTTGGCTGCTGCCAATAACAAGAGATAAGATGTTGCCTCTAGACCCACCGTGGTATGGAAATAAATTCACTGTATGCTTTATGACCTTGAAACTGCAAAGGAGCTCTGGCCTCACTGGATGGGCTCTTGTTATACATCTCTGGCTGTGCCTCTGAATTGGTTTAAAAAAAGATATGCCTGCACAGATATTGTACAACAACAATTTGCATTTATATAATGCCTTTAATGTAGTAAAACATCGCAAGGCGCTTCACAGGAGTGTAATCAAACAAAATTGGAAACCGAGCCACATAAGGAGATATTAGGACAGATGACTAAAAGCTTGGTCAAAGAGGTAGGCTTTAAGGAGTGTCTTAAAGCAAGAGAGAGAGGTCAAGAGGCGAAGAGGTTTAGGGAGGGAATTCAAAGCTAAGGGCCAGGCAACAGAAGGCATGATTGTGAGTGGGGTGGAGCGATTAAATTCGGGAATGCGCAAGAGGCCTGAATTGGAAGAGTACAATTCAGATGGTTGTAGGGCTGGAGGCGGTTACAGAGATAGATTGGGCTGAGGCCAAGGAGGAATTTGAAATCAAGTATTAGAATTTTAAATGTGAGGCATTGCTGGATCGGGAGCCAATGTAGAATAGCAAGCACAGGGGTGTTGGGTGAACAGGACTTGGTGCAAATTAGGATATGAGCAGCAGAGTTTACGGATGGTGGAAAATGGAAAGCCAGCCAGGAGAGCATTAAATAGTTAAGTCTAGAGGTGACAAAAGCATGGATGAGGGTTTCAGCAGCAGATAAGCTGAGTGAGGGGCGGAATCGGGCGATGTTAAGAAGCTCATCTCGGGGTCAAATATGACACCAAGGTTGCAAACTGTCTGGTTCAGCCTCAGGCAGTTGCCAGGGAGAGGGACAGAGTTGGTGGTTGGGGGAAAGGAGATTATGACAGGGACCGAAGACAATGGCTTTTATCTTTCCTATATTTAGTTGGAGGAAATTTCTGCTCATCCAGGATTGTACGCGAGACAAGAAGTGTGACACATCAGATACAGTGGAGGGGTCGGGAGAGGTGATGGGGAGGTAGAATTGGGTGTTGTCAGCGTACACATGGAACTTGACTTTGTGTTTTCGGATGATGTCGTCAAGGGGAAGTCTGTAGTTGAGAAATAGGAGGGGGTCCAAGGATAGGTCCTTGGGGGACACCAGAGGTAACGATGTGGGAGCAGGAAGAGAAGCGACTGCAGGTGATTCTGTGGCAATGACTGGATAGATAAGAATAGAACCAGGTGAACGATGGAGGAGAGGTGTTGGAGGAGGATGGTGTGGTCAACCATGTCAAAGGCTGCAGACTGGTCAAGAAGGATGAGGAGGGATAGTTTACCATGGGCACAGTCACATAGGTTGTCATTTATGGCTTTGATAAGGGCCATTTCAATACTGTGGCAGGGGAGGAAAACAGATTATAGTGATTCAAACATGGACCAACACAGGACACATGCCTCTTCAATGACCCTTCTGCCAATGACCCACTTCGGTCCAGCTACTGGAAATGCCCATCTAACTCGGGATACTTGTATATTTCAACATTTCGTCCAATGCAGTGAGATTAGGATTGGCACTTTGGCACGGAGCCTTTTCTGCCCACACCAGGTACACTACAAATCCTCATGGGAAATGCTACCAGCTAGGTTGATCATATTAAACAAATTCTCATAATCTCTACATACACTGACAATGGCACTGATTCCTTGACCTATTTATTTAGCAATCTGAATAACAAATATATTAAAAGGGTTTCAAATCATCCTGTGAAACAACACTGAGCTGATTGTCTAACTCTGGTTCAAACCCGAAAACAGCCTTTAATGAGCTTACAAAAGCTGGATTTCAAAATAATTGTAAAGCATCCACAGAAGCCTCATTCTGTTGTATACATTCCAGCTGTTTACAAATTTCAATGGATTTTGAAATCAATTTAGTCAAGTGGAGATAAACAGCATTTTCATACAGCTCTAAAATATGCAATCTATCTGTATATCTGCAAAGGTGATCACAATAGACATCCATAAACTCTTTTTATGCCTGTGATCTCAATTCTGAATTTCTTTCCCCTCCCCATTACTCTACACGCCCGCCACTCGTTGAACGTCATGTGGGGGTAAAGGGTCTACCTTGACCAGCTACCCTATGTACCTCACTCAAATATCCACGCAGCAAGTGTGAGCCTAGACAATGAGTGTTGGCTGGCTACGTAACTGCAGCCAAGCCTGGTCATGCCCTCATAACCTGCTGCCCTTTTTCCAGCTAGGCTCGCTGGATTGGGAAACATACCTCATTGTAACTGGGCACTGGGGCCAATTACAACGTCCTATCATCTGAGAGCAGGTAGCTCAGCACAGGTCAGGGGCTAGACTTGGGGCGTTTCTGGTCTGTACCGATCAGCTCCACACGAGTAGGTGCTTTTACCAACTGTGTTGTGTGTCTGTTGGGGGTTGGGGGCTCCCCAATACCACACTGTAATTGGTAAGTAAACATCCCTATGTTAGAGGAGAAGAAAGAACTTGCATTTATGTGATGCTTTATCATTCTCTCAGAATGTTCCAAACTCACAACCAATGATTTATTATTTGAAGTGTGGTCACTGTTAGGTCTTGTAAGCACAACATGAAATGTTGTACACAGCAAGGTCCCACAAATGAAATGAGTACTGAATTAACCATTTTGGTTGAAGGAGCTATGTTGGCAATATAATTGTGTGAGTGATAGGTAAAAACAGGATCCGGTTCAGCAGTGGTAGTCTTCCACAATCGATTAGCTCTGGGACACCTAGGCCTTGATTTCAACCAGCCCAACCTCAACCCACTGCATTATTTATGGTGGCGATTCAGGCCCTGGACAAGGCTCCCACTAAAAGCAGGCGGGGGCCTTCTTGAGATTCAGAAGTCAAGGCCTGATTATGAAATTCAGTGCTGCAACTTATTTTTAATTTCACCACAGGGGGAGTTCCGCGCTGTCTGTTGCCCGGCAGCAGAAACATGGCGGGAGGAGCTGACTGACCAAGTATGTTTTAGAACTTTGCCTGTTTTTTAAGCTCCTTGTAGGCCAGGAGGAGCAGGAATGCTCCCCCCAGGCTTGACAAGGAAGCCTTCGACCTCCCCAGCCATGGATTTCAACCAATCGTGCCCTGACGTCCCCTCTTGCAGTCGTGATCATGCCCAGAGCCTTCCTCCTCCTTCACCTGCCCCATTCATGATCATGACCAGTGCCTTCATCCTCACCGCATCCCCAAGCCCCCCACAATCTTGCCCAAAGCCTTGCTACCGTGATCCCTGTCCCCCGTGGTTGTATCGGGTGGGAGTCTGCACATATTTATGTTAAGTTTGGCAGTGCCTCCATATCCCTGGTCTTGCCAGGTGCTTCGTCCGTTACCAGGCTCCCATGTACCCTTGCTGCCTCCACGTTGATATTGAGGCCTTACTGTTCTGGGTCATCGAAGAGGAACAGCCAATTGGGTGAGGTAATGGAGGGGTGCTACGACCCATCTTCAGGAGAAAGGATAAGGGAGATAAATAGTGAACCGAATTAATAAAGAAAAAAAGAACTATATAATGCATGCCATAACTAGAGGACATTCCAAGAATTTCACAGCCAATAAAATACTTTTTCAAATGAGAAGTGAGAGTGACAGCCCTTGACATCAAGGCAGCATTTGACCGAGTGTGGCATCAAGGAGCCCTATTGAAGTCAATGGGAATCAGGGGGAAACTTTTCACTGGCTGAAGTCATACCGAGCACAAAGGAAGATGGTTGTGGTTGTTGGAGGTCAACTATCCCAGGTCCAGTACATCGCTGGGCAGTGTCCAAGGCCCAACCATCTTCAGCTGCCTCATCAATGACGCTTGCGTCTGCACACATACAGAAGCTGAACTCCAGGACATAGTCGATGTATTTACTGAGGCGTACGAAAGCATGGGCCTTATGCTAAACATCCATAAGACAACGGTCCTCCACCAGCCTGTCCTCGCTGCATAGCATTGCCCCCCAGTCATCAAGATCCACGGCGTGGCCCTGGACAATATGGACCATTTCCCATACCTCGGGAGCCTCTTATCAACAAGAGCACACATTGATGACGAGATTCAACACCGCCTCCAGTACGCCAGTGCAGCCTTCAGCCGTCAGCCGTCTGAGGAAAAGAGTGTTCAAAGACCAGGCCCTCAAATCAGTCACCGAGCTCATGATCTACAGGGCTGTAATAATACGCGCCCTCCTGTATGGCTCAGAGGCATGGACCATGTACAGTAGACACCTCAAATCGCTGGAGAAATACCACCAGTGATGTCTCCGCAAGATCCTACAAATCCCCTGGGAGGACAGACGCACCAACATTAGCGTCCTCGACCAGGCCAATATCCCCAGCATTGAAGCACTCACCACACTTGATCAGCTCCGCTAGGCAGGCCACATTGTCCGCATGCCAGACACGAGACTCCCAAAGCAAGTGCTCTACTTGGAACTCCTTCACAGCAAACGAGCCAAAGGTGGGCAGAGGAAACATTACAAGGGCATCCTCAAAGCCTCCCTGATAAAGTGCAACATCCCCACCAACATCTTGGAGTCCCTGGCCAAAGACCGCCCTAAGTGAAGGAAGTGCATCTGAGAGGGCGCTGAGCACCTCGATTCTCATCGCCAAGAGCATGCAGAAATCAAGCGCAGGCAGCGGAAAGAGTGTGCGGCAAATCTGCCTCACCCTCCCTTACCCTCAACGACTATCTGTCCCACCTGTGACAGGGACTGAGGCTCTCGTATTGGACTGTTCAGCCACCTAAGGACTCATTTTAAGAGTGGAAGCAAATCTTCCTCGATTCCGAGGGACTGCCTATGATGATGATCCCTCCATCATAAGATCAGAAGTGGGGATGTTCGCTGGTGACTGCAGTGTTCAGTTCCATTCGCAACACCTCAGGAAATGAAGCATTCCATGACCGCATGCAGCAAGACCTGGACGACATTCAGGCTTAGGCTGATAAGTCACAAGTAACATTTGCAGCACAAAAGTGCCAGGCAATGACCATCTCCAACAAGTGAGAGTCTAACCGCCACCCCTTGATATTCAACAGCATTACTGGGGCTGAATCCCCCACCATCAACATTCTGCGGGTCACCATTGACCAGAAACTTAACTAGACCAGCCACATAAATACTGCGGCAACAAGAGTGGGTATTCTGCAGCGAGTGTCTCACCTCCTGACTCCCCAAAGCCTTTCCACCATCTACAAGGCACAAGTCAGGAGTGTGATGGAATACTCTCCACTTGCCTGGATGAGTGCAGCTCCAACAACACTCAAGAAGCTCGACACCAACCAGAACAAAGCAGCCCGCTTGATTGCCACCCCATCCATCACCTTCAACATTCACTCCCTCCACCACCGGCGCACCGTGGCTGTAGTGTGTACTATCGATAAGATGCATTGCAGCAACTCGTCAAGGCTTCTTCGACACCCCCTCCCAAACCCATGACCTCTACCACCTAGTAGGACAAGGGCAGCAGGCACATGGGAGCACCATCGTCTGCAAATTCGCCTCCAAGTTACATACCATCCTGACTTGGAAATATATCGTCGCTGGGTCAAAATCCTGGAATACCTTCTCTAACTGCACTGTTGGAGGACCTTCACCACAAGGACTGCAGCAGTTCAAGAAGGCAGTCCACCACCACCTTCTCAATGGCAATTAGGGATGGCCAATAAATGCTGGTGTTGCCAACGATGCCCACATACTGGATCGAATAAAAACAATTTTTTTTTGTTGTACTCACTATTTTAATGTGACAACTGATTTCTGAATAGATTGAGAGATAAATATTTGCGTATATTATCTGGAGAGCCTCCCTGCTCTTCTTTGAATAGTGCCATGAAATCTTTTACATCTCAACTGAGACAGTTCCTCCTAGAACACAGCACTCCCTCAGTACTATATTACTATCAGCTGAAATTATATGCTCAAGTCTCTGAGGTGAGGCTTGAACCCACAACGTTCTGACTCAGAGATGAGAGTGTTACCACTGAGCCGTGGCTGACAATTAAAATGAGATGTTTATTTTTATTCATAATTTCACTCCTCCTCTGTGCCCTGTCCCTACTGCTACTGTGATGTTCTGGTGCCACACTTCTGTCTCCAGCCAGGAGGACAGGACTGTATGGGTTGTAATTTTTCGATACACCTCCTCCCTACAATGCTGCATGCTGACCCAACAGAAGCAAATGCTTCAGCACACAAACTGGTTTTGTCACTTCTATCATTACAAGAAAAAGACAGGAGTGCTTTGCTGACATGGTAGAACAGCATGAGAGCTGTCAATTAGCATCCATGGATAGAAGGCTCTGGATTTTCACATAGCTGCAGTCACCTCCGTAATGGGCTCTCCGGAGGTATGTTTTGAATTTGCAATGGGGGCCACGGGGAGACACTCTGACTATTTCTCTGCAGTGCTTTGCCGCTGGCCCACATGGCCCTTCCCTGTCTGTCAGTGATATCCAACAACCACTTCAGGTGATTAAAACATCTCATACTCAGGAGACAAAATCGGAAATACATTTTTAAATATTCAACAAGGAAGAGGTAGCAGTTGCTATAACTATTTTTCACACAAAGTAACCTCTTATCGCCCACCAATTGGAAAAAAATCATCCTGATTGATCAAAGGCAGGTAAATGGAGTTGAGGTACAGAACAGCCAAGATCTAATGGAATAGCAGAACAGACTTGAGGGGCTAAATGGTCTATTCCTGTTCCTATAATCCTATATCTATGGTGCTTTAAGGACAGGAGTTCTCAACCTTTCTGCTTCTGAGGCCCCCCCACTCCTGTGTTATATAAATTCCATCGACACCTGTAACACAAAACAACAACAAATTGTATTTATATAGCGACTTTAACGTAGCAAAATGCCCCAAGGTGCAAGCACTATCAAAATGTGACACCGGGCCACATAAGGAGATATTTAGAGCAAGCTTGGTCAAAGAGGTAGTTTTTAAGGAGCATCTTAAAGGAGGAAAGAGAGGTAGAGAGGCAGTGAGGTTAAGGGAGGGAGTTCCAGACTGTAGGGCCTTGGCAGCTGAAGACATGGCCGCCAATGGTGGAGCGAGTAAATTCAGCGATGCACAAGAGACCAGAATTAGAGGAGCACAGATATCTTGGAGGGTTGTAGGGCTGGAGGAGTTTACAGAGATAGGGAGGGGTGAGGCCATGGAGGGATTTGAAAATGTATACAATTAAACATATAAATTTAGGGGATTAGTAATAGGCGTTAGGACTATGGTTAGGATGATACAGTTACGGATTTGGAATTATGTTAGTGTTTCAGGTTAGAATTTTATGGTTATGGGTCAGGGTTATTTATGGATTGGGGGTTATAGTTAGGATGTTAGCCTTGGTATCCCCAACCCTAATCCTAGGCGCGCTGAAAGGTATGGGGAGCTGGCTCTGACTTGTCACCATTTCCCTTCAGTTACAGACGCTCCCTGACCAGTCACAATTTCTCCTTCATTTACAGACACTCCCACACCCGTCACATAGAAACATAGAAACATAGAAAATAGGTAGAGTAGGCCATTCGGTCCTTCAAGCCTGCACCGCCATTCAATGAGTTCATGGCTGTACATGCAACTTCAGTACCCCATTCCTGCCTTCTCGCCATAGCCCTTGATCCCTCTAGTAGTAAGGACTACATCTAACTCCTTCTTTAATATATTTAGTGAATTGGCCTCAACAACTTTCTGTGGTAGAGGATGCCACAGGTTCACCACTCTCTGGGTGAAGAAGTTTCTCCTCATCTCGGTCCTAAATGGCTTACCCCTTATCCTTAGGCTGTGACCCCTGGTTCTGGACTTCCCCAACATTGGGAACATTCTTCCTGCATCTACCCTGTCTAAACCTGTCAGAATTTTAAACATTTCTCTGAGATCCCCTCTCATTCGTCTGAACTCCAGTGAATACAAGCCCAGTTGATCCAGTCTTTCTTGACATGTCAGTCCCGCCATCCCAGGAATCAGTCTAGTGAACCTTCGCTGCACTCCCTCAACAGTAAGAACGTCATTCCTCAAGGTAGGAGACCAAAACTGTACACAATACTCCATGTGTAGCCTCACCAAGGCCCTGTACAACTGTAGTAACACCTCCCTGCCCCTGTACTCAAACCCCTCGCTATGAAGGCCAACAAGCCATTTGCTTTCTTAACCGCCTGCTGTACCTTGCATGCCAACCTTCAATGACTGATGTACCATTACACCCAGGTCTCTTTGCACCTCCCCTTTTCCTAATCTGTCACCATTCAGATAATAGTCTGTCTCTCTGTTTTTACCACCAAAGTGGATAACCGCACATTTATCCACATTATACTTCATCTGCCATGCATATGCCCACTCACCTAACCTATCCAAGTCACTCTGCAGCCTCATAGCATCCTTCTCGCAGCTCACACTGCCACCCAACTTAGTGTCATCTGCAAATTTGGAGACACTACATTTAATCCCCTCGTCTAAATCATTAATGTACAGTGTAAACAGCTGGGGCCCCAGCACAGAACCTTGCGGTGCCCCACTAGTCACTGCCTGCCATTCTGAAAAGTACCCATTTACTCCTACTCTTTGCTTCCTGTCTGACAACCAGTTCTCAATCCACGTCAGCACACTAGCCCCAATCCCATGTGCTTTAACTTTGAACATTAATCGCTTGTGTGGGACCTTATCAAAAGCCTTCTGAAAGTCCAAATACACCACATCAATTGGTTCTCCCTTGTCCACTCTACTGGAAACATCCTCAAAAAATTCCAGAAGGTTTGTCAAGCATGATTTCCCTTTCACAAATCCATGCTGACTTGGACCTATCATGTCATCTTTTTCCAAATGCGCTGCTATGACATCCTTAATAATTGATTCCATCATTTTACCCACTACCGATGTCAGGCTGAGCGGTCTATAATTCCCTGTTTTCTCTCTCCCTCCTTTTTTAAAAAGTGGGATTACATTGGCTACCCTCCACTCCATAGGGACTGATCCAGAGTCTATGGAATGTTGGAAAATGACTGTCAATGCATCCGCTATTTCCAAAGCCACCTCCTTAAGTACTCTGGGATGCAGACCATCAGGCCCTGGGGATTTATCGGCCTTCAATCCCATTAATTTCCCCAACATAATTTCCCGACTAATAAGGATTTCCCTCAGTTCCTCCTTCTTACTAGACCTTCTGACCCCCTTTATATCCTGAAGGTTGTTTGTGTCCTCCTTAGTGAATACTGAACCAAAGTACTTGTTCAATTGGTCTGCCCTTTCTTTGTTCCCAGTTATGACTTCCCCTGATTCTGACTGCAAGGGACCTATGTTTGTCTTTACTAACCTTTTTCTCTTTACATATCTATAGAAGCTTTTGCAGTCCATTTTAATGTTCCCTGCAAGCTTCCTCTCGTACTCTATTTTCCCTGCCCTAATCAAACCCTTCGTCCTCCTCTGCTGAGTTCTCCCATCATTACAGACACTCCCTGAGAGTTCCCAGCACTTGCTGTTGCTCCCAGATTTTAGCACTACACTGCATTTCCAGTTGGGGCAAACTCGGGAATTGGTCCCCCCGGGGTTTATTAACCTGTTCCCACCAGACCTCTTACCTGCTGCGTCTCCACCAGCCAACACCAGCTGTGCACACTCAGCTCACATTGCCCGGGGAATTGATGTGAGCTTCAGACCAATAGGAAGAGGGGTTGGAGTGGGTCCTCCAAACAATCGGAGTGTGTGAGGGGCAGGATATTGTGTCGAATCTGGTTATTTTTGGCGGACTCTTTAAAACCTTCTCACAGACTCCCGACCCCGGTTGAGGACCCCTGCTTTAGGAATCAAATCTGTTCAACTGTCCATATTAATTCTACTCTCTCGCATAATCAGGCTCAGTCAGTTTTTTAAAAATCAACAGGAAAACAGAAAGATGGTCAGAATTTGGAGGAAGGTGGAGTTGAGGTAGAAGATCAGCCATGATCTCACTGAATGGTGGAGCAGACTTGACGGGCCGAATGGCCTACTCCTGCTCTTAATTCTTATGTTCTTATACTCTTATTTCTTATTTTTGATAGGGCAATGAGGTTGAAAGTATCCCAGATTGGAATTATTTGAAGTAAAAAGAAAAAAAATGATTAATTTATAATAAACACAGAAAATGTTGGCAATATAGTCAGCATCTATAAAGAGACAGGATAATGTTTTGAGTGTGTTTCCTTCATCAGAACTGACTACCTATTTATTTTAAATGGATCACTGCTGGCATTAAAATAATGCTGACTAGAGAATCTAGACTTCTGCCTTGAAGAACAGGTGGGTTCGAATTAAAACCGAGCCTGGGATTGAATTCCAGTCACAAGGATTGGATTTCCCTGCTGCACTGCCACAGCTACTCAACTTTCACTGCCGAGTGCAAGCTTTCACTTCCACCCTGTAACGGCTCAAACTGCAAAAAAGAAATTTGTGGTGCCAAGCAGATTTATTTGGAGAATTGTTTTCCACCAGCTAGATACTGAAATGCTGATTTAAATATGCTTTCACCACATTTTATCGTAGTGGTGGAGGAGTGATCTTCCACGGGTAAACTAAGTT
Organism: Pristiophorus japonicus; assembly: GCF_044704955.1. NCBI lineage: Eukaryota > Metazoa > Chordata > Chondrichthyes > Pristiophoridae > Pristiophorus > Pristiophorus japonicus. The sequence continues at coordinate 68,736,209 of NC_091987.1, read as the reverse complement.
GAAAAATAGAAAAAAAAGTGACTGGAATCAAGAGAAATGAGGCCTGTCTGACAGGGCTGTTTACAGTGATTGATGTGCAAATGCTTTGAATATTCTAGAAGAGTGTTATTACTGTCGGAGACATGCAGTTGACGCCCCTGCGGATAAATGCACTACACTGGGCCACAAAACAAAGAAAGCTTCAGGTCCTTCTCAGTTATTATTTTCCCCTCGTGAAGTTGTTTGACTCTTGGGAAGTTATAAAGCTGCTGGCTGCTTTCCAATACTTCATGTGTTGACACGTGACAATGAATACCAACAGGCTGTTTAACTTTAAAGGCATCGCGACTGAGATCTTGTCCTCAGCCATATGTTCTTCCAGCAGGGGTCACTCGACAGTGATCCGGTTTCCGGGCTTCCACTCTATAGCTCAGGGTCACGGAGGCTAATCACAGCACCCTGGCTGCTGCCCCATCCGAGATCAGCTAACCTCACCACTCAGTATCAAACCGAGAGCTCTCCTGGCCTCTATGACTCAGTTGCTCTCAGTGAAAATCCACTAAGGCACCAGGGGATTTTTGGTCTCGGGTTCTAACTCTGCCGTGAATTGTTAGCTGATTGTAACACCTTCAGATATGGAAGCGCAACCTCATTGACCCTAGGTTGAGAAGGGGATTTTTTTTTTTTAAAAAGGTATTTTCATCTCAATTTCCAGCCAAAGACGACTGTTGGAAAGTGCATTTGTGTGGCACTGGCTAAGGATAAGACTGAACTTAGTTGTGATGCTACCTGCAGTCTACTGACATTCCCTATCGTGCAGAATTGCCACTTAAATAAGGTAGCGGAGGGTTAATGCTGCCTTTGGAACTGTGGCACGAGTCACCACATCGAACACAGAAGAGGAGAACATAGAGAAAAGAAGAAAAGCCAACAGTAGTACAGGTTGGAGGATGAGCTTGAGTTAATGGGCTGGCAAAACACTCAGCAGTGTTAGCGCTGCGCACTCTGGCATTGATACCTGTTAGTGATTGCATAAACACAATAAAAGCATGCGGCACAGCTAACATTTGATACCTGTTATATTGTGTGGCATGTAGCCCGCCTCAAGCAGTGTTTGGCAGGTTCTGCTGACACACCAATTGTTAAATTAGTTTTTAATTTTTACTTTTAATTTTTATTTTGCAGGATTGTGTGGGGAAATGTGATCTTTTTATGTACAGTATGACAGCTTCTATTGACAGCCAAGACACCGATCTACTCATCAAAGAAAGCTCGTTACTACAGTGCATGCAATTGTACAGACAATAGCACCAGACAGCTGTCTCCGACTGAGTGCAGCTTACAGGAAATGGTCAGTCAGTCACTTTATCAACCTCGTTTATAAAAGGTAACTGAGTCAGTCAGCGCCGATAGTCCTTCCTCCCCATTTATACCATCAATTGGTTCTGCAATATGCCGATCCCGCTAATGTTTTGGAGTACATCACAATTACAGAGTACCGGTAGTAAAAGGAATACTCTACACATGCAAATTGCAGCCAGTGTTGAGAAGTGATTCTTTTTTCTCACGTTTCCCCTCAAATTCATTTGCATATCGCCGACCATAAATCTGCCTTGAACCAGCGCAATCGGGCAGCAGTTTAGAAATTCATTTTTTTAAATTGCTTTAAAAGGTATTCCGTGATGTATTCAAGAACGCAGTTTGATTAATGTAGCTAAACATGGATGGATCACAAAAAATAAGCATTTTTAATCAGAGGGTCTAGCCCATCACCTGTGAGTAACCTGATTTTAAATGACTGAAAATGAATTTTAAAAACTATGCAAAATCAAGTACTAGTTATATTGGTGCACAGTAGTCAGTGCCCTTGCTCCCAAAAGAACCAGCTTAATTTGAAGAGCCTCCTTGAAGGCCCACAATGAACGGATACTCCCAATTCATTCACCCTGGGGGCATGGCCAGTTTTGTGGTTGGGGCCTGCTTCTAGCATTTGTTTTTTTAAACTAGACTTGATAAGCTGCTGGATGTACTTTAAGCTTAAAATTCCGCAATCTTTTGATTTGATTTGATTGTTTGCGCTGGTTTGGCCGATTGCAGACGAATTGCTCGGGGGAAAAAAGTGCAACCTAGCATAAACTTCAGGCCCAGGCCTTCAACTTTCTGGTCATGCACCTTCCCCAGGCGAGCAATGCAAACAAAGCACATTAATGGCCTTCATGAGAGATTAGGTGCAGCCAGAAAAAAATAGCATCCATCGCGCTGTTAGTGGTGTCTGTGAGTGTTTAATGTCAGCAATATAGAGGGAAAAAACCTCTTCACTGGAAGCATTAAAGCTGCCTCATTTATATCACAGTACTGCTGCAGAGTCATGGCTGTCTCTGGCACCAGCACAACAATCAAATTGCAGCATCAATGTAACTCCTGGTGCCTTTACATGCAGAAGAATTCATTTGTGTTGCAGCACAAAGGAAGTAAGCCCACCTTAGCAGAATTAACTCTTGGGGAATAACATCTAATATTGCTTTACATTTTAGTATGAGTCGGTTTAAAAGGTTCATCATCATCATAGGCAGTCCCTCAAATTGAGGATGACTTGCTTCCACATCAAAAAGTTCACAGGTGTATCAATGATGGACCTAAAATTCCAGATCCGAACTAAATCTTGAAGGGTGGAAGATGCCTGTGCTCGGATTTTTTTTTAACGTGTGGTGACTGTTGCACACCAGCCACCACACGGATTTAACAGAGCTAGGTCTTGCTTGGTCTAGTAGCAAGGGTTAACCAAGACAACTGGAGACCAGCTCTGCTGTACGGACCTAGTGTGCACACATATTGCAGTGTGGTCTGGCCCATGCTGCCCCTGGGCCCTCGCCTCTTCTGGTCCCCGAACTCACACCTCTCCTGGGCTCCGATCACGGTCTGTGCGGCCCCGGCCTGCGAGCACCGTCGGAGCAGGCCGGGGAGTGGAAGGAGCAGTGTGGAGGCATACCACTCCAGGGAGCAGCACGTGCTGGAGCAGGAGAGCAACGGCAGTGAAGAGTGATGTCATCAAGGTCCAGGTCGGTGATTGCAGCGTGGGCAGGTACAGCAGGAGCGGCGAGGTCGGGGCGAAGGAGCGGCGAGGTCGGGGCGAAGGAGCGGCGAGGTCGGGGCGAAGGAGTGGCGAGTGATTGTAGAGCAAATGGTTCATTCTCTGGTTGGCAACCAGTAACTAGTGGGGTGCCGCAGGGATCAGGGCTGGGACCCCAACTATTTACAATCTATATTAACGACTTGGAAGAAGGGATTGAGTGTAATGTAGCCAAGTTTGCTGACGCTACAAAGATGGAAGGAAAAGCAATGTGTGAGGAGGACGCAAAAAATCTGCAAAAGGACATAGACAGGCTAAGTGAGTGGGCAAAAATTTGGCAGATGGAGTATAATGTTGGAAAGTGTGAGGTCATGCACATTGGTAGAAAAAAATCAAAGAGCAAGTTATTATTTAAATGGAGAAAGATTGCAAAGTGCCACAGTACAGCGGGACCTGGAGGTACTTGTGCATTAAACACAAAAGCATAGTATGCAGGTACAGCAAGTGATCAGGAAGGCCAATGGTATTTTGGCCTTTATTGCAAAGGGGATGGAGTATAAAAGCAGGGAAGTCTTACTGCAGCTATATAAGGTATTGGTGAGGCCACACCTGGAATACTGTGTGCAGTTTTGGTTTCCATATTTACGAAAGGATATACTTGCTTTGGAGGCAGTTCAGAGAAGGTTCACTAAGTTGATTCCGGGGATGAGGAGGTTGACTTATGAGGAAAGTCTGAGTAGATTGGGCCTTGACTCATTGGAATTCAGAAGAATGAGAGGTGATCTTATTGAAACGTATAAGATTATGAGGGGCCTTGACAAGGTGGATGCAGAGAGGATGTTTCCACTGATGGGGGAGACTAGAACTAGATTGCATAATCTTAGAAGAAGGGGCTACCCATTTAAAACTGAGATGAGGGTTGTAAATCTGTGGAATTCGCTGCCTCAGAGAGCTGTGGAAGCTGGGACATTGAATAAATTTAAGACAGAAATAGACAGTTTCTTAAACGATAAGGGGATAAGGGGTTATGGGGAGCGGACAGGGAAGTGGAGCTGAGTCCATAGAAACATAGAAACATAGAAAATAGGTGCAGGAGCAGGCCATTCAGCCCTTCTAGCCTGCACCGCCATTCAATGAGTTCATGGCTGAACATGAAACTTCAGTACCCCCTTCCTGCTTTCTCGCCATAACCCTTGATCCCCCGAGTAGTAAGGACTTCATCTAACTCCCTTTTGAATATATTTAGTGAATTGGCCTCAACTACTTTCTGTGGTAGAGAATTCCACAGGTTCACCACTCTCTGGGTGAAGAAGTTTCTCCTCATCTCGGTCCTAAATGGCTTACCCCTTATCCTCAGACTGTGACCCCTGGTTCTGGACTTCCCCAACATTGGGAACATTCTTTCTGCATCTAACCTGTCTAAACCCGTCAGAATTTTAAACGTTTCTATGAGGTCCCCTCTCATTCTTCTGAACTCCAGTGAATACAAGCCCAGTTGATCCAATCTTTCTTGATAGGTCAGTCCCGCCATCCCGGGAATCAGTCTGGTGAACCTTCGCTGCACTCCCTCAATAGCAAGAATGTCCTTCCTCAAGTTAGGAGACCAAAACTGTACACAATACTCCAGGTGTGGCCTCACCAAGGCCCTGTACAACTGTAGCAACACCTCCCTGCCCCTGTATTCAAATCCCCTCGCTATGAAGGCCAACATGCCATTTGCTTTCTTAACCGCCTGCTGTACCTGCATGCTAACCTTCAATGACTGATGTACCATGACACCCAGGTCTCGTTGCACCTTCCCTTTTCCTAATCTGTCACCATTCAGATAATAGTCTGTCTCTCTGTTTTTACCACCAAAGTGGATAACCTCACATTTATCCACATTATACTTCATCTGCCATGCATTTGCCCACTCACCTAACCTATCCAAGTCACTCTGCAGCCTAATAGCATCCTCCTCGCAGCTCACATTGCCACCCAACTTAGTATCATCCGCAAATTTGGAGATATTGCATTTAATCCCCTCGTCTAAATCATTAATGTACAATGTAAACAGCTGGGGCCCCAGCACAGAACCTTGCGGCACTCCACTAGTCACTGCCTGCCATTCTGAAAAGTACCCGTTTACTCCTACTCTTTGCTTCCTGTCTGACAACCAGTTCTCAATCCACGTCAGCACACTACCCCCAATCCCATGTGCTTTAACTTTGCACATTAATCTCTTGTGTGGGACCTTGTCGAAAGCCTTCTGAAAGTCCAAATATACCACATCAACTGGTTCTCCTTTGTCCACTTTACTGGAAACATCCTCAAAAAATTCCAGAAGATTTGTCAAGCATGATTTCCCTTTCACAAATCCATGCTGACTTGGACCTATCATGTCACCATTTTCCAGATGCACTGCTATGATATCCTTAATAATTGATTCCATCATTTTACCCACTACTGAGGTCAGGCTGACCGGTCTATAATTCCCTGTTTTCTCTCTCCCTCCTTTTTTAAAAAGTGGGGTTACATTGGCTACCCTCCACTCCATAGGAACTGATCCAGAGTCAATGGAATGTTGGAAAATGACTGTCAATGCATCCGCTATTTCCAAGGCCACCTCCTTAAGTACTCTAGGATGCAGTCCATCAGGCCCTGGGGATTTATCGGCCTTCAATCCCATCAATTTCCCCAACACAATTTCCCGACTAATAAAGATTTCCCTCAGTTCCCCCTCCTTACTAGACCCTCTGACCCCTTTTATATCCGGAAGGTTGTTTGTATCCTCCTTAGTGAATACAGAACCAAAGTACTTGTTCAATTGGTCTGTCATTTCTTTGTTCCCCGTTATGACTTCCCCTGATTCTGACTGCAGGGGACCTACGTTTGTCTTCACCAACCTTTTTCTCTTTACATACCTATAGAAACTTTTGCAATCCGCCTTAATGTTCCCTGCAAGCTTCTTCTCGTACTCCATTTTCCCTGCCCTAATCAAACCCTTTGTCCTCCTCTGCTGAGTTCTAAATTTCTCCCAGTCCCCAGGTTCGCTGCTATTTCTGGCCAATTTGTATGCCACTTCCTTGGCTTTAATACTATCCCTGATTTCCCTTGATAGCCACGGTTGAGCCACCTTCCCTTTTTTATTTTTACGCCAGACAGGAATGTACAATTGTTGTAATTCATCCATGCGGTCTCTAAATGTCTGCCATTGCCCATCCACAGTCAACCCCCTAAGTATCATTCGCCAATCTATCCTAGCCAATTCACGCCTCATACCTTCAAAGTTACCCTTCTTTAAGTTCTGGACCATGGTCTTTGAAATTACTGTTTCATTCTCCATCCTAATGCAGAATTCCACCATATTATGGTCACTCTTCCCCAAGGGGCCTCGCACAATGAGATTGCTAATTAATCCTCTCTCATTACACAACACCCAGTCTAAGATGGCCTCCCCCCTAGTTGGTTCCTCAACATATTGGTCTAGAAAACCATCCCTTATGCACTCCAGGAAATCCTCCTCCACCGTATTGCTTCCAGTTTGGCTAGCCCAATCTATGTGCATATTAAAGTCACCCATTATAACTGCTACACCTTTATTGCATGCACCCCTAATTTCCTGTTTGATGCCCTCCCCAACATCCCTATTACTGTTTGGAGGTCTGTACACAACTCCTACTAACGTTTTTTGCCCTTTGGTGTTCTGCAGCTCTACCCATATAGATTCCACATCATCCAAGCTAATGTCTTTCCTAACTATTGCATTAATCTCCTCTTTAACCAGCAATGCTACCCCACCTCCTTTTCCTTTTATTCTATCCTTCCTGAATGTTGAATACCCCTGAATGTTGAGTTCCCAGCCCTGATCATCCTGGAGCCACGTCTCCGTAATCCCAATCACATCATATTTGTTAACATCTATTTGAACAATTAATTCATCCACCTTATTGCGGATACTCCTTGCATTAAGACACAAAGCCTTCAGGCTTGTTTTATTAACACCCTTTGTCCTTTTAGAATTTTGCTGTACAGTGGCCCTTTTTGTTCTTTGCCTTGGGTTTCTCTGCCCTCCACTTTTCCTCATCTCCTTTCTGTCTTTTGCTTTTGTCTCCTTTTTGTTTCCCTCTGTCTCCCTGCATTGGTTCCCATCCCCCTGCCATATTAGTTTAAATCCTCCCCAACAGCACTAGCAAACACTCCCCCTAGGACATTGGTTCCGGTCCTGCCCAGGTGCAGACCGTCCGGTTTGTACTGGTCCCACATCCCCCAGAACCGGTCCCAATGCCCCAGGAATTTGAATCCCTCCCTGCTGCACCACTGCTCAAGCCACGTATTCATCTGCGCTATCCTGCGATTCCTACTCTGACTATCACGTGGCACTGGTAGCAATCCCGAGATTACTACTTTTGAGGTCCTACTTTTTAATTTAGCTCCTAGCTCCTTAAATTCGTTTCGTAGGACCTCATCCCTTTTTTTACCTATGTCGTTGGTACCAATGTGCACCACGACAACTGGCTGTTCTCCCTCCCATTTCAGAATGTCCTGCATCATGATCAGATCAGCCATGATCTTATTGAATGGCGGAGCAGGCTCGAGGGGCAACATCCTCTCAGCATCTATCCTGTCAAAGCCCCTCAGAACTTTATATGTTTCAATAAGATCACCTCTCATTCTTCTAAACTCCAATGAGTACAGGCATAACCTGCTCAACATTTCCTTATAAGACAACCCCTTCATCCCAGGAATCAACCTAGTGAACCTTCTCTGAACTGCCTCCAATGCAAGTATATTCCTCCTTAAATAAGGAGACCAAAACCGTACGTAGTACTCTGGGTTTGGTCTCACCAATACCCTGTACAGTTCTAACAAGACTTCCCTACTATTATACTCCATCCCCCCTTGCAATAAAGGCCAACATTCCATTTGCCTTCCTAATTACTTGCTGTACTTTCATGCTAACATTTTACGTTTCATGTACAAGGACCCTCAGATCCCCCTGTACTGCAGCATTTTGTAATCTCTCTCCATTTAAATAATAATTTGCTCTTTTAGTTTTCCTACCCAAGTGGATAACCTCACATTTTCCCTATTACTCCATCTGCAAAAATTTTGCCCACTCACTTAACATATCTATATCCCTTTGCAGACTCTTTGTGTCCTCCTCACTACTTCCTTGCCCACCTATCTTTGTATCGTCAGCAAATTTGGCTACAATACACTCCGTCTCTTCATCCAAGTCATTAATATAGATTGTAAATAGTTGAGGTTTACGAACATAAGAAATAGGAGCATTGATCCCTGTGGCGCCCCATTAGTTACAGTTTGCCAACCTGAAAATTACCCATTTATCCCAGCTCTCTCTTAGTTAGCCAATCCTCTATCCATGCTAATATATTACCTCCAACACCGTGAGCTCTTTTTCTGTGCAGTAACCTTTTATGTGGCACCTTAACGAATGCCTTTTAGAAATCCAAATACACTACATCCACTGGTTTCCTATTATCCACCCTGCTTGTTACATCCTCTATTTACAGGACAATACATTACAAAACATACCATTTTGTCCTTGTACAAGACCTTTGGTTAGGCCTTAGTTACAATACTATGCCAACTTTGGTCTCCTCACATGGTGGCTTTGAAAAGGATGCAGAGGAGGGCCGCAAGATTAGTTCCCAATTTAAAGCACCTTAGTTACCAACATAGGCTTAAAGAGCTGGGTTTCTACACTTGAGAGGCATAGACTTAGGGATGATCTGATTGAGGTTTATAAGATGATGAAGGGACTAGATTGGTTTGTACTGTCAGTTTGTGTCAACTAAATAGATTAGGGAAGACCAAGGGTCAAGCTATATAAGGCTAAAAATACTTTAGATGAAATAAGGTGTTTCTATAAGAGTTGGCATTATATAACATTAATCAAGGCCAGAGTGGCCTCCTGGACTAGTTATGATCCTCTAAAGGGAGGACGGAGAGGAATTTTTCACATTTTTTTCTGTAATCCACCAGCGTCCCAGGAGATTACATGGCTTTCAGGTGTAGTGGGGAGTGTATATATTGTAATGCCTTGGCATCACAACTGTGCGAACAGGTTGGATGGACCAGTTGGTCTTTAAGAAAGGATATTCTTGCATTGGAGGCTGTTCAGAGAAGGTTCAGTAGGTTGATTCTGGAGATGAGGGGGTTGACTTATGAAGATATGTTGAGTGGGTTGGGCCTATACACATTGGAGTTCAGAAGAATAAGAGGTGATCTTGTCGAAACATATAAGATAATTAGGGGGCTCGACAAAGTGTATGCAGAGAGGATATTTCCACCCATAGCCGAAACTAAAACTAGGGGACATAGAGTAAGGGACCGCCCATTTGGAACTGAGATGAGGAGGATTTTTTTTCTCTCAGAGGGTTGTAAATCTATGGAATTCTCTGTCCCAGAGAGCTGTGGAGACTGGGTCATTGAATATATTTAAGGCGGAGATAAGACAGATTTTTGAGCGATAAGGGAATAAAGAGTTATGGGGAGAGGGCAGGGAAGTGGAGCTGAGTCCATGATCAGATCAGCCATGATCTTATTAAATGGCGGAGCAGGCTCAAGGGGCCAGGTGGCCTACTCATGCTCCTATTTCTTATGTTCTTATGTTCTTATGTACCTAAAAGTAATTTTTTGAAATGTGTCAAACACCATTTTGGCTCAGGCAACATTTAGCTATCCAGAGCATGCAGCAGAAACAGACGTTAAAGTTCCTTAAAAATCAGGGTACTACGCCAGTTTCACAACTCCATTTATCAAATTCAGGTACAAATGGGCAGAGCTTTGCGGTGTATGTACTATGTATACCACAAAGAATTAGTAATCTTGTTTCAGTGTGTATATGAAGCGGAGGGAATGAGTCTGCATTAATGCTGTGAACATGTGGAGTCTTGGGCTTCCTGAAACTTGCTTTATCACGAGGCTTTGCTGAGGTAGAAAGCCACAGGATCACATGACAGTTGGTTCTTCTCCTGGTTCCACCATACTAACTGGAACTGCTGATATGGTGGAACTGCTTCAATATCATGATCCTTGGGAGTTGAGGGAAGCCTGCTCTGAGAACAGTTCTTCCTCGTGGACTGAAATTTAAAAGCTCCGAGGGATAACCTGAAGAGAATGATCCAAATATGTGAAGCATCAAACTTTCACACTGGAAGGAAACCAATGGTGTAGAATGGGAGTACAAATCCATTCAACCCAGATGCAAAACGCACTATTCGGACTGAATTAAACTCATGGATAATAGTACACAAATGGAGATTTTTCAAGTGTGCAGCTATGCGATACTGAAATGCATTTTTCTAACATTACATTTTCTTCACTGCATGTTTTTCTCATTAGAGACACCTTCTGTAAAAATGGTGCCAGATGAAACACATTATTCAGAGTCCTGACACGCGAAATACGACTGCAACCAATTGTTTTGAATAATATATCACAACTGGGATCAGTTTGAAAGAGAAGCCTGCTCATAATTTCTATTTTGCTGAAGCTTGAGTACAGATACTGTCAATAAACAGAAACCTACTTTAATAGTCAGTTAAAGGTCCGTTAATGAGATACTACAATGCTACTACTAATGGAAAAATTCAGTCAAATTAAGTTTAAGTCTGTCAGCCTGCAAAGTATCATTTTAAACTACCTTCAACATAAAAACTTACATCTCGATATACTTTAAACTTCTGTCAAATAATTACAGCCTGGCAATGCTATTAAAAAACTGTGGCTTCATCAAAGGGAATGTTGCACATTTGATATTACCCTGTAAATACATGCTGAACACCACATTAACGGAGGCAATCACTGTAAAGCCAAGAAACACTAACCTGTCAGATTCCCCTTGGCATTGTAGGATCCCCAGTAGGTTGCTTCTGTGTTAGGAGTGTGACACTCGTATTCCCCTGTATCTCCCAGTTGTAGATTGGTAATGTGCAACAGTACTGAGTCCCCATCAATTCTCTCAACGTAGACCTCCCTATTCCGTACTCTGCTTTCATACACAGCGTAGGGGTAGTCAGGGTCATTCGTGCTGACTATCTGGATTTGTCTTTCAGGTGCAGAAGGCAGATAGATTGACCACTCAAAGTTCTGCTGTGTGGAACCCGAGTACCCGGACACGTTGCACCAAACAGTTATGTGGTATCCTTCGGCTCTGACCAGGGGGCCTTCCTGGACCTGGACATGTCTTTGAGCAGCACACATGCCTGCAAAAATGAATTTATATAGTTAGAAGACAGGATATTTCTCAAAAACACACAATCCAAACACTTAAATCAGAATTCTGCTTCCCTTCCCCTCACCCCTCTCTCTCCCCCACCCCAATTTTCTCTTCTCTCCTAATGGCACTGATTCTTGTTGAGATAGGACTCCGTCAACATCAACCACCATCTGAGACCTTGCCAACGGGACATTCTTCAAATGCCAATCTAGAAATTTTCTTCCATAACCCAGTGACATAAGGCTAGCTGTAGTGTTCTGCATGGAGTCCCGGCTAAGGTCACCTAACTGCACAGGTTAGGAAGCTGGAACTTCTGCTCTGTACAGTTTGATGCCACACCCGGAGTGCACTTACCATGTTTCAAGGACACCCTCAAAGCCTCCTTGATAAAATGCAACATCCCCACTGACACCTGGGAGTCCCTGGCTAAAGACCGCCCTAAGTGGAGGAAGTGCATCTGGGAGGGTGCTGAGCATCTCGAGTTTCATCGCCGAGAGCATGCAGGAAACAAGCGCTGGCAGCGGAAGGAGTGTGCGGCAAATCAGTCCCACCCACCCTTTCCTTCAACGACTGTCTGTCCCACCTGTGACAGAGACTGTAATTCCTGTATTGGACTGTTCAGTCACCTAAGAACTCACTTTTAGAGTGGAAGCAAGTCTTCCTCGATTTCGAGGGACTGCTTATGATGATGATGCACTTACTACTAAGTCATTGGAGAGATAGGATTATGATTTTTAACAAGTACACTGAACTGATCTTAACTAGAAATCAGCTAGCATAAAACATTTATTTTTTGGATTTAAGACTATTTTATCACAATAATTGATAAACCAATAGAAGTATATGAAGTGCTGCTTTAAAAGGTAGACTTCCAATATGTTGAAAATTGAAGTTTTATTTTGTGTAACTTTGTGCCATGGATCTGAGCTCACTTAATCAGATTGAGGTAGCTGTTATTTTATTAAAAGGAGAAATGGTGCCCTATTACATGATGATCAACTTGGTGAAGATGACAGTAAGAACATTGTGGCTGAATTTCTGTGGGGTTTCCATTGTTTGTCTGGGGTTTCCATGGATCTTCTGGTAAAGTTATGGCAGATGATTGGGAAAATCCCCTGTACAAATTTTGATGCAGGCTTTTTAAAAAAAACAATTCGATGTCAAATTCCACCTATTCAAACTTCATGAGTGACGCACAGTTTTGACTTGATGTAAATATTACTTCAATCTAATATCATGTTCTGTCTTCAAGTAGTTGACTTAAAAGGTGGTGAGGAAGACACTTTTTTTTGCCTCTGGCCAATTTTCTCCTCTCTCTTCACCTTGCTGCAGTGCGTCCGCATGCTCGACACGAGACTCCCAAAACAAGCGCTCTACTTGGAGCTTCGTCACGGCAAGTGAGCTCCAGCTGGGCAGAGGAAATACTTCAAGGACACTCTCAAAGCCTCCTTGATAAAGTGCAACATCCCCACCAGCACCTGGGAATCCCTGGTCCAAGACCGCCCAAAGTGGAGGAGAAGCATCTGGGAGGGTGCTGAGCACCTGGAGTCTCGTTACCGAGAGCATGCAGAAATCAAGCGCAGGCAGTGGAAGGAGTGTGCGGCAAACTAGGCTCTCCACCCACCTTTCCTTCAACCACTGTCTTTCCCACCTGTGAGAGGCTGTAGATCCCGCATTGGATTCTTCAGCCACCTGAAAACTTGCTTTTAGTGTGGAAGCAAGTCTTCCTCGACTCCGAGGGACTACCTATGATGATGATGATGATTGTTATTCATGTGTGAACCGTCACTCTGAACGTTGACCGTGGGCAGCACTGCAGCCAAGTTCAATCCTGTCCTAACCAGTCTCACTCTCCCGTTGTCTCTCACACACCCGCACCCTTCAAAAACAAAGGGTATTAAGGCCAGAGAATGCTGGAAATACTCAGCAGGTCAGGCAGCATCTGTGGAGAGAGAAACAGAGGTCGATGACCTTTCATCATTTGTGATATCTGTTATGTATTGATGCTTGGGGTCACCAGATACCAGAGGGCGCCACTGTCGGAGGTCATTGGGTTCTTTGCGCGGTCACTGGTATCTCAGCACGGGTACTATGTCACACGGGTACTTTGGGCGCAAATAAAGTTGGATCAGCTTTACAACTGAGGCCGTTTACAATAACAAGACTCTTGAGTCATTACATTTGGCGATGAAGTAACTTAAAAACCTTCGCATGTACAATGGGCACTATTGGAATTCTGGAGAGACTGATTGAGGGTGAGGATTGGGCGGATTTTATCGACCGTCTGGATCAGTATTTCGTGGCCAACAAAATGGAGGGAGAGGCTGACGCAGTTCGGCGCAGGGCGGTTTTCCTCACCGTTTGTGGTCTGAAAATTTATGGCCTCATGAAGAACCTTCTCTCGCCTTTACATCCAACGGACAAAGAGTACGAGGATTTGTGTGCTTTAGTGTGTGACCATCTTAAGCCAAAAGAGGGGATCATCATCTCAAGCTATCGCTTCTATATGCATGTTCGTGCTGAGGGCCAGGATATGTCTGGATTCGTCGTCGACCTACGACGTCTTGCTGAGCCGTGTAAGTTCAGGAACATGTTGGAAGACATGTTGCGAGATTTCTTCGTGATAGGCATCAACCATGATGTAATTCTCCGAAAGTTATTGGCCGAAGAGAAGCTGGATTTGAGAAAGGCTTTCGCGACTGCCCAGGCATGCATGACGACTGATGATAATTTGAGACAGATATCATTGAAGAGACGCAGCTCTACGGCAGGTACTGTAAACAAGATTGTGTTGTCTTCTGGCAGAGCTGCTTATGGCAGGGCCTACTCGACTGCTTATATGAAACCTGTAGCTGCTCAGAGTCCGGCAAGTGGTACGAATCTGACTTCACCCTATTGGCGTTGTGGGGGCAATCATTGGCCTCATCAGTGTCGGTTTAAACAATACGCCTGTATTGGCTGTTCGAAAGTGGGGCATCTTCAGAGAATGTGCCCACAACTGAGCAAGCATGCTGCTGCTCATCACATTGTTGATGATGACCAGTCCAGTGCTGGCCCGGATACACAACCCGAGGAGGAAGTGTATGGTCTGTATTCGTTCTTGGCAAAGATCCAGCTGATAATTGTTAATGTGAAGCTGAATGGTGTGCCTGTATCAATGGAGCTGGACACAGGTGCGAGTCAGTCAATAATGAGCCAAAGGACATTCGACAAGCTGTGTGACACTGAGGCTGTGAAGCCTAAGCTGAGTCCAGTCAATGCCAAGTTGCATACCTACACTAAGGAACTCATACCGGTGATTTGCAGTGCAGTGGGACTTTTTGTCTACAACAGGTGTCCTTTTGGAATTCATTCGGCTGCAGCCATATTTCAAAGGAATATGGAGAGTCTACTGAAGTCTGTTCCTAGAACTGTTGTGTTTCAAGATGACATTCTGGTCACAGGTTGCGACACTGCTGAACATCTGAATAATCTTGCAGAAGTCCTACATCGTCTGGACAAAGATGACAATTTCGTCAGGCTGAAATGTTCGAAAGTTTTCATGGCACCTGAAGTTGAATTCCTGGGGAGGAAGATTGCTGCTGATGGCATCAGGCCTACAGAGTCAAAAACCAATGCCATCAAAAATGCACCCAGGCCTTAGAATGTGACGGAGCTGTGTTCATTTCTTGGGCTGCTCAACTACTTCGATAATTTCTTACCCAGACTGGGCACTTTACTAGAGCCACTGCACATGCTACTCAGAAAAGGCGACAACTGGGTCTGGGCTGTGTCTCAAGATCGAGCCTTTGAGAAAGCTAAGAACCTGCTCTGTTCAACCAAGTTGCTTGTTCATTATGATCCATGTAAGCGTCTTGTTTTGGCCTGTGATGCTTCATCATATGGGGTTGGCTGTGTACTCCAACAAGCAAATGAGTTGGGTAAGCTACAACCTGTTGCGTATGCTTCGAGAAGTTTGTCAAAAGCGGAAAGAACTCACAGCATGGTAGAAAAAACTTTGACCTGTGTGTATGGGTTCAAGAAGATGCATCAGTACCTATTTGGTCTTCATTTTGAGCTCAAAACGGATCACAAGCCACTCATTTCATTGTTTTCAGAAAACAAAGGTATTATTACCAAGACATCATCCCATATTCAAAGGTGGGTGTTGACATTGTCTGCCTATGATTATGTTATTTGTCATAGACCTGGTACTGAGAATTGTGCTGATGCCTTTGCCCACACCTGAGATGGAGATGCCTCAACTTGCAGATCTACTGTTAGTAATGGATGCTTTTGAGAGTGAAGGAACTCCTGTCACTGCTCAACAAGTTAGGATCTGGACCAGTCATGACCCTATTTTATCAGTTGTGAAATGTTGTGTCCTCAATGGTGATTGGTCTGCAATACCTATGGAGATGTGTGATGAGACTAAACCACACAATCGTCGCAAAGATGAGCTGCCCATTCAGTCAGATTGTTTACTGTGAGGTAATCGTGTCATCATGCCTAAGAAAGAGAGAGAGAAATTTGGACGTGAACTACATAGCACTCATCCCGGTATTGTCATGATGAAAGCCATTGCTAGGTCTCATGTATGGTGGCCTGGAATTGACTCTGATCTGGAATCAGGTGTGCATCAGTGCAATACTTGCATGCAGCTACGTAAAGTACCAGCGGAATCTCCACTGAGTCTTTGGTCATGGCCATCTAAACCATGGTCGAGGATCCACATCGATTCAGCAGGCCCTTTCCTGGGAAAGATGATTTTTGTTGTGGTGGATGCATATTCAAATTGAATAGAATGTATTATGTCATCCAGTACATCTACAGCTACTATTGCCTGATATTGTTGTGAGCAACAACGGATTTTGCTTCACAAGTCTTGAGTTTCAGGAGTTCATGAAACTCAATGGTATTAGACGTGAGGTCAGCTCCATTCAAACCTGCTTCTAATGGTCAAGCAGAGCATGCTGTTCAAATGATCAAGCAAAGTATGAAACGTGTAACTCAGGGTTCATTGCAGACTCGTTTGTCATGTATATTGCTCAGTTACAGGACAGGACCTCATACGCTTACTGGGGTTTCCCCTGCTGAACTGCTGATGAAGAGAAATCTCAAGACTAAGCTTTCTCTTGTTCATCCTGATTTAAATGATCGTGTTGAAAACAGACGTCAAAGTCAGCAATGCCACATGACATCTCTGTCAACGATCCGGCTTATGTATTGAACTATGGTCAAGGTCCAAAGTGGATTGCCGGTACTGTTACAGCCAAGGAGGGTAACAGAGTGTTTATTGTCATGCTCAAGAATGGGCAAACATGCAGGAAACATGTTGATCAGGTCAAACTGCAGCACACAGATGAACTGGAACCATTTGAGGAAGATGCAGTCAGTGACCAACCAACCACTGTTCATTCATCATAGGACTCTGCTGTCATTACTGAACCTGGACCATCAGTCTCTGATGCGGTCATTACCACTCCCATCAGATCTATTACTCAGTCTTCAGTCACAACTGACTCAGAACATGCGAGCAGAACTAAAGTTGAACTGAGACGATCAACCCGTGAGCAGGAAGTCCCAGACCGTATTAATTTGTAAAGAGACTATTATTAAGATCTTGAAAGGGGGATGTTGTTATGTATTGATGCTTGGGGTCACCAGAGGGCGCCACTGTTGGAGGTCATTGGGCTGTATGCGCATGTGCGCAGTCACAGATATATAAGCATGGGTACTATGTCACGCGGGTACTTTGGGCGCAAATAAAGTTGGATCAGGTTTGCACCCGAGGCCGTTTACAGTAACAAGACTCTTGAGTCATTACAATATCCTTACATCAACCCTGGCTGAAATCTGCCATGGGTGCATTCGCACTACAACTGCCTGATTTCTAGTTATAACTGGTTTCGCTTTGCACTGACACTACAATTAGAAATACAGCTTAAATGTAAAGTCAGGGTTAAGCAGAGCGAGACTCCATGGAGGAGGGTGTCTCATTCAATTTTGCATCCAAGTCAATTTGGGCCTTAATATCCAATTGACACTGCAGAAGTGGAGTCAGTGTGAAAACTTGAGGTGTAAATGCATCACAAATTAGTTCAGATGAGGATCAAATAGGCCTGTGTAGCTCTGCTATTCATTGGCCAAACTCACTGAGCATTCACAGGAGCTTTAGTGAGGAATGCATGATAACAAATGTCTGACGTTTCCACTTACTCTCCTGTCTCTATCAACATCACGGTTGGAATTTTCTAAACGGCAGGCTACACAGACAACAATTAAAGAGTGTTTTCAGGAACTACATGTGTGCATGAGACAAAAAAGGAGTCCTCCATTGATTAATAGTGTAAATAGAAGCAGCTCTCCACATGGACTGACAGTGCCCAAATATGAAAAGATAATTTTATTCGTGCTAATAAAACAGATCACAAACCGAAAAAGGTGAGAGGAGTCAATGGGGAACTAATAGCTTCAACTCTTATTCTGGGAACCTACATTTTAAATCCTTCCTTTAATTAACATTAAAATTTCAGGTATTTACAATGCGCGATGGCTCACTGATTCTTTGCTTATGGTGGTGCATGATGTGGAGATAGCAAAGAAAGGGTAAAAGGGAAAAAGGCAATTTAAAAAAGAGTGGCATCCTGAATTGTTCTGAGGCTGAGGGGATGTGAATCACGGTGTTGGGATTGGCCCAAGCAGGGTCTGGGCTTCAGGTGATGTGAATCAGAGAGTCAGGGTGAGCCTGAGCGAGGTCTGGGGATTGAAGTGATTCAGGGTCTGGGGCCGAGGTGATTCAAGGTCTGGGGCCGAGGTGATTCAAGGTCTGGGACAAGATGATTCAGGGTCTGGGGCCGAGGTGATTCAGGGTCTGGGGATTGAGTGATTCAGGGTCTGGGGCCGAGGTGAGTCAGGATCTGGGGATTGAGGTGACTCAGGGTCTGGGGATTGAGGTGATTCAGGGGCTGGGGATTGAGGTGATTCAGGGGCTGGGGATTGAGGTGATTCAGGGTCCGGGGATTGAGGTGATTCACGGGCTGGGAATTGAGGTGATTCAGGGGCTGGGAATTGAGGTGATTCAGGGGCTGGGGATTAAGGTGATTCAGGGTCTGGGGATTAAGGTGATTCAGGGGCTGGGAATTGAGGTGATTCAGGGTCTGGGCATTGAGGTGATTCAGGGGCTGGGAATTGAGTGATTCGGGGTCTGGGAATTGAGGTGATTCAGGGTCTGGGGACTGAGGTGATTCAGAGTCTGGGAATTGAGGTGATTCAGGGTCTGGGAATTGAGGTGATTCAGGGTCTGGGGACTGAGGTGATTCAGAGTCTGGGAATTGAGGTGATTCAGGGTCTGGGAATTGAGGTGATTCAGGATCTGGGGACTGAGGTGATTCAGAGTCTGGGAATTGAGGTGATTCAGAGTCTGGGAATTGAGGTGATTCAGGGTCTGGGAATTGAGGTGATTCAGGATCTGGGGACTGAGTGATTCAGGGGCCGAGGTGATTCAGGGTCTGGGGATTGGGATGATTCAGGGTTGGGGACTGAGGTGATTTTGGGTTTGCAGACAGTGCTGTGAATCAAAGTGTCAGGCCGAGCCCGAGCAGGGTATATAGACTCATGTTTCTAGGTTAAATTTTTATCAGACGTTTTAGTTATTTCCTCAACATGAATTTCAAAGGAAAGAGTTAACTGCTACCAAATTCACATTTTATTTTACAGGAATTATATGTAGAAACCTTACTCAAAAAAGAAAACCATAAATATATTTCCATTCCCATGCAGCTTGCTGATATGCCACTCATTTTATTCCCTCTTTTTCCAAGTTACAAATATGAATACAGCTGCACAAAGCACAATACCAAAGAAGACATCGAGAATCATTTCACGGCACCTGAACATTTATTGCTGTGTGCAGTCAATCCTTGGTGACTTGTTATTGCTTAAATAAACACTCAAGTCGTTATTCATCCTGCATCCTCCAAAGCTAGACAGAACTATAAATTTATTACAGGATTGATTGAAGAAACACATCAAGCTCACTATTTGAAACTGTTGAAATAAACAAATAAATCAGCCGGCAAGAATTAAATATTCCTGGTCCGTGCCCCCAAAAGTTACGTTATTAGCAAAGCTGTTCTCCCCACCTGAGCTCTCTTGACAGTTCTGATAGCAATCATTTCCCTTCAACTTGATTCTATTTATTCTTGCAATTGTCTCTCCTCGTCTCATACTGGGGGAGGGGGGGTTGCGTTCCAAGGTCACTCACAGCACTGCAGTGTCTCACCCATGTGAACATTCTTCCTATAGTAGATAGGGATTACTGACATCATGGCAGAGCTTGACCCCGTCCTGCACATTCCTCATTCCTGCAGCAGTGGATTGTGATGGGGCGGGGGGGGGGTATTTTTACTTTAATAAAATGAGTGTGTTTGGGAGCGGGCGGGTGGTTAAAAGAGATGAAATGGACAGCGGGCCAGGGAACCCGCCAACTTCCGTTTTTCACTGAAGCGCTTTTAGTTGTGCGCGAGACATTCCCACGGGAGAGGCAGGTTGGCAATTAAAAGATGTGAAGGGGCAATTAAGAGCTGTTTTAACTGCAGATTTGAGCTTTAACTCTGAGTGCACAGGTTTTCCGGGCTTCCTGGAACTCGCCAGTGAAAGCAAGACGAGATGGCAGCATGAATTGTGGGAGCTGACCAAATAACAGGCAAACAATCCTATAAGTACTCAGACCTCACACTTGCTTTCTGCCGAAGTGATAGGGCTGGATTTTCGGCTGGCTTGCGCCTCAGTTAGCACCCCAGAGGGGCGGTAAAGGGTGTTTTCTAGGCATTACAGCAGGTGTCCAGCTTTTACCACCCGGCCGGCAAATTCGACTCAAGGTTTGCAGCGGTGCAAAAACTTACTGCCCCGCCCTCTAGTTCCACTGAGATCATGGCGTCAATCGTCGTGCAATGCTCTGTTAGTGCTCCGATGCAAATTTCGGCCCCAACGTCCCATTAAACACCGCCCCAAGAAATGTCTGAAAAACCAGGCGTCCCCAGGATGCAGCAGGTGGTATTTGCGGCGTATTTAAATGGAGGGAGGACGATCCTACATCGCAGGTCACATTGACTGCAATGGTTGCGCACAGCACGCTGCGTGAAGCTCCGACTTGAAAGCAGCAGTTTTATCTGCCATTACAGTGTCCTTACAACTTCAGTCAGAGATTTAAAGGGGGGAATTACTTGTTCGCCAGCGTATCATGCTGCATGCTATTGCTAGGCAGCATTAAGATAGAAGAAGGGCTCTTGGCCATACTGGACCATGGATGAGGAGAGACCGAAGACGGCTGAGGAGGAGGGCTTACCCCCCATGGGTTTACAGGCACCAATGCTCATACCTCCAACTCTCTGAGGAGCAGTGTGTGAGAAGAATGTGCTTCCGAAAGGAAGTGCGGACAGAGATATGCCATCTCCTACAGGCAAACCGATGCCTGGACCGCTCTGGAGACAGCCTTCAATACTCCCCTCAACAGGTTTCCGAATACATTGTGGTGTGCTGCATGTTGCACAGCTTGGCCATCATGAGGGGCCAGGAATTGCCAGTGGGGATTGCAGGTCCACCTCAGGGGGAGGAGGACGATGAAGAGGAGCCTGGCGAAGCCCCCATTGGATAGCCACACCATCCATGGAGGAGGCAGCGTGGAGATGCTGCCGGACCAAGAGTCATACGTCGCCAGCTCACAATGGACCGGTTCTCCTAAATGGAGGAAAGTGAGGGATGCAGCTAATACTGGACACGCTGTGTCCCCTCCCCATAAAGGCACATCTCCGGTGAACGTTGGAATGAGACACAAGACACCAATGGCAAAGGATCAAACAGACATTGTACTGCAACGAAGGAATAAAGACTCCCCTCACCAAAAGGAAACCATACAATAGATAACTTTATGTTGCAGGGCACTGACCAACAATGAAGTGCATTAAATCAAAGAAACTATTTACAAGTGTAATCAACAACAATCAGGGCATTTGCACAACCTTGTCCAGCTCATTATTCGAACTTATTTAATGCCGTGATTTTCAGCTGGGGCGCAAAAACACCTGATTTTGTGCCCCCGATTATGGAACCTCATTTTTTCCCGAATTTTGCAGACGAGGGCACAAACTTTTTCCAGGCGGTATCAAGACCGCCCCGTTGCCATGACCGTCCCGAAATCACAAAAAACAAAAATCCAGCCCAAAAGCTTTTGCTGACAGGACTTGTTCCGAGAGTGTGCTTTCATTACTTTGGAGGTAATTTCTGCTACCTTGGATTTTTGTGAGTCTGATCTACACTTTCCATCTGACAAGCCTCAGTTCAGCATGGGTGCTGCTTATGCAGCTTTACCTTGGACTTCAGATGAAGACCAAGATGAGCAGCAGCAGGAACAGCAGCAGCCTTTTCTGCACTGACCTGCCGCTCCACAGGGGAGAGGGGATGAGCACAGGGCGATCGCAGGAGGCGATACTCCCAACACAGAGGAGCAGCTTCCTGGACATGTCGGAACACCAGTGCCTTAGGAGGTTCAAGCTATCAGTCAGGTGGTCGCAAACATTTGCAGCCTCCTGGAAGAAGACCTCCTGGGAACGCTTTGCCAGTAGTTGTCAAAGTCACCATCACCTTCAATTTCTTTGCCTCTGGCTCCTTCCAAGGATCTGCAGAATCTCGCAAATTGCTGCCCACAAATGCATCACTCAGGTGACCGATGCCATGTTTGCCGGGGCCGGCAATTATGTGCACTCTGCAAATGATGTCGTGTAAGAAATCATGAATTGGAAGAAATTGTGAATTGTAAATGAAATTGGTTTACCTAGCTCAGGCAGCCAGGATGAACTGATGACACAGAACTATTTTAATCATGACCGATAAAGATTTTCACAGAGAGCTCATTTACAAGGGCATAACACATGAATAGGCCTTCACCGGAGATAAACAAACTGCCCAAGAGAAGGAAACCAGAGGTCCAAACAAGAGATAAGCAAAGGAATTATCTCATGGGATGGGGGAGGGCTTTCATCTGAAAGTTGAGACAAAGAACTCGACATACCATTGGGCACCTTGGTTTAGGAAGAGCCCTTACAGGTTAGATAGTCCTGTCCATAATCTACCCCAGGCCCATCTCTAAAAATAGAATAAAAGAGATATATCGAAAGAGCTTTTAGCACAAAGTGGAGAGAAGAGCTGTTCGCGTATACCAGCTGTCTGTTCGGGACCGATACCAGCTGCTTGTCATGGTTGTGTGTCTACTATGTCTATTCTGATTGCGTGTGCTATTTGATTACATTTGAGCTACCGCTCCTTACTAAAACAACCTATGACTCCTGAACCCTTTTGGGTAATCAGTGTATGATCTGTGATCCAAATCTTAGTGGCCGGTCCGAATGAGCAGTCGCTCAGCTTTACGGCTCGGGCTGGCTTCCCACGGGTCCTGGGAGTCAACGATAGCACAAATGTGCCAATCAAAGCACCCCCATATCAACCTGGAGTCTTCATATACCGCAAGGGCTTCCAGTTCATCAATGTTCAGCTTGTATGCTACCACAAAAAGATCATGGAGGTGTGTGCAAGATTCCCAAGCAGCTGCCATGATGTTTTCATCCTTTGCAAGTCCACATTCTCAGAGCTCGTCGGATCTCAAAGCAGAGTTAACGGCTGGCTCCTTGGGGACAAGGGCTACTCCCTGAAGATGTGGCTGATGACACCCGCTAGGAGCCCAAACACAATCACAGGCCACATGACCTCAAAGAATGCAATCGGAATGCTGAAGATGCACCTTAGGTGCCTGGACAGATAGGAATGGATGAAGTGGGGTTTTATTGAGTCTTGTAAACATCACATGACTGGCTAAGCCACTCACAATGCAATAGCTCTACAAACCTGTGAGCAGACTCAGATGCATAAATTACAGGCTGGAGTCGGCTTGGGAAGAGAATCTCCCTGTGGGCCCTTACAGAACTCAGCATCAGCTCGAGGGACACATCATTTAAGCGAGGTGCAACCTTGCCACGTTGGGACTCCATTAATGGAGTTTCTTCCTCTGTTGCCCTACCTGGATAATCCTTCAACTTTTATCTTCACAGGATCCCTTTAAATAGTTCAGCTGAAATAGGCTCATGTGTGACATCATCACACCTGCTTGTGATAATTGGTTGGGAAACCCGGATATCAGATGCTAATGCAGTGGCTGGGTTAAAAACCACTGACAGACGTACTGCTGAAATTTCCGGGTTCCCCATGTGTTCTAGGGCTCCCCTGCTGCCAGGTTGTCGGACAGTGACATTTCTGGCCGAAGAGTGGGAATCCTGGCTGCTCACTAGATTGGAAGACGTGAGGCCCACTGAGGCCCCATTTACAGCCTCCCTGGCTGAGAGCGGCTAACTTAGCAAAGACTACAGGTCAAACCCGTGACCCTCCGGGATCTCTATGGTTTGGGCCTTTGAGCAGTACATCACCAAATGTTCCAGGGATTACTTTTGATCACAATTCCCAATATCATAAAGGGAACCATTATTTCATATTTACATCAGGGTACAGGTTGTTGAAATATCTGTATATTTTGAACTTCATAATAAACCCACATTGAACTGGCATATTCCCCTCAGATAGCTCGCATCAATCGTAAAATTCCCTACTACCGGCATCATAATACAAAGTATTTGGAATGTGAGTTTTAGTTTCACTGTATAAATGCATCTTTGGTGAAACCTTTCTAGTTATTGAGTGTGCCATCTATAGAGAGTGTCTGTGTTTTGCATCCATGCAGGAGATTGATAAGAACAACTGCCTCATTAACCTTCAGATTAATGGCAACTTTGATATTGCACTCATTGCAGACATGCTTGGACAGTCTACCAAAGAACATGCTTGCTCTCTGCATGCAAGTCACCACTTCCTTTTCGATCCTTGCATCATCAGATCGTACGCTTCCAAGACTCCTTGAATGCATTCACTTCAGCTTGGCCAATGGTGATCGATAGTCTAACACATGGCTTCTCAGGAGCATGGGCATAGTAGTCACAGTGGCCGATCGTAACCTGCACAATTTTCCATCATGTGCAAAACGCATCTGTGGTGCTAAATTGTAAAATTTACCCCATAATGTTATATAGAATATAATTCCACCAACCTATATAAATTCTTTGTGCATGTTTTGGAATTTACTTTTGAGGGTGTTAGGAGATATGATGGGC
Organism: Pristiophorus japonicus; assembly: GCF_044704955.1. NCBI lineage: Eukaryota > Metazoa > Chordata > Chondrichthyes > Pristiophoridae > Pristiophorus > Pristiophorus japonicus. The sequence continues at coordinate 68,711,740 of NC_091987.1, read as the reverse complement.
TGGTTAGTGCCCAAGATAGGGAAATTGTAGGAACAAGCTTGATGGGCCAAATTTCTTCTTGTGTTCATGGTTCCTTGTGTTAGAAAACTCATGGGCGAGAAGTTTGTTGAGATCACACCTGTTTTACAGGCGTAAAACTGGTGTCCAAGTGTCCAATATGGCAGGTGGCAGTGTGCCGTCCACCGCATTGGTAAAGGCTCAAGCATAGGCATCCAGGTCAAATGCCAGAAAGAGGTATTAAGCCTTTATGCATATGCAACTAGAGGGCAGAATGCCTGTTTCAAGACCCCTTCTGAAATGGAGCTGCGCTGTGGGGGTATTCTGCCTCATCATAACGAAGTCTTCATGCGGCCTAACCAGCGGCCCTTAAAGAGACTGCTGGGACCATCATCAAAAAAATAAGTTTAAAAAAAAACTTACCTGAATGCTAATGCCAGTTAGCCTGACATCAGTCGTCAGGAAAATGCTCATTATTAAGGAAGTGGCAACAGGGCACTAAGAAAATCATAATATGATCAGGCAGTATGAAAGGGAAATCATGTTTGACAAATTTATTAGAGTTTTTTGAGGCAGTAACTAGCAGGGTCGATCAAGGGGAACCATTGGATGTAGTATATTTGGATTTTCAAAAGGCATTCGATAAGGTGCTACATGAAAGGTTGTTACACAAGGTAAGGGCTCATAGGGTTGGGGTAATAGATTAGATTGGATAGAAGTTTGGTTAAAGGACAGATATTAGAGAGTAGGAATAAATAGGTAATTTTCAGGTTGGCAGGCTATAATGACTAAGAAAGCGATAAAGAAAGGAAAGATAGATTACAAAAGTAAAATTGCGCAAAACATAAAAACAGATAGTAAAAGCTTTTACCGATATAAAAAACCTGAAGAGAGTGACTAAAATAAATGTTGGTCCCTTAGAAGATGAGAAGGGGATTTAATAATGGGAAATGTGGAAATGGCTGAGACCTTAAACAATTATTTTGCTTCGGTCTTCACAGTGGAAGACACAAAAAGCATGCCAAAAATTGCTGGTCACGGGAATGTAGGAAGGGAGGACCTTGAGACAATCACTATCACTAGGGGGGGTAGTGCTGGACAGGCTAATGGGACTCAAGGTAGACAAGTTCCCTGGTCCTGATGAAATTTATCCCAGGGTATTAAAAGAGATGGCGGAAGTTATAGCAGATGCATTCGTTATAATCTACCAAAATTCTCTGGACTCTGGGGAGGTACCAGCAGATTGGAAAACAGCTAATGTAACGCCTCTGTTTAAAAAAGGGGGCAGACAAAAGGCAGGTAACTATAGGCTGGTTATTTTAACATCTGTAGTGGGGAAAATGCTTGAAGCTATCATTAAGGAAGAAATAGCGGGACATCTAGATAGGAATAGTGCAATCAAGTAGACGCAACATGGATTCATGAAGGGGAAATCATGTTGAACTAATTTACTGGAATTCTTTGAGGATATAACGAGCATGGTGGATAGAGGTGTACCGATGGATGTGGTGTATTTAGATTTTCAAAAGGTATTCGATAAGGTGCCACACAAAAGGTTACTGCAGAAGATAAAGGTACGCGGAGTCAGAGGAAATGTATTAGCATGGATCGAGAATTGGTTGGCTAACAGAAAGCAGAGAGTCAGGATAAATAGGTCCTTTTCGGGTTGGAAATCGGTGGTTAGTGGTGTGCCACAGGGATCGGTGCTGGGACCACAACTGTTTACAACATACAGAGATGACCTGGAAGAGGGGACGGAGTGTAGTGTAACAAAATTTGCAGATGACACAAAGATTAGTGGGAAAATGGACAGAGAGAGGCTGCAAAGAGATTTAGATAGGTTAAGCGAATGGGCTAAGGTTTGGCAGATGGAATACAATGTCGGAAAATGTGAGGTCATCCACTTTGGGGGAAAAAAACAGTAAAAGGGAATATTATTTGAATGGGAAGAAATGACAACATGCTGCGGTGCAGAGGGATCTGGGGGTCCTTGTGCATGAATCCCAAAAAGTTAGTTTGCAGGTGCAGCAGGTAATCAGGAAGGCGAATGGAATGTTGGCCTTCATTGCGAGAGGGATGGAGTACAAAAGCAGGGAGGTCCTGCTGCAACTGTACAGGGTATTGGTGAGGCTGTACCTGGAGTACTGTGTGCAGTTTTGGTCACCTCACTTAAGGAAGGATATACTAGCTTTGGAGGGGGTACAGAGACGATTCACTAGGCTGATTCCAGAGATGAGGGGGTTACCTTATGATGATAGATTGTGTAGACTGGGTCTTTACTCGTTGGAGTTCAGAAGGATGAGGGGTGATCTTATAGAAACATTTAAAATAATGAAAGGGATAGACAAGATAGAGGCAGAGAGGTTGTTTCCACTGGTCGGGGAGACTAGAACTAGGGGGCACAGCCTCAAAATACGGAGGAGCCAATTTAAAACCGAATTGAGAAGGAATTTCTTCTCCCAAGGTTGTGAATCTGTGGAATTCTCTGCCCAAGGAAGCAGTTGAGGCTAGCTCATTGAATGTATTCAAATCACAGATAGATTTTTAACCAATAAGGGAATTAAGGGTTACGGGGAGCGGGCAGGTAAGTGGAGCTGAGTCCACAGCCAGATCAGCCATGATCTTGTTGAATGGTGGAGCAGGCTCGAGGGGCTAGATGGCCTACTCCTGTTCCTAATTCTTATGTTCTTATGTTCTTATAACTAGTGGGGTGCTGCAAGGATCAGTGCTTGGGCCTCAGCTATTTACAATCTATATTAATGACTTAGATGAAGGGACCAAGTGCAATGTATCCAAGTTTGCTGATGATACAAAGATAGGTGGGAAAGTAAGCTGTGAGGAGGACACAAAGAGTCTGCAAAGGGATATAAATAGGTTACGTGAGTAGACAAGGTGAAGTATAATGTGGGGAAATATGAGGTTATTCAGTTTGGTAGTAAGAATCGAAAAGCAGAATTTATTTTAAAAAGGTGAGAGATTGGGAAATGTGAGGTGATCTCATTGAAACATACAAGGAGTCAATAATCAGCTTCCAGATTGAAAGTTCTGTGATGTGTGTGTGTGTATGGGGGGGCGGGGGGTGAGGAATCCTCCTTCAAAAATCATACATAGGAGAGGAGATGCAAGTGATTTGCATCAATAATATTTCTGGTGCTCATGGAATATACTTTTGTTTAGAAAGTTTTGGGAAGCCTTGCAAATTCTCAACTGATAATGTGTTGAGCTTTTAGAGGCATTTGTCATCCGGTGGGGGGGGGGGGGGGGGGGGGGAGGATGGAGGGAGAGCAGGAGGTTGTCACTAAGTGCCAACTCTTCTAAAAGTGAATTTTTTATATTCAGAGACTCTGTAAAATATCTCTTCAAATCTCTTTAAAACAAGCCTTCATAATCAGAATTAAAATTTATTGAAAATCTATTTTACAAATATAGGTTAGAAGCATGTGAGAGGCATGAATAATATTGAATTTTCAAAAGGATCCAACCCAACTTCCTGACAGTCTTTACCAGTTTACAGGGTTTAAAAACTGAGAACAAAATAATATTTGTATAAACTTTTGGAGCTTGCTATAGATTGATGAAATACAAAAGCTCATTAGAGTAAGATCGCTCATTTGCATATTTTATTTTTAATCAGACCATCTGTTCAAAGTTGGCGTGAATTGAGTAATTTCGTTGAAACACTGGCACATCCGACTGAGGCCCTGTGAACCTAGTCAAAGCCTGAAGAGTTTGGGAATAAGGACCAGTACATTTCAAAACCTGACTTGTGAGCCAAAAAACAATTAAAAGCTCTGCTGATACCTGCAGTGGTGTACAGCAGCGGGTAGCAGGAGTGATGGCAGTATTTTGGGATGGATGAATTTAGTAACTTTAATCTGATCCTGAACAAAGTGCTGCAGACTTCATTCATCAAGAGAAACCCCTCCTTACCGTTGCTCATATGGAAGGTGCTGAAATTGGAACCTGAAGTAATGATTTCAAATTCATCACATCGCTATTAATTTGCCAAAGGCACAAAGTAACAATGACTTGGATATTGAAAAGTGTACTCTTTTGCTATTTGTTGTAAGTACAATGTAAGGGAAGCTCTACATTGTATCAAAACTACATTATACTTCATTTTAAATGCTTGACGGAAATGTGCAACTTGTATAAATTAGCTGATCTGGCAACACTGCCAATTGTCAGCAGGCTGAGTGCAAATACCAATAGGATTCTTTTGAGAACAGCGATTCTTACACAGAAGCCTGCTGCCCATTTATACATTTATCTGTAAAAAAACAGGTGTGTCACTCAGAACATTACAGGACTGATTTTCCTTTGTGGCCTGTGCCCGAGCTAGCAGCAAGCAGAGCAGCAAATGTGGGCTCAATTGGGCCGTTCCCCAATGAATACACATTTCTTCTTTAGGATTACATCTGAATGGAGTGGCCAGGTGCCCGCTGTACATGGTATCTTGCTATTGGGCATATCCATTCTCCAGAGGAAGCAAATTCAGGGCCAGGAATTGCAAGAGGAGACCTTAAAGATGCCTGGCTGCTGTCACGATGGGCTATCTGCAATGTCTCCACTTCTGTATCTGATTAGCTATATTTGATCTCTGATTTTATCAGGCTGGATTTTCGGCTTTGATGTTTTTGGGGCGGTAATGACGGTGGGGGCGGTAAAGTTTGCGCCCGGGAACAGTTTGCACTTCAGTAAGTAAAATTGGGCAGCTGGGCCCTGAGTCAGGGCTAAGGGAGGTGTTGGACACCTCTCTTGGGCGCTAGCATGGGAAAATCCCGAGCTAAAGAGCCGGGCTGGGAGTGCTCCGAGAGACCGCCTGTGGAGAAAGAGAAAAACTTAAAAAAAACCACGAAAACATTCCCAAAACATTGCCCACGCCACCACAACATAAATCGCAAAAAAAACAATCGCACTTACCTTAGGAGTCCATTATTTACCTCTCTGCAGTCGCTATCGTTGCACCGCCTGATTTCCCACTGTGGGACCTGCTGCTGGGCGGACAGGTCAGGCAAGAGTCAAAACTCACTTACTGAAGTGCTGCTCTGCACCGCTGCAAAACTGGACCCGAGGATCGCTGGGGATCGCTGGAGGCTCACCGCCCACCCAGAAGAACTAACCTCCACCGTTGCTGCCGCTCGGGGGCAAAAAAGGGAGTGCAGAAGACCCGAAAATCTGCCCCAATGTTGTCTTGCAGCATCTGACCTCTTTATTTGTATTGTCTGGTTCCTGTTGTCATTTGGGATGTTGCTGTGTGCAAATTAGCCATGGAGTTTCCCCGCATTGTAACAGTCACTACCCCTCAAAAATACTTAATTGGCTGTGAAGTGCTTTGGGGCATCCTGCGGTTGTGAAAGATGCTTCATAAGTATAAGTTCTTTCTTTGCTGGTGATGTATTCCTGGAATGTGTACGAGATGATTTTTTAGACCAGTATGTTGAGCAGCCTACTAGGGAACAGGCTATCCTGGATTGGGTACTAGATTGTGTAATGAGAAGGGGTTAATTAAAGTCTTGTTGTGCAGGGTCCTTTAGGGAAGAGTGACCATAACGTAATTGAATTTCTTATTAAGATGGAAAGTGAAGTAGTCCAATCCGAAACTAGGGTCCTAAATCTAAACAAAGGAAACTATGAAGGTATGAGGAATGAATTAGCTATGATAGATTGGGAAGATTCATTAAAAGGCATGATGGTGGATATGCAATGGCTAATATTTAAGGAACAAATGTATGAATTGCAACAGTTATACATTCCTTTCTGGTGTAAAAACACAAAAGGAAAAGTGTCCCAACCATGGCTAACAAAAGAAAGGATAGTATTAGATCCAAAGAGGAGTTATACAAAGTTGCCAGAAAAAGTAGCAAGCCTGAGGATTGGGAGCAGTTTAGAATTCAGCAAAAAAGGACCAAGAGATTAATTAATAGGGGAAAAATAGAGTATGAGAGTAAACTTGCAAGGAACATAAAAACCGACTGCAAAAGTTTCTAGAAGTACATAAAAAGAAAAAAGATTAGTGAACACCAATGCAGGTCCTTTACAGACAGAAATGGGAGGAGTGTAATGGGGAACAAGGAAATGGCAGAACAATTAAATAAATATTTCGGTTCTGTCTTCACGGAAGAGGACACAAATAACGTCCCAGAAATGTTAGGGAGCCAAGAGTCTAGTGAGCAAGAGGAATTAAAGGAAATGATAAGTAGTAAGAAAATAGTGCTGGAGAAACTAATGGGACTGAAGGCAGATAAATCCCCAGGGCCTGATGATCTGCATCCCAGAGTACTAAAAGAGGTAGCCATGAAAATAGAAGATGCATTGGTTGTCATCTTCCAAAATTCTATAGATTATGGAACAGTTCCTGCAGATTGGAGGGTGGCAAATGTAACCCCACAATTTAAAAAAGGAAGAGAGAAAACGGAAAACTATAGACCGGTTAGCCTGACATCAGTAGTAGGGAAAATGTCGGAGTCTATTATAAAGGATGTGATAACAGCGCACTTAGATAATATCAACGGGATTAAACAAAGTCAACATGGATTTATGAAAGGAAAATCATGTTTGACAAACCTACTGGAGTTTTTTGAAAATGTAACTGATAAGAATAGATAAGGGAGAATCAGTAGATGTAGTGTATTTGGATTTTCAAAAGGCCTTTGATAACATAGAAACATAGAAAATAGGTGCGGGAGGAGGCCATTCGGTCCTTCGAGCCTGCACCACCATTCAATAAGATCATGGCTGATCATTCACCTCAGTACCCCTTTCCTGCTTTCTCTCCATACCCCTTGATCCCTTAAGCCATAAGGGCCATATCTAACTCTCTCTTGAATATATCCAATGAACTGGCATCAACAACTCAGCGGTAGAGAATTCCACAGGTCAACAACTCTCTGAGTGAAGAAGTTTCTCCTCATCTCAGTCCTAAATGGCTTACCCCTTATCCTTTATCTGTGTCCCCTGGTTCTCGACTTCCCCAACATCTGGAACATTCTTCCCGCATCTAACCTGTCCAGTCCCATCAGAATTTTATATGTTTCTATGAGATCCCCTCTCATCCTTCTAAATTCCAATTAATACAGGCCCAGTCGACCCAGTCTCTCCTCATATGTCAATCCTGCCATCCCGGGAATCAGTCTGGTGAACCTTCGCCGCAATCCCTCAATAGCAAGAACGTCCTTCCTCAGATTAGGAGACTAAAAGTGAACACAATATTCCAGGTGAGGCCTCACCAAGGCCCTGTACAACTGCAGTAAGACCTCTCTGCTCCTATACTCAAATCTCCTAGCTATGATGGCCAACATACCATTTGCCTTCTTCGCCGCCTGATGTACCTGCATGTTTCAGTGACTGATGTAACATGACACCCAGGCCTCATTGCACCTCCCCTTTTCCTAATCTGCCGCCATTCAGATGATATTCTGCCTTCATGTTTTTGCCATCAAAGTGGATAACCTCACATTTATCCAGATTATACTGTATCTGCCATGCATTTGCCCACTCACCTAACCTGTCCAAGTCACCCTGCAGCCTCTTAGCGCCCCCCTCACAGCTCACACCACCACCCAGCTTAGTGTCATCTGCAAACTTGGAGACATTACACTCAATTCCTTCATCCAAATCATTGATGTATATTGTAAATAGCTGGGGTCCCAGCACTGAGCCCTGCGGCACCCCACTAGTCACTGCCTGCCATTCAGAAAAGGACCCGTTAATCCTGACTCTCTGCTTCCTGTCTGCCAACCAGTTCTCTATCCATGTCAGTACATTACCCCCAATATCATGTGCTTTAATTTTGCACACTAATCTCTTGTGTGGAACATTGTCAAAAGCCTTTCGAAAGTCCACATTCACTGGTTCTCCCTTGTCCACTCCACTGGTTACATCCTCAAAAAATTCTAGAAGATTTGTCAAGCTTGATTTCCCTTTCATAAATCCATGCTGACTTGGACCGATCCTGTCACTGCTTTCCAAATGCGCTGCTATTTCATCTTTAATAATTGATTCCAACATTTTCCCCACTACTGATGTCAGGCTAACCGGTCTATAATTCCCTGTTTTCTCTCTCCTTCCTTTTTAAAAAAGTGGTGTTACAATAGCTACCCTCTAGTCCATAGGAACTGATCCAGAGTCGATAGACTGTTGGAAAATGATCACCAATGCATCACTATTTCTAGGGCTACTTCCTTAAGTACTCTGGGATGCAGCCTATCAAGCCCTGGGGATTTATTGGCCTTCAATCCCATCAATTTCCCCCAAACAATTTCCCGCCTAATAAAGATTTCCTTCAGTTCCTCCTTCTCACGAGACCCTCAGTCCCCTAGTATTTCCGGAAGGTTATTTGTGTCTTCCTTTGTGAAGACAGAACCAAAGTATTTGTTCAACTGGTCTGCCATTTCTTTGCTCCCCATTATAAATTCACCTGAATCTGACTGCAAAGGACCTACATTTGACTTCACTAATCTTTTTCTCTTCACATATCTATAGAAGCTTTTGCAGTCAGTTTTTATGTTCCCAGCAAGCTTCCACTCATACTCTATTTTCCCCCTCCTAATTAAACCCTTTGTCCTCCTCTGCTGAATTCTAAATTTCTCCCAGTCCTCAGGTTTGCTGCTTTTCTGACCAATTTATATGCCTCTTCCTTGGATTTAACATTATCCCTAATTTCCCTTGTTAGCCATGGTTGAGCCACCTTCCCCATTTTGTTTTTACCCCAGACAGGGATGTACAATTGGTGAAGTTCATCCATGTGACCTTTAAATGTTTGCCATTGCCTATCCACCGTCAACTCTTTAAGTATTATTCGTCAGTCTATTCTACCCAATTCACGTCTCATACCATCGAAGTTACCTTTCCTCAAGTTCAGGACCCTAGTCTCTGAATTAACTGTGTCACTCTCCATTTTAATAAAGAATTCTACCATATTATGGTCATTCTTCCCCAAGGGGCCTCGCACAACAAGATTGCTAATTAGTCCTTTCTCATTACACATCACCCAGTCTAGGATGGCCAGCCCTCTAATTGGTTCCTCGACATATTGGTCTGGAAAACCATCCCTAATACACTCCAGGAAATCCTCCTCTACCGTATTGTTACCAGTTTGGTTAGCCCAATCTATATGTCGATTAAAGTCGCCCATGATAACTGCTGTACCTTTATTGCACGCATCCCTAATTTCTTGTTTGATGCTGACCCCAACCTCACTACTACTGTTTGGTGGTCTGTACACAACTCCCACTAATGTTGTCTGCCCTTCTACAGCTCCACCCATACAGATTCCACATCATCCAAGCTAATGTCCTTCCTTACTATGTGATAATTTCCTCTTTAACCAGCAATGCTATTCCACCTCCTTTTCCTTTCTGTCTATCCATCCTGAATGTTGAATACCCCTGGATGTTGAGTTCCCAGCCTTGGTCACCCTGGAGCCATGTCTCCGTGATGTCAATTATATCATTTTCGTTAATTGCTGCCTACGCAGTTAATTCGTCCACCTTATTACGAATACTCCTCGCATTGAGGCACAGAGCCTTCAGGCTTATCTTTTTAAACACACTTTGCCCCTTCAGAATTTTGCTGTAATGTGGCCCTATTTGATTTTTGCCTTGGGTTTCTCTGCCCTCCTTTTCTTCTTTTTTACTTTTCTTCTTTCTATCTTTTGCTTCTGCCCCCATTCTACTTCCCTCTGTCTCCCTACATACGTTTCCATCCCCCTGCCATATTAGTTTAACCTCTCCCCAACAGCACTAGCAAACACTCCCCCTAGGACATTGGTTCTGGTCCTGCCCAGGTATAGACCATCCAGTTTCCAGATCCCACTTAAGAGGTTAGTGTGCAAAATTAAAGCACATCGGATTTGGGGTAATGTATTGGCATGGATTGAAGATTGGTTAACTGACAGGAAACAGAGAGTAGGAATAAACAGGTCTTTTTCTGGGTAGCGGGCAGTGACTCGTGGGGTACCACAGGGATCAGTGCTTGGGCCTCAGCTATTCACAATATATATACCTGATTTGGATGAGGGAACCAAATGTAATATTTCCAAGTTTGCTGACAACACAAAACTAGGTGCGATTGCTGCAAAGCGATTTAGATATGTTGAGTGAGTGGGCAAATGCATGGCTGATGCAGTATAACATGGATAAATGTGAAGTTATCTACTTTGGTAGGAAAAACATAAGGACAAAGTATTATTTAAATGGTGATGGCTTGGGAAGTGCCGATGTAGAGAGGGACCTGAGTGTCCTTGTACACCAGTCATTGAAAGCAAACATGCAGGTACAGCAAGCAGTTAGGAAGGCAAATGCTATGTTGGCCTTCATTGCAAGAGGATTTGAGTACAGGAGCAAGGATGTCTTACTACAGTTATACAGGTCCTTGATGAGACCGCACCTGGAGTATTGTGTGCAGTTTTAGTCTCCTTATCTAAGAAAAGATATATTTGCCATAGAGGGAGTGCAGTGAAGGTTCACCAGACTGATTCCTAGGATGGCAGGACTGTCGTATGAGGAGAGATTTTTTTCACTCAGAGGGTGGTGAACCTGTGGAATTCTCTACCACAGAAGGCTGTGTTGGAGGCCAAGTCACTGAATATATTTAAGAAGGAGATAGATAGATTTCTAGAAACAAAAGGTATCAAGAGGTATGGGGAAAAAGCAGGAATATGGTGTTGAGATAGAGGATCAGCCATGATCATATTGAATGGTGGTGCAGATTTGAAGGGCCGAATGGCCTACTACTGCTCCTATTTTCTATGCTTCTATGTAGCCAGTTGTCTGGCAACAGTTGAGGAAGAAGTGAATACCCTGCTTTCAGGTTGCCAATAAGCTGCTGCTGCAGGAAGACTAGGAGTGAAAGGCAGTGCTGTTTGTTAGCAAGTGCCAATCTGTTAGCAAGGATGGAATAAATGACGACTGCAGAATGATGGCATTATGATTGCAGCCTGTGTATTTTGCAATCCTTTGCACGATAAGGTTACTCTTGGAACCCCCACCACAGCACAAACACAAGGCAGGATGGAGCACAATTGGGGTCTTAATGATACTCTGCCCTGCCCTTATATCTTGTATCAGTCTTTACGGTAGAGGACACTAACAATATCCCAACAGTGGATAGTTAAGGGGCTATGGGGGGGAGGAACTTAACACAAACACAATCACTAAGGAGGTGGTACTCAGTAAGATAATGGAACTAAAGGCAGATAAATCCTCTGGACCTGATGGCTTGCATCTTAGGGTCTTAAGAGACATAACGGCAGGGATAGTGGATGCATTGGTTGCTATTTACCAAAATTCCTTGGATTCTGGGGAAGTCCCAACAGATTGTAAAACTGCAAATGTAATGCCCCTATTTAAAAAAGGAGGCAGACAAAAAGCAAGAAACTATAGACCAGTTAGCCTAACATCTGTGGTTGGGAAAATGTTGGAGTCCATTATTAAAGAAGCAGTAGCAGGACATTTGGAAAAGCAAAATTCGGTCAGGCAGAGTCAGCATGGATTTATGAAGGGGAAGTCATGTTTGACAAATTTGCTGGAATTCTTTGAGGATGTAACGAACAGGGTGGATAAAGGGGAACCAGTGAATGTGGTGTAATTGGACTTCCAGAAGGCATTTGACAAGGTGCCACATAAAAGGTTACTGCACAAGATAAAAGTTCACGGGGTTGGGGTAATATATTAGCATGGATAGAGGATTGGCTAACTAACGGAAAACAGAGAGTCAGGATAAATGGGTCATTCTCGGGTTGGCAATCAGTAACTAGTGGAGTGCCGCAGGGATCAGCGCTGGGACCCCAACTATTTACAATCTATATTAGCAACTTGGAAGAAGGGACCGAGTGTAACGTTGCCAAGTTTGCTGACAATACAAAGATGGGAGGAAAAGCAATATGTGAAGAGGACACAAAAAATCTGCAAAAGGACATAGACAGGCTAAGTGAGTGGGCAAAAATTTGGTAGATGGAGTATAATGTTGGAAAGTGTGAGGTCATGCATTTTTGGCAGAAAAAAATGAAAGAGCAAGTTATTATTTAAATGGAGAAAAATTGTAAAGTGCTGCAGTACAGCGGGACCTGGGGGTACTTGTGCATGAAACACAAAAGGTTAGTATGCAGGTACAGCAAGTGATCAGGAAGGCAGTGGAATCTTGGCCTTTATTGCAAAGGGGATGGAGTATAAAAGCAGAGAAGTCTTGCTACAGTTATACCGGGTATTGGTGAGGCCACACCTGGAATACTACATACAGTTTTGGTTTCCATATCTACGAAAGGATATACTTGCTTTGGAGGCAGCTCAGAGAAGGTTCAGTCGGTTGATTCTGGAGATGAGGGGATTGACTTATGAGGAAAGATTGAGGAGGTTGGGCCTTGACTCATTGGAATTCAGAAGAATGAGAGATGATCTTATCGAAATGTATAAGATTATGAGGGGGCTTGACAAGGTGGATGCAGAGAGGATGTTTCCACTGTTAGGGGAGACTAGAAATAGGGGGCATAATCTTAGAATAAGGGGCCGCCCATTTAAAACTGAGATGAGGAGGAATTTCTTCTCTCTGAGGGTTGTAAGTCTGTGGAATTTGCTGCCTCAGAGAGCTGTGAAAGCTGGGACATTGAATAAATTTAAGACAGAGATAGACAGTTTCTTAACCGATAAGGGAGTAAGGGGTTATGGGGAGCGGGCAGGGAAGTGGACCTGAGTTCATGATCAGATCAGCCATGATCGTATTAAATGGCACAGCAGGCTCGAGGGGCCGTGTGGCTTATTCCTGCTCCTATTCCTTATGTTCTTATCTTCCAATGTGTGTCCACTCATTACTTCCTAGGACTCCATAACTGGAACACCTTGCATCCCTCAATCTTGCCACCCTCTTACAATTTTCAGGTTTTTAAAAAATCCATACATAATGACTACTTTCTGATTTCTCTTGTTTTCTCTTATACTGATTTTAAACCTTTATGGTATCCTGCAATAAAACAATATAAAAATGGAAGAAAAAGCAAACAACAGCAAATGATGGAAATCTGAAATAAAAACAGAAAATACTGGAAATACACAGATCAGCCATCACCTGCAAAGAGAAAAGACAGGTTATTAATGTTTTGCGAGTGTAACCTTTCCTCAGAAGTGAAGGCTGAAAGATAAACTGGCAATTTAGTAAATTGGGAAAGAGGAGAAAAGTAGAAGGAGGAGATGAAAGAGGGAGATAATCAACAGATATGTCTATAACAAAGAGTATATACAAAAACATCAATAACTTATATTTATATAGCTTTATTTAACATAGTAAAATGTCCCAAGGCGCTTCATAGGAGTGCTATAAAAGAACATTTGACACCAAGCCACATAAGGAAAAATTAAGGCAGATGATCAAAAGCTTGGTCAAAGAGGTAGGTTTTAAGGAGTGTCTTAAAGGAGGAAAGAGAGGTAGAGAGTCGGAGAGTTTTAGGGAGGGACTTTCAGAGCTTGGAGCCTTGGCAGCTGATGGCATGGCTACCAATGGTGGAGCAATTAAAATTGGGGATGTGCAGGAGGCCAAAATTAGCAGAGCTTAGATATCTCGGTGGGTTGTGGGGCTGTAGTAGATTACAGAGATAGGAAGGGGCGAGACCATGGAGGGATTTGAAAACAAGGATGAGAATTTTAAAAATCGAGGCGTTGCTTAACTGGGAGCCAATGTAGGTCAGTGAGCGGGACTTGGTGCGAGTTAGGACATGGGCTGCCGAGTTTTGAATGACCTTAAATTTACGTAGAGTGGAACGTGGGAGGCCAGCCAGCAGTGTATTGGAATAGTCAAGTCTAGAGATAACAAAGGCTAGAATGAGGATTTCAGCAGCGAATGAGCTGAGGCAGGGCAGAGTCAGGCGATGTTATGGAGGTGGAAATAGACGGTTTTACTGATGACTCGAATATGTGGTCGTAAGCTCAGTTGAGGGTCAAATATGACCAACGTTGCAAACAGTCTCGTTTAGCATCAGACAGATGCTAAGGAGAGCCAGTGGCTAGGAAACGGAGTTTGTGGCGGGGACCGAAGACAATGGGCTTCGATCTTCCCAATATTTAGTTGGAGGAAATTTCTGCTCATCAGATAAGCTGTTTGACAATTTAGAGATAGTGAAGGGGTCGAGAGAATGGTGGTGAGGTAGGTGTCATCAGCGTACATGTGGATACCGACGCTGTGTTTTCGGATGATATCACCGAGGGGCATCATATTGATGAGAAATAGGAGGGGGCCAAGGATAGGTCCTTAGGGGAACACTAGCGGTAACGATGAGGGAGCAGGAAGAGAAGCCATTGCAGGTGATTCTTGGACTATGATTAGATAGATAAGAATAGAACCAGGCGAGGGTAGTCCCATCCAGCTGGACGATGGTGGAGAGGCCTTGGAGAAGAATTTCAGGGAGGGGCTACAGCCCCATTTTTGTCAAGCAGGAGACCTCTAAATCTCCCCCCGGGAATCAAAGCAAGAAGTATTTTAGCTTACAATAAATTACAGGATATTATTCGGATCTTCCAGATTTATATGAGCCAAGCCCATGCCACATTATGCCAACCAGAATCATCTGAAACATTAACCTAATTCTTTTTCCAACACTCACAGACCTGTTGTGTATCTCTCCTAATGTTTTTGTTTCAGATTTTTAAAATCTACTTTAATCTACACATGAAAAAGATCATTTACTCTTTTCAGGTTAATTGAGGGAGACGGTTTTTATAAAAGTAAAATAATATATTTTTGAGAAGTTTTTAATATTTTGCTTATGGCATTAATTAAAATCTCCCCCGGTACCAACATTAAGTAATCTTTCACAGTGCGAACAACATAGTCACCGCATGCTGAAGAGTGTGTCCTGCTGCTAGGATGGAAACTGGAACTAGTGTTCTATGAGCACGAAGCTGGAATTTGGATTACAAGACAAGGATGTGCATTAAACAGTCAGACAGACCAAGAGAAAAGCTTCTCCTGCTGTGTTACACATACCTAAAACTAACACCAGTAATGGAGCTTTGCAACATAGTTTTCATATCATCTAACACTCATTGATTCAGCAACCTTGGAGCTTTAATAGACTGTTCCTTTAATAATTATCAAATTGCACATAACCTACAAGGATAAGTAGGGGGTAAACAGGATGTTACTCTTGCTGATTTCAACACAAGCTAAAATAGAACTATTTTCTGTGGAAGTAGCTGAGTTTACTCAAGAACTGTGAATTATTTGAACATTCTTTCTACCAACAATGAAATAGCTCATCAGAAATGCTCTTTACAAAAATAACTCTCCTGGCAGGGTGTCATGAGAGAGATCACCAAGGAGCAGATGGAGCTATAAAAAGGTCGTGGTGATGAAATGAAAAATAAAATAGGAAAATTACTGGCGAACAGTATTTAGTAGAAATCATTATTCCATTGCAATAGGTACAAATCAGTGAAGCACGTTAGAAGAAGACAAGCTAAAGATGGGGCGTCTTAAAGCCAATGTTTGATCTAAACTCAAGGTATCCCTGGAAATCATCAATGTTTTCCGTCCGGTAAATATTTGAACGGGGGACAAATAAAGCAAATAAGGTTGTTTGAAATAGATTGTGAGACGGGGAGGATCCATGTTGTAGAGCGGAGGGCTATTTTAGCAGATACTTCTATCAGTTTATGACAACATTGCACTAAATCATCCAACCGGATGCACTAGTAACCATTGGAAAAGTCTTCTCCCCACAGTGGAATGACCTACTGATCCTACAGAATGGTCGCTTACTATGGTGTGGTGTCAGAGGACTACAAGTGCCCATGAAAAGTTACTGCTTTCGGGAGAAGTAGGGTAATGGGAAGAGAACTGGAGGGGAAAAAAAATTAATTAAAAAAAATAGATCCAGAATTTCCTCGAGCTGCTCCCACTCCACCACCATATAATTTCTGGTAATGGGGAGGAAACCTAGTTCTGCAATGTGCCTGGCAGAAATAAATAATATTCATCCAAATAAGTAACTGTAAAAAATAAAATTAATATTGCGACAACTACTTTACAAAAATATAACCTTCATTTGAAAATAATTGTTAAAAACTCAGACCCCGTGGGACCTGGGTTTGAATCCTACAAAGAGTGTGCTGAAAGTTTCCTCTCTTTACCATTAGAAAGGGATCCATGTGAATTGGGGTTTGATCGATCTTAGTTTCCTAGTAGGCTGAGTCCATATCTAAAACTGCTTAAATTCCAAAACAGTCTCATTTATAGAGTTGGCAAACATGACTGGTGTGGGAAATGGAAACGTCACGTTTGTAAAATAGGAATTGCTCTTCTGAGGTTAGGGTAAAGGTGCACGGTTTGTGTTGAGGGATCTTTACTCTGCATTTAACCCATGATCATTATCTGGGAAAACTTGATACTGGAGGGGAATTTTACCATCAACGAATGAGTGGGTTTGGGAGCGGTGGGTGGTAAAATGCACTGAAATTGACAGCGCATCGGAGAGCCAGCTCCAACCCGCCGATCGCAGGGGGTGGTTGGGGGCGGGGGGGGGGGCGGCGGGTCAGTGATTATATAGGATAGGATATACGGCACAAAAACAGGCCAACCGATCCATACCAGTGTTTATGCTCCAGTCAAGCCTCCTCCCGTCTTTCCTCATCTAAATCTATCAGCAAAACCCTCTTTTCTCTTCTCTCTCAAATGCTTGTCCCTTAAATGTATCTATACTATTCGCTTCAATCACTTCCTGTGGTAGCGAGTTCCACATTCTCACCACTCTTTGGGTAAAGAAGTTTCTTCTGAATTTTCTATTGGATTTCATGGTGACGATCTTATATTGATGGCGTCTAGTTATGCGGTTTTTCGGGGGAGGGTGGTGGTGGCGGTGATCGGGGGGGGGGGGGAAAGAGAAGGGTCAGTCATCATAAGGGGGGGTTGGTGATCACGGGGGTAGTCTGATAGCAGGGTTCTGATTGCAAAGGGTGGGTTTGGCAATCATTGGGTTTACGGTCATGGGGAGGAAGCAGGTTAGCTTTCGGGGCCGGGGTGAGGGGGCGGCGGGGGTGGGAGGAAGCACTCCTGATCCTCGTGGCCCACAGACAGTGCTGGAAAAGCACTTACCTCTTCCATGCAGCGTTAAAGCTAGAAGCGAGATAACATTTGAGGCTCATTAAAATATTGAAATGAGCGGCCTGCCTCCTGGGAGCGGGTTGGTCACCCACCACAGTCCTGCCTCCGTTAAAACCGGGAATGGGCGTGTTTGAGGTGCCTTGGGTTCGGGTCTGAGTTTTAAAAAATTCCACACACCCATATTTGAGGGTTAAAATTACCCCAGAGAATATTCCAATCCTATCATGGGCATTCATCATCCAATATAAGTGGAAAATATGTGGTGAAATCCTAAAACTCTGATCCTTGCAGGATAGAAGTAGCTGTGCCAGAATAAAATCAATAGAATATCTTTTTTAAAGCTTTTTCAAAGAAATGTACAGAAAGACACTCTGCTTGGGTTAAATCTATATACGATTTTATCTATCTTTATGTTTATAGCATAGTTGTTCTTTTTCATTGGTTAACACTTCAGCAGTCATGTTCTACAAAAAATCATTAATAACATTATACAAGACAACATTCTCCCTCTTACGCCTGCCTCACACCACCTTGCTTAACTAAACCTCGGTGTCACTCTTCTACAATCACCGCAGCCTGAAGATCCATCTTCATTTAATTTTTATTTAGATGGTTAGTGTCACTTAAAGTGTACGGTCCCTGAGAAAATGATACAATTAAACACTACCTACAAGGAGTGGAAACTCGTTTCATAATTTAAAATAAATTCTCCTGTGTCATCAGGTTCACTAGGTCCCAAATGGCAAGGTGCAGGGAAGGGGGTGTGGGGCGCGATTGGAGAGGCGCTACAGAGAGCAAACTGGAAGCAGCAGCAGACATATGCATACCTGATGAGAGAGCTGATAGCACTGTCATTTTGTTCGCTTTATTCCTGACCAGTAGTCACTAGGGGCACTCTCTATTTCTTTCATTCCCCACTGGCCTATCAACTGTTTCCAATGCTGGATTTTCAGAGGTGAGCAGTTTTCCATTAATAGCGATCACGTCACTCATCTGTACCTCTACTGGGAAATGGAGGAAGGGTTGTCATCAGAGCTTGACTGGCCCAGATACAAAACAACATGGGCTCACCGTGAGCAATGCCATGCGAGGTTCACTAGTGCATTAGTATGTCTTGAAAGCTGAAACTTGAACAGTGCTTCCAAGGGCAGAGCTTGAATGGTGCTATATACTTTGTGTGACAAGCAAACATAAATCAGAATGAAACAGAGATGTCTCAACGGGCAATAGCAAATGGAAAATATTAACACTGAGATAGAGGATTGTGAAAATGATTTAAAAAAAACTTCAGTGAGGATAACAATGAAAAGCCCAGAACTGTTTTATGAATCAACCGGCATTAATTCAGAGCTCTGCTCTGAAGGGGAAATTATATATGTAATTTATGTACATAAGGTCTGCCCACCAACAGGGGGCACTACCGTCGGAGGTCCTAGGGTCATAGGACTCATGCTGGGCCCTGTATATAACCTGAACTTCACCTTTGTATCTTCACTTCTGGAAGCCATTAAAGACTGACCAGGTTACACACCTAGTCACTGGCTCACAGTACGGAGTTCATTGTATCATTTCATATACCACAACTGGCGACAAGGCAAATACGAACCCACGCAAAAGTATGGTGAGCACAGTATGATCGAGTACTGTTGGAATTCTCGAGAGATTCAATGAGGGAGAGGATTGGGGAGATTTCACAGATCGTCCTGACTAGTATTTTGTGGCAAACGATCTAAACAAAGACAAGGCTGCAGAGAAGCGCAGGGCAGTTCTTCTCACCGTCTGTGGCCCCACGATCTATGCACTCATCAAGAATCTGCTCTCACCCACTCTTCCTACAGAAAAAGATTACAAAGAACTGTGTGCTCTAGTTTGGGAACACCTTAAACCCATGGAAGAAATCATCATATCCAGATATCGCTTCTATACGCACGTTCGTCCAGAAGGCCAGGACATAGCGGCATTTGTTGCCGACCTGAGATGTCTTGCAGGGCCTTGCAAATTTTGCCCTGCGTTGGAAGACATGCTGCGTGACTTTTTCGTGATCGGGGTCAACCACGAGGCGATCTTAAGTAATCTGTGGCTGTGGAGATGCTGGACCTCAGCAAGGTCATCACCATCGCCCAGGCTTGCATGTCCACACAGAAAAGCATGAAGCAGATATCGCGACAAAACAGGAACCCCACGGCAAGTACTGTGCACAAAATTGTATCGACAGCCAGCAGAGCTGCACATGGCAGGGCCTAATCGACTGCGTCTGCAAGACCGGGAACCGCTCAAAGTTCGCCATCGAGGGCCTACTTGACTGCATATGAGAGAACGGGAGCTGCTCAAAGCCTGCCATCGGGTGCAAATCCGAGCTTAATGTGTTGTCGTTGCGGGGGCAACCACCGACCCCATCAGTGCCGCTTCAGGCAGTATGTATGCCGAAGGTGTGTGAAGACGGGGCATCGTCAGCGGACGTGTCCACAGCAGAGCAAGCGAGCTGAGACACACCACGTGGATGATGATCAATCCAGCGTCAATCTGGCGATGCAGCCCGGGACATTTGAGAGCTCCGAGGTGGAAGTATATGGCGTACGTGCGTTCCAAACAAAGAGCCAACCAATAATGATGGAGGTAAAATTACTAACAAAGAGCCAATCGATAATGATGGAGGTAAAAATTAAACGACGTACCGGTATCCATGGAATTAGACACGGGTGCGAGTCAATCAAATGAACCAGACGACTTTCGAAAAGCTGTGGGAGATCAAGGCAGAGAGACCCAAGCTGAGTTCGATAAATGCGAAATTGCGTACCTACACCAAAGAGCTCATACTAGTGATCGGTAGTGCAGCAGTAAGAGTGTCGTATGAGGGAGCAGTTCATGATCTACCGCTATGGATTATCCCGGGCAATGGCCCATCGTTAATAAGGAGTTGGCTCGAGAAAATAAAATGGAAATGGTACGATATCAAAGCTTTGTCATCAGCGGATGATGATTTGTGTGCTCAAGTGCTGAGCAAATTTCCCTCACTGTTTGAACCGGGAATTGGCAGCTTCAAGGGAGCCATGGTGCAGATTCACCGAGGCCCAGATGCAAAGTCCATCCATCACAAAGCCAGGGCGGTCCCGTATATGATGAGAGAAAAGATCGAGCTTGAATTGGACAGGCTACAACATGAGGGGGTCATCTCACCGGTCGAATTTAATGAATGGCCCAGCCCCATTGTTCTGGTGTTAAAGAGCGACGGCATAGTTAGGATTTGTGGAGACTACAAGGTCACGATCAACCGAGTTTCGAAACAAGATCAATACCCGCTACCGAAAGCTGATGACCTGTTTGCAACGCTAGCCGGGGGAAAATCGTTCACCAAATTGGATCTAACGTTGGCCTACATCACACAGGAACTGGTTGAATCATCAAAGAAACTTACATGCATCAACACGCACAAAGGACTGTTTAGTTACAACTGGTGCTCTTTTGGCATTCGTTTGGCGACAGCCATATTTCTGAGAAACATGGAGAACCTATTGAAATCCATCCCCAGGACGGTGGTATTCCAAGACGACATCCTAGTCACAGGTCGTGATACCGCCGAGTACCTGCACAATCTGGAAGAGGTTCTGCATCGTCTGGACTTAGTGGGACTCAGGCTAAAACGTTCGAAGTGCGTTTTCATGGCACCAGAGGTTGAATTTCTTGGACAAAAGATTGCTGCAGACGGAATCAGGCTTACAGACGCGAAAACAGAGGCCATCAAAAATGCGCCCAGGCCCCATAATGTGACGGAGCTGCGTTCGTTCCTGGGTCTTCTCAACTACTTCGGTAACTTCTTACCCAAATTGGGCACAGTATTAGAGTCTTTGCACAAGCTGCCCAGGAAAGGAGACGACTGGGTGTCCGGTGAACTTCAAGACAGAGCCTTTGAGAAGGCTAGAAATCTGTTGTGTTCCCACAAGCTACTGGTACTGTATGACCCATGCAAGCATCTAGTTTTGACCTGTGATGCGTCATCCTATGGGGTCGGCTGCGTACTCCAGCAAGCCAATGAGTCAGGCAAACTACAATCAGTTGCATACGTGTCTCGAAGCCTGTCCAAGGCGGAATGAGCCTACGGCATGGTAGAGAAAGAGGCTTTAGCATGGGTTAATGGGGTAAAAAAAATGCACCAGTACCTGTTTGGGCTTCGCTTCACAAGCTGCTTATATCGTTGTTCTCGAAACATAAAGGTATCAATACCAACGCGTCGTCCTGCATCCAGAGGTGGGTACTGACATTATCTGCCTATGATTATGTCATTCGTCATAGACCAGGCACCAACAACTGCGCTGATGGATTGAGCCGGTTACCGTTGCCAACACCAGAGGTGGAAACACCAATGCCCGCAGAGCTACTCATGGTCATGGATGCCTTTGAGAGTGAAGGGTCACCTGTCACCGCTCAACAAGTTAAGACTTGGATTAGCCAAGATCCGACCCCATCGGTTGTAAAATGCTCTGTTCTTAACGGGGACTGGTCGACCATCCCCAAGGAAATGGGTCATGAAACCAAACCGTACAGCCATCGCAAAGATGAGTTTTCCATCCAGTGCAATTGTTTACTGTGGGGAAATCGAGTTGTAATGCCCAAGAATGGCAGGGCGGGATTTGTACGCGAGTTACATAGTACGCATCCTGGTACTGTCATGATGAAGGCCATTGCCAGGTCCCATGTTTTGGTGGCCTGGCATTGACTCAGACTTAGAGTCATGTGTGCATCAGTGCAGCACTTGCATGCAGTTAACCAATGCCCCAAAGGAAGCTCCACTCAGTCTATGGTCATGGCCATCCAAACCGTGGTCTAGAATCCACATCGACTTTGCGGGCCCGTTCCTCGGTAAAATGTTTTTTGTGGTGGTGGATGCATAGGCCAAATGGATAGAATGAGTGATCATGGCATCCAGCACTTCCACTGCCACCATTGAGAACCTGAGAGCCATGTTTGTCACACATGGTCTGCCAGACATCGTTGTCAGTGACAACGGACCGTGTTTCACGAGCCTGGAGTTTCAAGAGTTCGTGAAATGCAATGGCATAAAACACGCGAGGTCAGCCCCATTCAAACCCGCGTCCAATGGTCAAGCGGAGCGGGCAGTTCAAACCATCTCACGGTTCCTTGCAGACACGACTGTCACGCATACTGCTCAGTTACAGGACAAGGCCACACATGCTAACCAGGGTCCCGCCTGCGGAACTATTGATGGAGAGGCCTCAAAACCAGGCTCTCTCTAATCCATCCTGACCTTAATGATCATGTTGAAACCCGACGTCAATGCCAGCAGTGGTATCATGACCGTGCCAGCAGTGTCACGCGACATATCTGTAAATGACACAGTGTATGTACTTAACCATGGTCAAGGGCCCGAGTGGCTCCCGGGCAATGTTACGGATAAGGAAGGTGACCAGGTGTATATGGTTAAGCTCAAGAATGGGCAGATGTGCAGGAAACACATTGATCAAATCAAGCTAAGACACACTGACGAACTGGAACAGTTGGAAGAAGACACCGTGAGCTTAGACGACCAACCGACTCACGTCCAGCCATCAGAAGAACTCACTGTGGTCAACACCCAGCCCCAAGTCATGAGAGACTTGGAAAGCACTGGGATTGTGCTGAGACTGTCAACCAGGGAGCGAAGGGCTCCGGACCGTCTGAACTTGTAATATGGACTTGTGTCAAGAACTGGGGGGGCGGGTAATGATGTAATGTATGTGCATAAGATCTGCCCACCAACAGGGAGCACTACCGTCGGAGGTCGGAGGGTCATAGGTACACTCGTGCTGGGCCCGGTATGTAAGCTGAACTTCACCTTTGTATCTTCACTTCTGGAAGCCATTAAAGACTAACCAGGTTACACCTGGTCACTGGCTCACAGTACAGAGTTCATTGTATCATTTCATACACCACAATATAGAGGGGTAGGAACAAATGGGTTTTGTAAAGATACATTCAAGGGGGTAGATTTTGATCTTGGCCCATTCTTGGGCCTACACTCAGTGCTGAACACCCAGTGCCCACCCCCCACACCCAGTGCCCACATCCCACACCCAGTGCCCACCTCCCACACCCAGTGTCCACCCTCCACACCTAGTGTCCACCCTCCACACCCAGTGCCCGCCCCCACACCCAGTGCCCTCCACACCCAGTGCCCGCCCCCTACACCCAGTGCCTACACCCAATGTCCCCCCACACACTGTGCCCATCCCCCACACTCAGTGCCCACTCAGTGCCCACCCCTCAGTGCACGCCCCCACACCCAGTGCCTACACCCAATGCCCACACCCAGTGCCCCCCACACCCAAGTGCCCACCCCCACACCCAGTGCCCACCCCCACATCCAGTGCCCACCCCCACACTCAGTGCTGAACACCCAGTGCCCGCCCCCACACCCAGTGCTGAACACCCAGTGCCCGCCCCCACACTCAGTGCTGAACACCCAGTGCCTGCCCCCACACCCAGTGCCCGCCCCCATACCCAGTGCCCACCCCCACATTCAGTGCTGAACACCCAGTGCCCGCCCCCACACCCAGTGCTGAATACTCAGTGCCCACCCCCACACCCAGTGCCCACCCCCACACTCAGTGCTGAGCACCCAGTGCCCACCCTCACACCCAGTGCCCACCCATGCACTCAATGCTGAACACCCAGTGCTGAACACCCAGTGCCCACCTAAACTGAGTGGCCCGTGGATCATTGGAAATCGTTTCTCAGGCCTCATCGGCATACTTGGCACGAGCTGCCAGCGCTGGTCGCTCCTCCACAGGCAGCTCGCCCAAGCAAAGACATCAATGTCGGGCAGCTTGTCCACTGGCAGTGGCCCTCAGGTAAGTCCCAGGAGGGGGCGAGGGGCTGGAATGGGCTACGGGTGGCAGGGGCAATCGTGTCTTCTGTGGAGTCAGGGGGAGCACAACCTGCTCCTCCGCCTCCACTGGGACATTTTAACAAAGAATGTAATTTACCTTTCATTGGTGGCCACGGGATTGCTGAAGAAAAAATAAGTGGGGCAGGCACAGTATCTGCCCTGCTCTTTGCCGACAAATTTCTTGATGGGGTCTTGACGTATGTCCCTAACTTACATAGTTAAGGAGCCCAACGTCTGTTCCATGCATCCTTTAAAAAATAGTCCCACGAGTTTCGCAGTGGGACCAACACTTGCGCAGATTGAGCACAGGCCATCGCCCTGCTAAATTGGTATGTTTTGCAGCTGTTTTATGCCCAGTGGGCGCAATGTATAACAATTTCCAATCCAAGATCTTTCAGCGGGGAAAATCATAATAAAAATGAGGAATCGCCTATGCAGAATGAGAAGACAATTATAGGAATAAGCAATGAGAGTGTGATGGGTCACTGCATCAATACTGTATAACTCTGTCCGACTTCATATTGTTCTATTCACCCACAGTGTGGGCTCTCTTTGAGACACTCAATATGATCAATCTTTCCTGATTCCTTTGATTTTTTCTTATCAACTCGCTGGCGTGAAGAGTGGACAGCACATGCTCCTATCGATCACCATATCATCTCTGACCCTACAGAGCAGGATTCCACTGGCCAAATCATAGCTGGGCACTTCTCAATCACTTGTGCTTCTCAAATCTTCACCAATGGGGCGGGGCCCTTGTGACAATGATGAATATCCTTGTGCAGAAACATCAACCATGTCTCACTTCATTGAATCCACTAATTGAACTCTCTGCTGGACTGCACACTTTGCATGCTAGTGATGACCATGCTCTCATGGCTGACCATGGCTGGAATTACATGCCGAGTCTGCATAAGCTAACACCTTGTTATTTATCATAACTTACAGTTGATAACAATCTGCAATTTTTGACAAATGAAACTGAAAGCTAGATCAGTAAGTCTTGGGCATAGGAACAATCTGTTTACCATTGTTTTTTACCTGATATATGAAAAAGAAAGACTTGGATTTATCTCGCGCCTTTCACAACCACCGGACGTTTCAAAGCACTTTACAGCCAATGAAGTACTTTTGGAGTGTAGTCACTGTTGTAATGTGGGAAACCCGGCAGCCAATTTGCGCACAAGCAAGTTCCCACATACAGCAATGTGATAAGGACCAAATAATCTGTTTTTGTTATGTTGATTGAGGGATAAATATTGGCCAGGATTCCGGGGATAACTTCCTGCTCTTCTTCGAGATAGTGGCATGAGATCGTTTACCTCCACTTGAGAGAGGAGATGGGACATCGGTTTAACGTCTCATCCAAAAGACGGCACCTCAGCACTGCACTGGAGTGTCAGCCTAGATTTTTGTGCTCAAGTCCCTGGAGTGCAACTTGAATCCATAACCTTCTGACTCAGAGGCGAGAGTGATACCCACTGAGCCACAGCTGACACTGAAAGCACGTTCTACTTAATAATCTTCAAATGCCATACTAAAAAGGAGTATCTGCACAAAAAACTAAAGCAGGAACTCACAAAATCTGGATCCCACTGATCACCTGAGCTTAGTAATCAGAGGGCAGATGGAATATTGATCTAATGTCCCAGTCCAAACATAGAAAATAGGTGCAGGAGTAGGCCATTCGGCCCTTCGAGCCTGCACCGCCATTTAACAAGATCATGGCTGATCACCCACCCCAGCACCTCCCCCCCCACACCCCCCAACCACAAGAACCACATCCAACTCCCTCCCGAACACATCCAATGAACTGGCATTGACAACTCTCCGCGGCAGGGAACCCCATAGGCCAACAACTCCCCGAGTGAAGAAGTCTCCCCCACCCCCCCCGGCTCCAGACCCCACCCAACACCGGGAACACTCCCCCCGCACCCAACCTGCCCCGTCCCGTCAGAATCCTTCCCAAATGCCAAACACCCCCGGATGTCGAGCCCCCAGCCCCGGCCACTTTTGACAGGACGATACTCCTTCAGTACTGCACTGAAGTGTCAACCTAGATTATGTCATCATCATCATAGGCAGTCCCTCGAAACGAGGATGACTTGCTTCCACGCCAAAAAGGGATGAGTTCACAGATGTTTCAATGAAGGACCTAATATTCCAGATCCCGAACTACATCTTGAAGGGTGGAAGATGCCTGTATGTGGATTTTTTTAACGTGTATTGGCCGTTGCACACCAGCCACCACACGGGCTTGACAGAGTTAGGTCTTGGTCCAGTGGCAAGGATTACCCAAGACGACTGGAGACCAGCTCTGCTGCACGGGCCGAGTGCGCACACATATAGCAGTGTGGGCTGGCCTGTACTGCCCCTGGGCCCTCGCCTCTTCTGGCCCCGAACTCACACCTCCCCTGGGCCCCAATCACATCCTTCTCCTTTACCCTGACCTTGCCGCTCCTGCTGTACCTGTCCACGCACCAATCACCGACCTGGACCTTGATAACGTCCTTCTTCGCTGCCATCACCTTACTGCACGAGCTCGCACTGTACCTTGAAGTGGTACGCCGCCACGCTGCCCATGGCCGCTGCTCGCCGCTCCTTTTATGGCCCTGACCTGCCGCTGATGGTCTCTTGCAGGTTGGGGCTGCCACGCTGAAGCCTACGAGTCCAGTGACTAACAGTTGAGCCTTACATGGATATGTCTTTGTGAACTGTTGAGGTGCACTTCTGTTTAATTATGTATCACTAGACTGTAATACAAAGCTGAACTCGCTGGTGTCTCAGCAGGTTAGATGACTGAGTGAATCCTTTCCCTGGATTAGACTGGATAACCTCCTATTGACTGGCGTAGACACGATGGCAAGTACTTCAGGGAATCAAACACGGTCTGGATTAGTTTTGATCGCCTGGATGGGCTGGAGAGCAATCCTCCCAGATTATGTGAGTAGTGCTTGAACACACGACCTTCTGACTCAGATGCAAGAGTGTGACCATTGAACCAAGGCTCAATCCAAGTGAATACAGTGATAGTGAGTAATCAAATAAAATGAACACATTCCTTTATAAAACATGAATCATGGGGAAACCAATAGTTTCCGCAAAGGTTGAAGAACTCCAAACCCAAAAACTGATGAGCTCAGAGCCAGCCTCATCTTACATCTTCCTTGCCATCAATGCGAGGGCCTTTCGCAATCGTTGGCTGCAATAGAACAGACCTCCATTTCAGAGAGAGGGGAAAGTAATAGGTGTGCAGATTCTGTCATTCAATCACATGCTGATACTGATACTGGAACATGTAATAAGATCAATGTGCCACTTAATCCCTACAAGGTGCTTCTTTCTCAGACTCTGAAAGCTATACACATCTCCCTGGGACTTGCAGTATCTGAATCAGCAGGATAATTGATTACATGATGAAAATAAAATCTCCAAGTGACGATAATAACCCTGACTAGGACTTGCTTTGCGTGGGAGCATTTTCCGCATCCCTGCCGGCTTCGGTTAGGAGTCAGTGAAGGGGGTATAAATGAAGTTCAAATCGCCTGGGCCTCCCACTCTGGGGGAATTGGACAGATCGCCACCCACTGCAGGCTCGGCACCCCCGATTCTCAGCCAGAGTTAAAATCAAGACTTGAATGTTTCAATTACTGTGTCAACCAATTACCTATATTCACTTGAAATATTGGTGCTTTAGAGCAGTACTGTCCACACCATTCATGACACCTCAACTCAGAGACCAGTCTAACTTAAAAGGTAAAGAGCTGTGTAATGAAGTCAGAAGTTTCATGGCACTCGCAGCATTTACCTTTGACCCTCAGAAGCCATTTTGATATTTTGTCACATTGTTGGGAATAGAAAGGATAAACAAATGCGATCATCTTGGGACTGAGACAGCTGTAAGTCAACTGCACCAATGATGGACTTGCCCTGCTGCTGTACAATAGCCCCTCAAAACAGCACTTTTATTAAGAAACAAGTCACGGGTGGTAGGTCTTTCACATCCTGTAACTAAAAAAAGGCAGCAGTTTGACGGCAGTTGTCTTGTTTAATGAAGTGCGAGAGTT
The DNA here is from genome assembly GCF_044704955.1 of Pristiophorus japonicus. Taxonomy (NCBI): domain Eukaryota; kingdom Metazoa; phylum Chordata; class Chondrichthyes; family Pristiophoridae; genus Pristiophorus; species Pristiophorus japonicus. The sequence continues at coordinate 68,683,705 of NC_091987.1, read as the reverse complement.
CAAAATGAAACAGATAAAAGAGCCTTTAATATTGCTTCGAACAGCTGTATGACAGCTGCTGCCTGAAAATGACTCTGTATCTCCCTTATACTGTACTGTACAGTAAGCCATTGCTGCCAGCCATCCAGCATCAAATTTATAATTAGGCCTTCTCATTAATGAAAAGGAGAGGATGGATAAAAGCAAGCAGTCATCCCAAATGGCACCGAGCTCTCCAGAGAGTAAATTAATGGGAGTTCTGATTAGCAACGGATATATCTAATCACGAAACAAAATCATGACATTTTCATGTAACAAGTACGATGCAATAAGATGGAATCTGTGGGACAGCTTTCAAAATATTTATCAACAGTTCACCTTATACCATGTTTGTGTGAATGTCTATTGAATACCGTGTTTTAAACTAGAAAAAAAATTAAACACATTTTCCATTCTGCGTTATGTTAATAAATATCACTATATCATACTTTTAATTTAAATTTTAACTAGGCCGGGGCACTGGGATTTTTAAAATGGAAGCCATGGCTGCTGTTTCTGCTACAGATCTCGAGACCCTGAACACAGTGCAAATCTGGAGGCACTAGGTGGAAGTCGCATAGAAATTCCCTTCTGTAGATGGAGCATTTGATAGCATGTTGATCGTAAGATCTCACTAAGGGGAAGGGAGTGGCCTGCCCAAACGTAATATTACAATTGGCTTTGGTTTGAGTCTGATGTAATAAATAGTCTTATTAGTCAGCCAGCAACAGGTTTTTTCTAATTCCCAGTGATACAGAAATAATTAGTATTGATTACCAGCCTGTTGAGAAAAGAGTTTGGGGTTATTTCAAAGGCACTTGCTTATTGTGACAAGTTTCCTTTGGTTTTTGAGATGTCAGCAGTCTCAGGTGAATTAGGGGTAGAAAGAAAGAACTTGCATTTATATAGCACCTTTCAGTATAGTCACTGTTGTAACGTAGAGAAACATGGCAGCCAATTTGCACACCGCAAGGTTCAAGCAACAGCAGTGAGATAAATGACCAGATAATCTGTTTTAAGAATGTTGATTGAGGGATAAATATTGGCCAGGTCACCAGAGAGAACTCTCCTGCTCTTATTCAAATAGTGCATGGGATTTTTTAATTTTTACTTACAGTGCAGCACTTCCACATGCACTACAATACCAGCCATGGTTATGTGCTGAGGTCTCTGGAGCGGAACTTGAACCCACAACTTTCTGACATAAGAGGCGAGAGTGTTATCACTGAGCCAATACTGACACCTAAAAGCAATTAGCAATATTTTTAGCTCATTTAGTGGAACTGGAGTTATGTCATGGCAATAAGGCAGGATTCTATGCATTTGAAGTGCTGATGTAACATCAATCCAATAACCAGTTAACAACTCTGAAAAAGGACTAAGGGGCTGAAATTGCTCCTTTCTGAAAAGCCCGTTAGCTCCTCCGGGACACTTATGGGACAATGAGAACCAACGGGGCGATGAGAGCCAACGGGGTGATAAGGATTAACGGGGTGATAAGGATTAACAGGGCAACAAGGTCCAACGGGGCGATGAGGACCAACGGGGCAACAAGGTCCAACAGGGCGATGAGGACCAATGGGGCAACAAGGTCCAACGGGGCGATGAGGACCAATGGGGCAACAAGGTCCAACGGGGCGATGAGGACCAATGGGGCAACAAGGTCCAACGGGACGATGAGGACCAATGGGGCAACGAGGACCAATGGGGCAACAAGGTCCAACAGGGAGATGAGGACCAATGGGGCAACAAGGTCCAACAGGGAGATGAGGACCAATGGGGCAACAAAGTCCAACGGGGCGATGAGGACTAACGGGGCGATGAGGACTAACGGGGCGATGAGGACTAACGGGGCAACAAGATCCAACGGGGCGACGAGGACCAATGGGGCAACAAGGTCCAACGGGGCGATGAGGACCAATGGGGCAACAAGGTCCAACGGGGCGATGAGGACCAATGGGGCAACAAGGTCCAATGGGGCGATGAGGACCAATGGGGCAACAAGGTCCAACGGGGCGATGAGGATCAATGGGGCAACAAGGTCCAACGGGGCGATGAGGACCAATGGGGCGATGAGGATTAACGGGGCAACAAGGTCCAACGGGGCGACGAGGACCAATGGGCCAACAAGGTCCAACGGGGCGACGAGGACTAACGGGGCGATGAGGACTAATGGGGCGATGAGGACTAACGGGGCAACAAGGTCCAACTGGGTGACGAGGACCAACGGGGCGACGAGGTCCAATGGGACAACGAGGTCCAACGGGGCAACGAGGTCCAACGGGGCAATGAGGTCCAACGGGGCAATGAGGTCCAATGGGGCGATGAGGACCAATGGGGCGATGAGGACCATCGGGGCGATGAGGACCATCGGGGTGATGAGGATTAATGGGGCAATAAGGCAGGTGGGGGAAGTGACCAGTCTGGAATTGCCCCCAGGATAGCGGCGACGAAAGCAGGTTTGCACTGCGCCCCATACATTTTGCCCCGGGCAGCGGCGCACAAGTTGATGACGTCATTGCCGAGCGCCCCGACCCCTTATCGCCCCGCGCCAACCCCATTATGCTCCGCGGGTGAAATTACGGGTCGCAAAGCTGTGGTGGCTGGGGCGCCCCGTCCGCCCTTAAAGGGGGGGGGGGGGTCTTGAGCCATGACCGCCATCTTTTCTTTTTTTTGACCGACTTTGCAGTCGGCACTACAATGGCGGGCGGTGGTTCGGCTGGGTTGTCAACAGGCAGCCTCGCACCTCCTCTTGGGTGCAAGGCTGCTGGCCCGACCGAAACCCTCCCTGGTGGCCCAGTAGACACCATGGAAGTGGCTGCAGAGTTCGCAGCAGCCCTCCCCTTTAAGGGAAAGGGAGGGACGTTGCGATGAGTCAACGCCCCGCTCCTGCCTCCCTCCCGCCCGAGAGTGCCGTGGATAATTTTTTTAAGTTAAAATGCCCAATTCCAGTCTCTTACATTCATCTACTGTTGGCGAAAAAAAATCATTTATTTCGAATTAAGCGCCCCAAACCGAGCGCGGGGCAATTCCACCCGCTAAGAATTCTGAAGCACTTGGTTATTTTGATTTCAAAAAACTGTTTTAAGTATCTGTGAAAATTAGATACTATATTGCTGTTTTACCTGTTGATATATTTTGGTTTTCAGTGAATATGCATCACACAAATGATCCGCTCCCGTTCCTGCCACTCTCGGCCCGGGGGCAATTCAGGACGGGTCAGCCCATCCGCCTGCCCTCGGTCGGTGAGGCCTATCCTCACCATTACCACCTTTGGACCTTAAGGAGGAGGGCAATTTTGGCCCCAAGATGTTTTCCAAATGAACACACCCTCCTTCTCTTCCACTGAGATATCCTTATCTGCACAGGCACAGGTTTCGAGGTTTCTTCTTTGTTCCACTAAAGATATAAATAAAATTTTAAATAAATCCAAACCAGACACAAGCCTTATTCTAAACCGCCTGTTCTACCAGTGTCAATCAAGCAGCGAGGAGCAGGAGATGGGTAGAGGTTCCAAACCTCTGGAGTTTCAACACTGAATAACTGGAATAACTGAAATGTCAGATGCTTCCATGGAAGGACTCCAATTATGTGCATCATACTCTCAGTGGCATTGTACGAGAGGTTTACTAGGGCAATAACAGCCAGCTCACCTTGATTGGCTTCACCCACCAAGATGCCACCAACAATATCTGAAGGTATTGTCATACCTAGCTGGCAATGACAATGGGCAACTTAGCGCTCAGGGTCCAGGACAGCAGATAGCCAGATGTAGAGCTGTGCCAGCTGCTGCATCTGTGGCTACCATAAAGCATAGAGCTGGCACATACTGCGATAGTAACAGTCAGCTGTGGCCTAAAACCTGGCCCCACCTCCTTGCAGACATACTGCAATACCAATGCATGGGAATGGTGCTGTGGAGTAATACAGAGAGAGGGCTACTCTCCCCGCAACCACCTTGTGCAGCACCACCTCAGTAGCATCAAACATGCGGTTAGATACAGGGCTGCTCCATCACTTGCCTGCATGTGGTTTTCCCTTTCTTTCTTTTTTTTAAAGTCACCTTCGCTTAACAAAGATTGTTAAGAAAGAAAGACTTGCATTTATATATCACCTTTCACAACCTCACGATGTCCCAAAGCACTTTACAGTCAATGAAGTACTTTTGTTCTTGATTTTTGTTTGATAACACACCTGTGATGCACATTGGGATGTTTTACTACATGAAAGGTGCTATATAAATGCAAGTTATTTAAGTGTAGTCACTCTTGTAATGTATGCTAATGGGTTGAGCTAGCTTTTCAACCTTTCCAGCGGCCTTCAGAATTTTGCCCCCCCTAATCTGACACTCCCTTTTAATTGTCCCTTTGCCTTTAAATTTCACTTGCATGCAATTTTCTGCTTCCATGTTTGATGTGCTGTCTGCACCCGTTGAAATCTGTGTGCAAACTTCCATTTGAGTCTCTCTAAATCCTCTCTTTAGCCATTCAGGTCTAAATTGTGTCTGTATCAAAAAATCGAGGCTCTAGTAACTGAACAAGTCAATCACTTGACATCTGACTGATGAAATCAAACCCTAATACAGCTACTTACAGAAGTATTCTCATTTTACTTGATTGAATTTTGCCAGCTTACTGCTGCTGAGCTGGGCAGAAACACAATACAAAATGGTGTCCTATCTCAAGAGGACGAGAAAGAAAAAATAACCTTAATATTGTCCAGTTGACTTTAATCACATCTTTTGCACCACAGCACAACCTCCATCCTACTGTTGAAAATACGATGGGCACTTCAGCTCATTGTCAGTGTGGACAAAAGACTTTCTGCATCATTCCATTTATACCAATTGAAATTTGGATGGTACGTAATCTCCTTCCTCACAATCTAGCTCTTGATAAATCCGACAGATTCACGTCAGTAAAGCAACTAAACAAATCATCACATGACCCAGTTGTTCCAAATCAGGCAGATGTTTTGTGGGTGTCAAGCTGCAGATTAATTTTAGCTTAAACCAAAGCAGTAGGAAGAGTTCTTTAACTGCACAATTAAGCTTCAACGCATTAAATTAATTTGCGTTTACGTTTGTCTGTAAATGTAGCCAAGATTTATTCCGTACATTTCCTCCTACTCTCTCTCGAGTCATGTTCTCGCTTTTTGCATTTTGACCGCCCTTAGGTCCCCATTTTTAGCCCGACTAAAGTGAAGTACATAATGAGTACCTTGGGACTAGTAATGAGCATTCTACCTAAATATGTTGTCACAGTTAGCAGTGTGAAGTTTAAGCAGTCCAGCTGTTAAAACTCCTTAGTGACGTCATTCACTGCAATAGGAATTTGATAACAGAAAGTGAACAATCACAAAGATTTTGCTCTAGACTGATATTGGATCAGTTCACTTCTTTTTGATTCATATCAACATCCACAATGAGTCAGTCACCAAAGTCACATCTTAAAATAAGCAGGGTGACGTCGATATGGAGTAACTGGTCTTTTCATGTGATTTTCTTTTTCACTTTTCCAATTTTCTCCCATTCTTCCTGAAGGAGCTACCTCATGCTGTGTCACTAGCCCTTCAGTACCTCACCCAACAGCCAATTGATCACAGGTGAACCAAAACAGGGCATGTTGGAAATCTACCTGACCATGGGAGCAGCACAGCAGAAACCAATCCTGTTTCCACACATGAGCTTTCCAGCAGGAGTCACTGGATAGTGAGGAGACGAGGCAAGCTACCATACTTTGTTCAATTTTATCAGCCTCACATGTAACACAGAGCACGTGAATAGCTAGAGAAGTGGGAAATAGGCAGGTCGAAAGGGATCATGAAAAACTGGCAAAACGGAGCAGGTGCCAGCAGCCCAGCAGCCTGATAGAAGGGACAAACTGGTTGACTGGGTGCAGACCACCTTGCCAACAGTGTTCGAACGGAGTGTCCCCATTCCAAGCACCTCAACACCAACCTCCCCCCTCCTCTGCCAGCCCCTATCCTGGACAGACCCATCTCACATTGCCAGCACTTCTTGCCAGAGAGAAAATAGGCGTTATAATTAAAGTCTGAACTTCTTAAAGTCAATATTAAGGCCAAAGGGTTGCAGAGAGATTAGGTCCAGTTGTTTTGAGCTTCATTAGAGCAGTGTAGATGGTCAAAGATGGAGGTCAGTTTGGGAGTGGGACAGGGAATTGAGCGATAAGGGAATAAAGGGTTATGGAAAGCGGGCAGGGTAGTGGAGCTAAGTCCATGATCAGATCAGCCATGATCTTATTAAATGGCGGAGCAGGTTCGAGGGGCCAGGTGGCCTACTCCTGCTCCTATTTCTTATGTTCTTAAGTGGCAAGTGACTAAGACCTTGTGGTCAAGCTTGTGGCTGGAATGTAGGTTCTGAACAAAAAGGTCAACTAATCTGTTTAGTTGATTTGATGAAGAGGAGACTGCACCATGAGCAACTAATACAGAATAATAGTTTGGAAGAAATACAAGTAAAATGCTGTTTCACTTGAAGGAGTGTTTGAGGCCCTGGACAGTAGTGTGGGAGGAGATGAATATCTCGGTGTTGCATCTCCTGCACTTGTATGGGTAGGTGCCAGCAGACGGAGAGCAGGTAATAGGGTGGTGAAAGAGTTAACTAGAATGTCACAGAAAGAACAATCCCTTCAGAAAATGGAAAAGGGAAGAAAGATGTGTTTGGTGGTTGGATCACATTGGAGGTAGCAGAAATGGTGGAAGATGATCTATCCAATGTGAAAGCTCCTGGGGTGGAAAATGTGAACAAAAAGGACCCTACCATGGTTTTGAGATGCAGGGAAAGGGGTGAGGACAGATGCACAGGAAATGGGACAGACTCGGTCAAGGGTCCTGTGTACCACAGTGGGGTCAATCCTTATCTGAAGAGAAAAGAGGACATTTTTGAAGCTCTGATGTGGGAAAAGCAATGGAGATGGTGAAACTGGGAGAAGGGAATCGAGTCATTATAGTAAGTGGGGTGGGAAAAGGTATAATCCCGGCAGGTGTGGGAGTCAGTGGGCTTATAATAGATGTGAGTGGAAAGCCCATCCCCATAGAGAGAGACAGACAGACAGAGATAAAGTCCAGGAGGGGAAGGGAAATCACAGATGGACAATGCAAAAGGTAAGAGAGGAACCAAATTAATGAAATTCTCTAGATCCGGGTGCCAGCAGGAAGCAGTACCTATACAGTCATCAATGTAATGAAAAAAGGTCAGGGATGGGACCGGAGTTGAATTGTAACAAATATTTCGCAACATATCCGATGAAAGCATGCATAGCTTGGACCTTTGCAGGTTCCCGACACAACATCTTTAATCTGGAGGAAATGAGTAGAGTTAAAGGGAAAGTTCTTCAAAATGAGAAAAAATTCAGCCAGGCGAAGGAGGGTGCTATTGGATGGTGACTGGCTGAGTCGCTATTGGTGGAAGAAGTGGAGGCTATCCTGGTGAAAGATGGAAGTGTAGAAGGATTGTATGTTCATTGTGAAGCGAAGATGGTTAGGTCTAGAAAACTGGATTTGTTTAAGTGGCAGGGGGAAGTCAGAAGAGTCACAGATATAGGTTTGACAGGTACAGGGCAAGGAATACAAGTGGAATCTATCCATGGATTCAACACGGACATTACCCGACTGTTGCAAGGAAAGCAGGGTTTCCAATGGCTGATTGGGTCCAATTTGTGCGTGCAATACTTATCGGACCAAGCTTACTACATGCCTGGCTTTCCACATTGACTAAAGCTGCAAAACATGAATAAAGATATAAAAATATGCCCATCATATCATCCCAACCTTTGATTGTACTGGGTTTCAGTTATTTGTCCGTCAAACAGTACTGTGTATGAATCTTATGTACATGGAACAACACATCCATAAATCACATAAATTTATCGGCGCTGTCAACGCTGTATTTTATTGATTTCATGAAATGGTGCCATTGGGTAATTCCAGTGCTAAAAACAAACTAATGTATGGAGCCCTTGGACCTGAATAATTTTAGGTGCTGAGAATTATCATCTGAGCTTGCTATTTGAATAGTCTGCATTTATTGCACTATTTTGATGGGTTTCGTGACTTTGTACTGTATTGTTAATTCAACATATGGCTGAGGAAAAATCAAGGCACTGTATTTGTAAGTCTAACAGCATCAGAATTCTGTTCTGCAGAGCTCACTACTGATGCATCAATTGTTACTTGGGCTATTTAACTCTATAGCGGTTGGATTTATTTTTCTGTTCATAGATTAGTACATTTTTTAATAAGCCCATTGAATAGAAACGTAGAAACATAGAAAATAGGTGCAGGAGCAGGCCATTCAGCCCTTCGAGCCTGCACCACCATTCAATATGATCATGGCTGATCATGCAACTTCAGTACCCCACTCCTGCCTTCTCTCCACACCCCTTGATCCCTTTAGCCGTAAGGGCCACATCTAACTCCCTTTTGAATATAGCCAACGAACTGGACTCAACAACTTTCTGTGGTAGAGAATTCCATAGATTCACAATTCTCTGAGTGAAGAAGTTTCTCCTCATCTCGGTCCTAGATGGCTTACCCCTTATCCTGAGACTGTGACACCTGGTTCTGGACTTCCCCAGCATCAGGAACATTCTTCCTGCATCTAATCTGTCCAATACCGTCAGAATTTTATATACTTCTATGAGATCCCCTCTTATTCTTCTAAATTCCAGTGAATATAAGCCGAGTCGATCCAGTCTTTCTTCATATGTCAGTCCTGCCATCCTGGGAATCAGTCTGGTGAACCTTCGTTGCACTCCCTCAATAGCAAGAATGTCCTTCCTCAGATTAGGAGACCAAAACTGCACACAATACTCAAGGTGTGGTCTCATCAAGGCCGTGTACAACTGCAGTAAGACCTCCCTGCTCCTATACTCAAATCCTCTCGCTTTGAAGGCCAATATGCCATTTGCTTTCTTTACTACCTGCATGCCTACTTTCAATGACTGATATACCATGACACCTAGGTCTTGTTGCACCTCCCCTTTTACTAATCTATCACCATTCAGATAATAATCTGCCTTCCTGTTTTTGCCACCAAAGTGGATAACCTCACATTTATCCACATTATACTGCATCTGCCATGCATTTGACCATTCACCTAACCTGTCCAAGTCATCCTGCAGCCTCTTAGCATCCTCCTCACAGCTCACACTGCCACCCAGTTTAGAGTCATCTGCAAACTTGGGAGATATTACATTCAATTCTTTCATCTAAATCATTAATATATATTGTAAATAGCTGGGATCCCAGCATTGAACCTTGCGGTACCCACTGCCTGACATTCTGAAAAGGACCCGTTTATTCCTACTCTTTTCTTCCTGTCTGCCAACCAGTTCTCTATCCACATCAATGCATTACCCCCAATACCATGTGCCTTAATTTTGCACACTAATCTCTTGTGTGGGACCTTGTCAAAAGCCTTTTGAAAGTCAAAGTACACCACATCCATTGGTTCTCCCTTATCCACTCTACCAGTTACATCCTCAAAAAATTCTAGAAGATTTGTCAAGCGTGATTTCCCTTTCATAAGTCCATGCTGACTTGGACCGATCCTGTCACTGCTTTCCAAATGCGTTGCTATTACATCTTCAATAGTTGATTCCAACATTTCCCCACTACCGATGTCAGGCTAACCGGTCTATAATTCCCTGTTTTCTCTCTCCCTCCTTTTTTAAAAAGTGGGGTTACATTAGCTACCCTCAATCCATAGGAACTGATCCAGAGTCCATGGAATGTTGGACAATGACCACCAATGCATCTACTATTTCTAGGGCCACTTCCTTAAGTATTTTGGATTGCAGACTATCAGGCCCTAGGGATTTATCAGCCTTCAATCCCATCAATTTCCCTAACACCATTTCCTGACTAATAAGGATTTCCCTCAGTTCCTCCTTCTCGCTAGACCCTCGGTCCCCAAGTATTTTCGTGAGGTTATTCATGTCTTCCTTAGTGAAGGCAGAACCAAAGTATTTGTTCAATTGGTCTGCCATTTCCTTGTTCCCCATTATGAATTCACCTGATTCTGACTGCAAGGGACCTACATTAGTCTTCACTAATCTTTTTCTCTTCACATATCTATAGAGTAGAAAGGTCCATGATTCAATCCCCTGTCTTTACAGAGTTAGCTGATCTCAGCTAAGGTGCCAAGAGGGGCACTAAATTTGCCCTTAATTGCCCTGGTTGTGTTATCATTAGCCTTATCTACTGACTTGGGAACCAATACATTTTTACGTAATCGAATATGCTTTAATATATAGCTTATGTGATATACTAAATTACCTCAAATTGCTTGCAACATGACTACCAGTACTTCACCCTAATGTTATACAGTTTCAAATATTCTCTCGAGTCACAATCTAAGTTTTGAAGAACAAAAATCTATATCTATGCTGCTGGCTATTTTCAGTTCAAGTGAACACATGAAGATTTCACATGGCCTTCATTCTATTAAGAACACTACCTGGGTAAGTAGCTCTTGAACAGCTCATTCGGTTCCATTTGGGGGACTGTAAGTTATTCCTAAAAAGAACACCCAAATACATTTTTAGGCAGATACTCTGCTTCTGGTGTCACCACCCTTCAGAAATAATAAACTATGATCAATTTTGCTCATAACAGTAATGATCCCACGCAACTAAACACAAAGAGTAATCGGTAAACCAAATGTCTTGGGTCAATAGGGGGAATTATCTGCTTTGGTAATCCAGGCAGGTATTATCAAATTGTGCACCCCATGATTTTCAGTGATTCATGGAGGAAGAATTCAGGGCTGGGAGCTCAAATATCCCAGTACGAACTCCTAGCATGTCAGGAGCGTTGGTATCTTCCATACCTCCCAGTACATTATTAGCCCCATGGTTATACATAGGTAGGTTCACTTTCCTAATGTATGAGTAACCAATTATAGATTGTTTTGCTTTTGCATAGATTTGTAAACCTGTTGGGCTATACTTAGTACTATTTTTTCAATGGATAAGTTCCTGACTACAGGAACATACATGTTGCTGTTATCACATATGTGGACTATGAACTCATGACAATAAAGACTTATTGAATAACATGCTAGCCAGGACTATTTTGCAACAGTATCATCCAGTAAGAGGCAACTTCAGATGTAGCTGAGGTCCTGAACTACAACCGTGACTTACATGACGATCAGTGCTGCATAGTGTGAAACTGAGCCACAGAGACTAAAAAGGGTGAAGTAAAGAAAGAACTTGAATTTATATACCTGTAGCACCTTTCACTACCTCCGGACATCCCAAAGCACTTTACAACCAACAAAGTACTTTTGAAGTGTAGACACTGTTGTAATGCACGGAAAGGCAACAGCCAATTTGCATACAGCAAGCTCCCACAAACAGCAATGAGACAATGACCAGATAATCTGTTTTTGTGATGTTGTTTGAGGGATGAATATTGGCCAGGACACTGGGGAGAACGCCCCTGCTCTTCTTTGAATAGTGTCATGAAATCTTTTACATCCGCATGAGAGTGCAGATGGGGCCTGGGTTTAACGTCTCATCCAAAAGACGGCACCTCCGAAGGTGTGATATAGTCAGCAGGCCAGGGCAATTGGAGGAAGCAGCGTGCGGCTGACCAGCCCGGAAATCGGTGCGGTCCCGGCCAGCAAGACCATCAGCAGGCCGGGACCATTGGAGGGAGCAGCATGCGACGGCATGCCACTGCAGGGAGCAGCGCGTGCTGCTGCAGGAAGGTGACGGCTACGAAGCCAGGTCGCTGATTGCAGTGTGAGCAGGCACAGCAGGAGGGGAGAAGGAGTGGCAAGAGTTTAAAGATGGAGGTGACCGGGGCCCAGGAGAGGTGTGAGTTTGGGGCGCAGAGGAGCCGAGGGCCCAGGGGCAGCACGGGTCAGCCCACACTGCGATTATGTGTGTGCGCTGGGTCCATGCAGCAGAGCTGGTCTCCAGTCGTCTTGGTTAATCCTTGCCACTGGACCAAAACCTAGCTCTGTCAAGCCCGTGTGGTGGCTGGTGTGCAACGGCCACCACACGTTAAAAAAATCCATGCACAGGCATCTTCCACCCTTTAAGATGTAGTTCGGGTTCTGGAATATTAGTTCGGGATCTGGAACATTGAAACACCTGTGAACTCATCCTTTATTGGCGTGAAAGCAAGTCATCCTCGCTTCAAGGGACTGCCTATGATGATGAATTCAAACATAAAGAATATTTGTCTTATTGGAGGATGAATCATAGCCAAAGAACCGGTACAGATAAAACGGTTCTTCAGGACGGGAGATAAGAAAGTTGAAGGGAGACAAAAAAATTCCCCACTCCCATTATCTATTAAAAATTTTTACATAGGATTGCACAGAAACAGGCCATTCGGCCCAACCAGTCCATGCCAGTGTTTATGCTCCACCTGAGCCTCCTTCCGTCTTTCCTCATCTAAATCGATCAGCATAACCTTCTGTCCCACCTGCAACAGAGACTGCAATTCCCGTATTGGACTGTACAGTCACCTGAGAACTAATTTTTAGAGTGGAAGTAAGTCTTCCTCGATTTTGTAGGACTGCCTAAGATGATGATGATGATGACGACGCAGTACTCTTAAGTGTGGTCTAACCAAGGTTCGATACAGGTTTAGCATAACTTCCCTACTTTTCAATTCTATACCTCTCAAAATAAACCCTAGTGCTTGGTCTGCTTTCTTTATGGCCTTGCTAACCTGTGTCGTAACTTTTGGTGATTTGTGTATTTGTACTCCGAGATCCCTTTGTTCCTCTACCCCATCTAGACTCGCAACTTCCAAGTAATAATTGACTTCCTTCCAAGTAATAAGTGACTTCCTTCCAAGTAATAAATGACTTTCCTATTTTTGCTACCAAAATGTAATACCTCACATTTATCAGTGTTGAACTTCACTTTGCCAATTATATGCCCATTCTGCAAGTTTATTAGTGTCTTCCTGTAATTTGTTGCAGTCCTCCTCAGTATTGACTTTCCCCCCCAATTTGGTGTCATCCAAAAATTTAGAAATTGTGGGGGCAAAATTCTTCTGCTGTGCACCTCCCATTATCGCCTCCGGGGGTGCTAACGGAGCGCGAAAGTGTTTTTGATTGGGGGAGGGGGACGCGCTACTAGCTCCAGCAAAATTGCACGGGAGGTAGCAGAGACGCGAAACTGGGAGTGCTGCGCCTCCCGCTGGTAGGGCACCAGCCTCGCGGGTTGTGAACCGGGCCGCACTCTGCTCACAGGACGAAATTTAAACGGGAGGTGCGTGGCGCCATTTTGTGCTGTCCTCCGACTTATTTCAGGGGTGGGTGGTGACCCCAATTTAGGTTGTAGGGCAGGACCTCTGCGCTGGGTGCAGGAAGTGTCGCCTCACGAAGGTTACTGCCTCCAAACGGGGCACTCTGGAATTTACCCTCTTTGTTTCTGATTCCAAAGTGTAAATCGTTAATATAAATTGTGAACAACAGTGGTCCCAGCACTGATCCTTGTGGAACACCTTCTACCACTGTGAATAACTATCTTTTGCCCCTACTCTGCTTTCCATCTTGAAGTCTGCTAGCTATTAATTCCGCTACTTGTTCCCTGACTCTGCATTTACTGACCTTGTTCATCACTATGGGGTACCATATCAAAGGCCTTTTGAAAATCTAGATAAATTACATCTACTGCATTACCATTGTCTACTTTCTCTGTTAGCTCTTCAAAATATTCAACAAGGTTGGTCAAGCAAGACTTTCCCTTTTGAAATCGATGCTGAATATTTATTACTGTATTTTTGCTTTCTAGATGTTCTTCTATTTTCTCCTTTAGTAGGGATTCGATTATTTTTTCTATCACCAATGTTAAGCTGACTGGTCTAGAATTCCCTGGACATGTTCTATCCCCTTCTTAAATATAACTTTATTATGTTAGCTATCCGCCAGTCCTCTGGCACTACATCTTTTTCTAACGAATTATTAAATATGTGTAGTAGTGCCTCGGCTATCTCTTCCCTAGATTCTTTTAAAATGCATGGATACAATCCATCCGGACCAGGGGTTTTATAGTTTGAGTAGTTTATTTAATATATCCCCTGTTTTTATTTTAAATGTACTTATCTCATTACTAATCTCTTTGTCCAATGCCATGTCCACCTGTTCTATCTCCCTAAATACTGAAGCAAAATAATTATTTAATATTTCTGCCATCTCTCTATCGTTACCTGTGGTATTATTTTGTCTATCCCTTAATGGCCTTATTCCCATCCCAATCTTCCTTTTTTATTGATGTGCCTGTAAAATATGTTACTATTTTGTTTTATGTTCCTTGGTCATTTAATCCTAATTTTTTTTTTGATGTACCTCCTAATCGCTTCGTATTCTCCCTCATCATGCCCTCACCTGCCCTCTATGTACTTAATGTATGCCTCTTTCCTTATCCTCAATTGTTCCTTTATCGCTTTATTCATCCATGGAGTCTCATTAGTTTTTAGTTTGTTCTTTTCTTTTAATGTAATATATTGTTCCTGCATTCTGTTGAACACCGTTTTAAATGTTTCCCATTGCTGTTCTACATCAATTTTGCCAATATTGTTGCCTATTTTATTTTCCCAGGTTCTATTCTCAGCCCCTCAAGATCAGTTTTTCTCCAATCTATTACCCTAGTTTTTGTCATACTTACGTGCTTCTCAATTATCATCTTAAAGTATATTATATTATGGTCACTAATGCCTAGATGTTCCCCTAATTTTACTTCTCTTATCTGCTCTCATTCATTCCCCATTACTAGACCCAATAACAAATCCTCCCTTGTTGGCCTTTTACATATTGGGTTAGAAAGGAGTTCTGTACACATTGTAGGAACTCCATTCCCTGATCCCCTTTACCTACATCTTCTATCCAATTAAGTAGTTGAAATCCCCCATGATCATTATTCTATGTTTTTTACTCATTTCCCTAATTTGTCTGCATATTTCTTCCTCCATTTCCCTTCCAGTATTAGGTGGTTTGTTGACTACATCTATTAGTGTAATTGATCCTTTATTATCTTTTACCTCTATCTATATGGATTCTATTGGAGATTATTACCCTCGAGATCCTGCTTTTTAAATTAGAGTCTAACTCCTGATACTCTTTCAACAGGACCTCCTCCCTGTTCCTGCATATGTCGTTTGTTCCGACATGGACCACGACAACTGGATTTACACCCTCCCGTTCCAATTTCCTCTCTACAGATCAAAACATAACTAATAATGACTTTTCACTCAAATAAATATCTTTAGCAAGCCAAAGGCTACTTTGTCCAATATCTGAAAAATCTACCCAGAAGGTTTGCTCATCTCCAATTCAAGAAACATGCAGTCATTATCGCTTTAAAATTGTTTTATAGAACTAAATCCCAATTACCCAGAAGCTGAAATTATAATAATAATACTTGCATTTATATAGCATCATATCATGTTGAAACATCTCAAAACACTTCACACAATAAATTACTTTTGAACTGCAGTACTGTTATTCGTATAAGCAAATTGCATACAAATTGTAAAATTTCCAACTAGGTAGAAGAAAAGTTTCCATCTAAGTGGTTTGAATGTATTTAAATTGGGTTTCATTATCCACTCGATCCTACCACTTGCCGGTGGCACATCTCGTAGTAACTTAATTTGTCAGGTTGTGTTTAAATGCACTCGGGCCTAGATATTCGATTGTGCCCGAAAAGGGGCGTGCAGGGGATGGTGCATGTGCTGTCTTGCCTGATCATGTGCGCACAGGGCCTATGTGAAATCCATGCTGGGAACTCATTATCATGTGTCAGGTGTGCAGCCAGCAATTCTTACAAAGGAGCTGCACTCTGACTGTAGACAGCAGGAAACGTTGAAAGGTGCAAAGTGGCTGCAAGAGGTCCCGGGAGGGTTCCTAGGTTCTCTGATGCACCATTGGGAGGCCTTGGTCCAGGCGGAGGGGGATCCTATTCCCCCCCGGGGAGCAGAAAGCTGTCCAGGCAACACTTAGGCCACTAGTGGGAAGACGTGGCTGAAGAGGTCAATGCAAGAAGCTTTGATCCCACCTGCAGTGAAGCTCAGACAGCTGCCACCTTGGGTTCAGAAGCCAGTGTTGACAGGGGCTTCTGGAGTGTCACATCACTCCTTAACTCTGTTGTCACAGAGGTACAGCCCCAGGAGTTGCCTGCTGTCCTCTCTCAGGGCGTCAGCATGCCTGTATTTCCGCCACGCAATCGGCCAGTGCCCTTGTTAGTGCATCACAGCCAGCTGGGCCAAACTGTCCCGGCCCACGCTAAGATGCTGCAGGCTGTAGCCATGGCACTGCTATTGATACTGCTCCAGATCTTCTTACTCTTTGCCCTTAGCATCATGCTGCCCCAGTGCTGGTCCCTCAGTAAGGCAAAGTTATGCAGCATATTCCGGAAACACAGTCAGGGCTCCTTAGGAACAGTCCAGGCAGCGGAAGCATTGCTTGAGCACACCGATTGTCTGCTCAATTATATTTCTGGTGCCAGCATGGCTCTTGTTGTAGGCCATCTCTGCTGCTGTGCCCAGGTTCCGGATAGGAGTCATACCTATGCACCGAATATCCCTAGTTGTCCAGTAGCCAATTTGAAACCTGGAAACCTGGTTGGAATAAAGGCGTCAATCATATAGGACTGACGCAGGATAAATGAATCATGACCGCTGCCATGAAACCTGGCACAGATCTACATGGTGCGCTACTTCTGGGAATGGTATCACTTCTATTGAGAAAGATGCCAGGATGGTAATAGTGAATATGGAAGGCAATATGCATGCAGTCTACAGGACCTTAAACCCTAGGGAAGCCTGCAATGGTTTGCTCTGACCATGATGAATGTGAAGTATGTATTCCCCCTGGAGTAGAGTGTTTTGGTCACCTCCCTGATATAGTAACAGCACAGCAAACTGGGAGATGTAGCTAAAGCCACCTGCTGCAGCCTGGAACAACCCCGTGGTGTGAAGGTTAAGGGTCACGGTGACCTTGACCGCCACAGACAGGGCCATCCAAGCCCTGACTCGGAGCTCCAGTCATGGTTGAGGCAGGTGACATAGCTCGGTGACAGCCTCCTTTGTGAAGCGCAGGTGCCCAACACATTGCTCCTCAGCGAAGTTGCACTATGGGAAATGCTGCCTGATTACCCTCTGTGGGTATGGCCTCCTTCACAGTGCCCTCATCCCAGCTGCTCCTGCTCTCTCTTGTCTTCTTCACTGCTCCACCTCCTCCAGCCCCAAAGGCAGTCCACCCATGACTGGAATATGCTTTTTCCAAAGCAAACAAAAGCAATCCAAAAGTAGCACAGCATTGTTCCCAGAGTCAGAATCATTTGTGGAATGGGGAAAATAGGCAAAAAAGGGACTAGAAATGAACTAGCAGCCTAAAAGGATAAACCAACAACAACAACTTGTATTTATATAACAACTTTAAAGTAGTAAAATGTCCCAAGGTGCATCACAGGAGCACTGTCAAACAAAATTTGACACCAAGCCACATAAGGAGATATTAGGATAGAAAAGAGGTAGGTTTTAAGGAACATAAAGAAGGAAAGAGAGATAGAGAGGCATAGAGGTTTAGGGAGCGAATTCCAGAGCTTAGGGCCTTGGCAGCTGAGGGCAGAGCCACCAGTGGTGGAGCAATTAAAATCAGGGATGGGCAAGAGGCCAGAACTGAAAGAGCGCAGAGCTTGGAGGGTTACAGGGCTAGAGGAGATGACAGAGATAAGCAGGGGAGAGGCAAGGAGGAATTTGAAATTAAGGATGAGAATTTTAAAATCGAGGCAACTAACCTGTATGGACTGGGTCAATGAATAGCACTTCTATGGGGTCCTTGTTGACTGTTAGAACAATGATTTTCTGGGCGAGTTTATCACTTGACAAGTCAGGCACTGAGACAGACCTATTTCCCAAAAGGGTTCTACAATAAGTAAAGGAGCCTTATTTTATTATAATGAGATGTTTTAATACTTCCAGTACAGGTCCTGGATAACCACGGAGCAGTCTGGTCTAATATAGCATGCAGTGTACCACTGACGCAGGAAGGGCGATATATTGGACCCTGAGGCTCCCGTTTTATACCTGTAAAACGGGCGCAACCTGATCGAATTTCTAGGCTTATATGCCTTTGAAACTCTGTGACATGTAAGCCTCAAACTCACAATCACAAAAAAATCATATATGTTGACACATCTGCTCAGGATCTTGCTGTCAAACAAAGAGTTAAGAATTGCAGTGAACTGCACAAATGGTCTGCCACCATATTTGCTATTAAAAACCTTGGCTGTTCACTAAGCTGAACAATGTAGAAAATTGAGTTTTGTAAACAGGAATTTCTGCTTTGATGGTTCCTATCTTGTGTTGTGGACTGCAGGATCATTTACAACACGTCAAATTTAGGATATGATACCATCGGATATACATTCCCAGTTCTGAGAATCCTGCTGCATACATATCCCAGAAACAGTGGATTTAGCTGATCTCCCATTGCTCATAACCAGGTACAGTCCCAATCATAAACAAGACACAATTTATCCAGTTGGCTGGTTGATGACAAACACAATCGTTTGTTTCTATAAAGCAGGAGACGCTTAGGGGAGTTAAACCAAGAAAGCAATTAAGTACAAGGGGAAGGTTTGATTTAAGATGATAAATGATCTAATACAGAAGACACACAGTACATAATTTAATCAGGGTTACAGCCCTGACATTGTATTACATCTCAGTGTCAAAGTTCTGTCTCTGGTTGTTGCTGGTGCAGCTGTTGAGTCATCAGAGACAACTGCAACAGCAACTATACAAGGCCGACTTCCAGTTACCAAATTATCCCTTGATGCTTCAGCTGCTTTGTGCATTGTAATCTTCATTCCCCACTTTGGTTTTCACACGGATCCGATATTAAACTTACTAAAGGAGACTGCTGCCTACTGGCTTGTTAATAAGTTAATGGAATCTTGATGACCCCTTCATTTTCTTTTGCATAATATACTTTTAATCTACGTAAAATATAAAGCAATCAGACTCGTGTCAGAAAGAATGATTAAGAACAAGATTACATTTCATAAATATGAGTAAGCATTTAGTGGAAATATAATTTGTAATGAAATATAATACATGATCCCTTTGTGAGCTTCTAAATATCTTGGGCCTGAAATTCATAGTCCCCGAAAGGACAGCTACTGCGGAGTTTGGGTGGCCAAGCGAAAAAAAATCAATCGGCCACCGCAGTCGGGTGATTTTCCCTCCCTGAGCCATATTCAGCTCGGGGGGAGCGGGGGGAGGGGGGTTCCGGGGTGAAGCCGAAGTAAAAGAGGGCTTCCCGCGGTAAGGTAAGCAGCGTGCCGGCCACTGGAAAACGGCCACCACAGGGATTTTCAGCTGTAAAAAGGTAGGACTTCTTCAGATAGTGCCCCTGCGAGGTATTCGAGTCAGTGCTCAAATGCAACACTGCTGGAATGTTGCCATGATCGGGGCTCTTTGGAAGGGAAATTGTTTTATTAATTTTAGTGGTTTTATTTCAGATTCCATCATCACAGTATTTAGCCTTTCATATAGTTGTGTTAATTATTCGTGTTTTTATTTCAGATTCCATCATCCGCAGTATTTAGCTTTTCATATACTTGTGTTAATTATTAGTGTTTTTATTTCAGATTCCATCATCTGCAGTACAGGCAACTCTCGATTATCCGCACACGGATGCAACGGGAAACCGTTGTAACGGCATTTAAAATTCCGTGTGTCTGACGTCACTTTGAAACTCTGATGTTCCTTTCAAATGTTGCCTGTTGAGCCTTGCTTTTAAGCGCCCTGCCTTGCCTCTGCTGTTGCTGCTGCTCGCACACAGGTCCACTGCCTCTCATAATTCATTAAAATGCCATGAACAGATACAGAAAGTAATCAACAAGCCTAATGGTCTTTAGATCTAAAGGACTAGAACTCAAGGATTAGAAGATACACTACAGCTATTGGTTAGAGCACACCTGCAGTACTGTAAGCTTTAACTGTTATGTCAACTCGCTCTAACGGAGAAATCGTTTATCCGGCATACCCCAATCCCCAAGGGACCTGGATAATCGAGAGTTGCCTGTATTTAGCTTTTCATATAGTTTTTTAAAATTGTTTTGGCTCCATTCAACCAGCTGAATGCTGCTCAGAGGTTTGCACATACCTTTGTACAACGTTCAGGTCTGACTCTTTAGTGGAGGCCTATGGGTTGCAGAGACCTGTTTGACAGGATTCACTCTGAGGATGGGCGGAGTGTTGGTATGATGACACCTGGGGTACACTTGTTCAGAAGCAGGGCAGCATGCAGGAGAAGGCGTCGCCATCATTACCGTGCAGGGAGGCAGTGTGCAAGGGAGGCAGCAGCAGCAGCCATCATTCTGCGCCAGACCAGTGTGCCCGCCATCTTGACCGGCCCGAATCAGGATTGTGGTTGGCTGCTTGGGGACAAGGGCTATCCCCTGTCCATGTGGATGCTCACTCTACTGTGGAATCCCAGGACAGCACCAGAGAATGTATACAATGACGCTCATTGTGCCACCAGGTGCATCAATGAGCAGTGCATAGACATCCTTAAGCAGAAGTTCCTGTGCCTGGACCGTTCTGGTGGCACCTTGCAGTACTCTCCTCAACGGGTCACCATAAGCGTCGTGGTCTGCTGCATGCTGCACAACCTGGCCATCATGAGGGGACAGCCGCTGGAGGTCGAGCCAGCAATACCACCTGAGGAGGAGGAGGAGGAGGATCCCCGTCGCCCCAAAGCTAGGAGGCATCGACCCATTGCCACCCTGGGAGGGTGCGTCCTCACATATATGGAGGTACCTGACACCTCCGCTGCAATCTCCCTCCATGCATTATATACTACCTGTCTGCCAGGTCTCTCCACGTCAGGAAACACTATTCTTCTTCTGTCCTCCACACCGTCCATCAGTGTCTCCAGCTCCATATCAGTGAACCTGTTGGCTCTCCTTGCACCTCTTACACCAGCCATCCCTCCAAACTCCTTCTCCCCACCCCCTCAGGGCCTTGGTGCAAACCCTGGCGAGCAGCTGGCTCATTAGAAACCCTTACCTACATGCTGAATTTCTCAGTGGTGATAATGCTCAAATTAAGACAGCCACACTGCTGAAAAATCCACTTTGAAAGGATTCATTAGTGCGGGAATCCATTTATTCGCTTTTGGAGCTGAATATGGTGTGGCCCAGCCACTCAAAGATTTTGGCGCTAATGGCCACAAAAAGGTGGGGGAAGCATTAGCTTTCCAGTGGTACTGAATTTCGGGGCCCTTGTGTCCTTTTGCCTCACAGTGTAAATGCTGTATATGTTGGAACTAAATCAGCCCAAACTTGTTAAAATTGGTGTGTAATATTCACTGATGAGAGAGTAGGGTAAGAATGTGAGCTTATTTATATAACCAGGTAATATATAGAGTCTGAATTTAATCAAAGTACAGACCCTGTTTGCTGCGATATGCTGCAGGTAATTTAAATTTTAAAATGAACATTGGATTCACCCATTTTGTTCGCTAAACCTGTCAAACTTTCAAACACCAAACTGGCTGGAACCCATCTCAACTTTTGGTGCAAGATCCATACAATGAGGTAGGAATAGTTTCGACACTCACACATTCCAAAACATGACAGTCATTATTTTGACTGCTGCTGCCTTTCTGTGGGAAACTTACTCTTTCATACAATGCTTTCTCACCTACTTATCTTCTCCAACCCATCAGGATCTGTGAGTGAAAGAAGTTAAAGAAAAGAGCAAATGTGTTTAAAAAAAATCTCTTGCGGGCAGAGTTCACCTATATGCCTGTATTTGTACTTCAGACTTTGCTGGATATGGCCCTTATGGCTAAAGGGGTCAAGGGGTATGGAGAGAAGGCAGGAAAGGGGTACTGCGGTGAATGATCAGCCATGATATTGAATGGTGGTGCAGGCTAGAAGGGCCGAATGGCCTACTCCTGCACCTATTTTCTATGTTTCTATGTCTAGTGAAGATAAGTTGAAGAAAACCATTGTGAGGGAGGGCTGGAGCAGTCATCCAGTGGTGACCATTCTTTTCCCCCATTGGTTGGTTCATGAAACGACCCCACGGCATAAGTAGGGTGGATTCATAAACTGCTCACTAATCAGGAAAAGGGGAATGTCACTCTTACATTTAAACTGTATGCACCAGGCTCCAAATGCCATGAAATGTTCAATATTATAAATAAGCAGATAGGGTAGTTAGTTTTCTTCTACCATAAGAAACTTAAGACTACTGAGTGGACAACCACCTCCTCAAGGTGATTTTATCACCAACTCCAAGTTGCAGGTAAACAGATGCCAAATTATAATGTTAGCACTAATGGCCCAGTTATTCTGCATATGTGGCATTGGTACAACACAATCTTTCACATCACGACAGTGCTAAATGTGCAGCTTGTCACCCAAAATGGCAAACTAAGGGCGACCCATTCGCATCCATTGATATTTGCCACCAGTGGCAAGTAGAAATCAGAGATAACCAACTGCCATTTTGATGCTTCCGACAGCAATGGTGTCACTTTCAAATTAGGTTATTCTGTTGAATGTCAGCTTGGCTCAGTTGCCTCCAAGTCAGAAGGTTGTGGGTTCAAATCCCACTCCAGGACTTCAACATATAATTTATGCTGACACTGCAGTGCAGTACCAAGGGGGTTAAATTGAGACTCCACTTACCTGCTCAAGAGGGGCATTTAAAGAGCAAGGAGTTCTCCCAATGTTCTGGTCAAAATTCTTATAGGGCTTGACAGGGTAGATGCAGGGAGAATGTTTCCCCTGGCTGGGGAGTCTAGAATCAGGCGTCACAGTTTCAGAATAAGGGGTTGGCCATTTAGGACTGAGATGAGGAGAAATGTCTTCACTCAGAGGGTGGTGAATCTTTGGAACTCTCTATCTCAGAGGGCTGTGGAGGCTCAGTGTTTGAGTATATTCAAGACAGAGATCGATAGATTTTTGGATATTAAGGGAATCAAGAGATATGGGGAGTGTAGGAAAGTGAAGTTGAGATAGAAGATCAGCTATGATCTCATTGAATGGCAGAGCAGGCTTGAGGGGCCGAATGGCCTACTCCTGCTTCTAATTCTTATGTTCTTGTGTCTGGGAAGGCCATTAAATTTGATCATGGCTGATCTGTACCTCAACTCCATTTACCCACCTTTGCTCCATATCCCTTGATAAAGTTCTTCCTGATTTCACTCGTAAATAGCCTAGCTGTAATTTTCAGATTATGCCCCCTGGTTATGGATTCCTCCACCAGAGGAAATAGTTTCTCTGTATCTCTATCATTTTAAAATCCTCGAAGAGATCATACCTCAACCGTCTAAACTCAAGGGAATATAAACCAAGTTAATGTGACCTGTCCTCACAATTAAACCTCGGTATCATTCTGGTGAATCTGCACTGTAGTCACTCCAAACCTCTTTCCTGAGATTCAGTGCCCAAAACTGAACTCAGTTCACTAGATAGTGTCTGACCAAGGCTCTGTACAACTGAAACATCATTTCCCCACTTGTGTATTCCAACCCCCTTGAGATAAAGACCAACAATCCATTAGTCTTTTTGATTATACAATGCATAATAAAGGTGCAGCAGTTATCATGGGTGACTTTAATATGCACATAGATTGGGCTAATCAAACTGGAAGCAATATGGTGGAAGAGGATTTCCTGGAGTGCATAAGGGATGGTTTTCTAGACCAATATGTCGATGAACCAATGAGGGGAGAGGCCATCTTAGACTGGGTGTTGTGTAATGAGAGAGGATTAATTAGCAATGTCGTTGTGCGAGGCCCCTTGGGGAAGAGTGACCATAATATGGTGGAATTCTGCATTAGGATGGAGAATGAAACAGTTAATTCAGAGACCATGGTCCAGAACTTAAAGAAGAGTAACTTTGAAGGTATGAGGCGTGAATTGGCTAGGATTGATTGGCGAATGATACTTGAGGGGTTGACTGTGGATGGGCAATGGCAGACATTTAGAGACCGCACGGATGAACTACAACAATTGTACATTCCTGTCTGGCATAAAAATAAAAAAGCGAAGGTGGCTCAACCGTGGCTATCAAGGGAAATCAGGGATAGTATTAAAGCCAAGGAAGTGGCATACAAATTGGCCAGAAATAGCAGCGAACCCGGAGACTGGGAGAAATTTAGAACTCAGCAGAGGAGGACGAAGGGTTTGATTAGGGCAGGGAAAATAGAGTACGAGAGGAAGCTTGCAGGGAACATTAAGGCGGATTGCAAAAGTTTCTATAGATATGTAAAGAGAAAAAAAGGTTAGTAAAGACAAATGTAGGTCCCCTGCAGTCAGAATCAGGAGAAGTCATAACGGGGAACAAAGAAATGGCGGACCAATTGAACAAGTACTTTGGTTCGGTATTCACTAAGGAGGACACTAACAACATTCCGGATATAAGAAGGGTCAGAGGGTCTAGTAAGGAGGAGGAACTGAGGGAAATCCTTATTAGTCGGGAAAATGTGTTGGGGAAATTGATGGGATTGAAGGCCGATAAATCTCCAGGGCCTGACGGACTGCATCCCAGAGTACTTAAGGAGGTGGCCTTGGAAATAGCGGATGCATTGACAGTCATTTTCCAACATTCCATTGACTCTGGATCAGTTCCTATCGAGTGGAGGGCAGCCAATGTAACCCCACTTTTTAAAAAAGGAGGGAGAGAGAAAACAGGGAATTATAGACCGGTCAGCCTGACATCGGTAGTGGGTAAGATGATGGAATCAATTATTAAGGATGTCATAGCAGCGCATTTGGAAAGAGGTGACATGATAGGTCCAAGTCAGCATGGATTTGTGAAAGGAAAATCATGCTTGACAAATCTTCTGGAATTTTTTTGAGGATGTTTCCAGTAGAGTGGACAACGGAGAACCATTTGTTGTGGTATATTTGGATTTTCAGAAGGCTTTCGACAAGGTTCCACACAAGAGATTAATGTGCAAAGTTAAAGCACATGGGATTGGGGCTAGTGTGCTGACATGGATTGAGAAATGGTTGTCAGACAGGAAGCAAAGAGGAGGAGTAAATGGGTACTTTTCAGAATGGCAGGCGGTGACTAGTGGGGTACCGCAAGGTTCTGTGCTGGGGCCCCAGCTGTTTACACTGTATATTAATGATTTAGACGAGGGGATTAAATGTAGTATCTCCAAATTTGCGGATGAAAATAAGTTAGGTGGCAGTGTGAGCTGCGAGGAGGATGCTATGAGGCTGCATTGTGACTTGGATAGGTTAGGTGAGTGGGCAAATGCATGGCAGATGAAGTATAATGTGGATAAATGTGAGGTTGTCCACTTTGGTGGTAAAAACAGAGAGACAGACTATTATCTGAATGGTGACAGATTAGGAAAAGGGGAGGTGCAAGAGACCTGGGTGTCATCGTACATCGGTCATTGAAGGTTGGCATGCAAGTACAGCATGCGGTTAAGAAAGCAAATGGCATGTTGGCCTTCATAGCGAGGGGATTTGAGTACAGGGGCAGGGAGGTGTTGCTACAGTTGTACAGGGCCTTGGTGAGGCCACACCTGGAGTATTGTGTACAGTTTTGGTCTCCTAACCTGAGAAAGGACATTCTTGTTATTGAGGGAGTGCAGCGAAGGTTCACCAGACTGATTCCCGGGATGACGGGACTGACCTATCAAGAAAGACTGAATCAACTGGGCTTGTATTCACTGGAGTTCAGAAGAATGAGAGGGGACCTCATAGAAACGTTTAAAATTCTGATGGGTTTAGACAGGTTAGATGCAGAAAGAATGTTCACAATGTTGGGGAAGTCCAGAACCAGGGGTCACAGTCTAAGGATAAGGGGTAAGCCATTTAGGACCGAGATGAGGAGAAACTTCTTCACTCAGAGAATTGTGAACCTGTGGAATTCTCTATCGTAGAGAGTTGTTGATGCCAATTCACTAAATATATTCAAAAAGGAGTTAGATATAGTGCTTACTACTAAGGGGATCAAGGGGTATGGCAAGAAAGCAGGAATGGGGTAATGAAGTTGCATGTTCAGCCATGAACTCATTGAATGGCGGTGCAGGCTAGAAGGGCCGAATGGCCCACTCCTGCACCTATGTTTCTATGTTTCTAATACTTTTTGTACTTTGTTAATAATAAAATATAATTTGCCATCTCTCTCATTTTCCTGGACAGGATAAATACAAAAGCTTACCGTCTGATATATAATGCTCTCCATGCATTTCCCTTCTACTTTCCTCCCTCTCTCCCTTTAATTTTATCAATATGCTTCTATGAATTTGCCTATTATCCTAAACGACAAACGTTGTATTTTTCATCCGCCTGGCATCCTCATCGAGTTGAAATCAAAACTCACTGCACTGTTTCCTATGCTAAATCAATCGTTTCCAGGACCTGAAAACAATTGGCCTTATCTCCCTCAGTCCTCCCATTCTCCTACACTTTGAAACTCAAACATGGCATCACTCGCTCACTGCTTCCTGATTTCCCTCTCCTCTCTGCAACATTTATGGGATCCTGCACTGTGAGCCTTGATCCACTCACTTAACGTTCCCCAAGTTAAAAAGCATCCTCATACATACATGTTCTGATTTTTAACCCCACGTGTCTCGTCTTTTGCTTCCAGATTATGTTCTGCTTTCTGTTAGAAAACCACAGTGGTAAAATTTAAGGCAGTTCTGAGTTTCACCTGCGTTCACTGCTGGCCAGAATCAAATTCTATCACGTGAGGGCAGGCAAACCTTTATGTCAACAACCATAAACAATAAAGCATGGACTTCGACTGAAAGAATATTTTATTGTGATTGTGTTACTCCTCATTGCAACAATAGGAGATAAGGCCAGCCTTCTCAGAATTGACAACAAAGCCCTTTTATACATACATCAAAGCCTTGCGTGTCTAGCTGTGCTACTATTGTGTTTACAGGCAACACAAAAGGTGATCTTTGTTCCTGACTGGTAGTAAATTGATCTACACTTAGTGATTATTTTTTTGCTTTCAAAGGAATATGGAATCGGAATAGGACACGTCAGTGGTGTACAAACAAACAGTGACTCCTCCACACAAAGAACAAGTCCTAACTGCATAATGTAAAGGAAAAGTAATGACTGTTCCATATGCAAAGAACATGCCCTACAGTATAATGTACAGGAAAAACAATGACTATTCCATTTACAAAGAACAAGCCCTGATAGTATAATGTGCAAGAAAAGCAGTGACTAGCACAGACAGAACAAGTAAACCATTGAATTGTCAAGACACACAAGACAAACTGTGACAACATACCATGGATAAAGCAAAACAGTCAATGGTCCATATGCAAAGACCAAGGCAAGCGGCAAAGATAATTTCACAACTTGTTATTCTCATTACCCTCTTTCTCACAAAAGTAAGTTAAGTGTCAGTACAAATACTGTATCAGTTCTTTGTGAAATACTGTCATTCTGATGGATGGGAGTGAAAATCTAAATTTTGTTCTTGGATTTGTTACAGTCCAAAGCAATGCAGAGTGGTAGACTTGATGAAGTTAACCTGCTCCGTTTTAGAGGTCATCTTCTACGGCACTGAAAAAATGTGGCTGAACTGCCAGTCTTCCATGAGATTATGGCTGGACTCACACACCATAGCTAGTAATTAAGCCAGACCTCCACATTTATACCACTTGGTGTTACATCTCAATATTCTGTATCAAACAAGGTGTCCACTGACTATTTCTCTTGCTTGTGGCTCTATCTCTAAGAGGGGTCTCAGAGTAACTGTCCCTTGTATTTGAACCACTTTAGGCAGCAGAGAGCAACTTTCCAAATATTTTTGTGCTCCCAACAACTACGAGAATCAAAATTATGGGACATCTGTTTTTCCTAAACTTGCCGCAGGCTGCCTCATAGAAAATAGAAAATAGGTGCAGTAGTAGGCCATTCGGCCCTTCGAGCCTGCACCACCATTCAATATGATCATGGCTGATTGTTCACCACAGTATCCCATTCCTGCTTTCTCTCCATACCCCTTGATCCCTTTAGCTGTAAAGGCCACATCTAACTCCCTTTTGAATATATCTAACAAACTGGCCTCAACAACTTTCCATGGTAGAGAATTCCACAGGTTCACAATTCTCTGAGTGAAGAAGTTTCCCCTCATCTCGGTCCTAAATGGCTTACCCCTTATCCTTAGACTGTGACCCCTGGTTCTGGACTTCCCCCAACATCGGGAACATTCTTCCTGCATCTAACCTGTCTAATTTTATATGTTTCGTCAGAATTTTATATGTTTCTATGAGATCCCCTCACATTCTTCTAAATTCCAGTGAATATAAGCCTAGTCGATCCAGTCTTTCTTCATATGTCAGTCCTGCCATCCCGGGAATCAGTCTGGTGAACCTTCGCTGCACTCCCTCAATAGCAAGAATGTCCTTCCTCAGATTAGGAGACCAAAACTGTACACAATATTCAAGGTATGGCCTCACCAAGACCCTGTATAACTGCAGTAAGACCTCCCTGCTCCTATACTCAAATCCTCTCGCTATGAAGGCCAACATGCCATTTGCCTTCTTCACCGTCTGCTGTACCTGCATGCCAACTTTCAATGACTGATGTACCATGACACCCAGGTCTCGTTGCACCTCCCCTTGTCCTAATCTGTCACTCATGCAGTTATGCCTCCTACAGGTGTATGTTCTTCCACCCGCTTCTATTAGAAAACAAGCAGCACAAATATAAACTTGGCTTCTCCACTTTATACTCATGCTGACTTTTTTTTCTCCCCAAGTTAAGATTAGCAAACAACCGCAATAGAATATGATACAAAAACAGTGACTAATCCATGTACATAGGACCAGCATACGGTAGAGTATTCAGAATAGGTAACAGTAGATGGTACAAGAAAAACAACGATTGTTCATACACACAGATCAAGCATCATCACGCGCCATCCTGACTTGGAAATATATTGCCGTTCCTTCATCGTCGCTGAGTCAAAATCCTGAAACTCCCTCCCTAACAGCACTGTGGAAGTACCTTCATCATCATCATAGGTAGTCCCTTGAAATCGAGGAAGACTTGCTTCCACTCCAAAAGTGAGTTCTCAGGTGACTGAACAGTCCAATACGGGAATTACAGTCTCTGTCATAGGTGGGACAGACAGTCGTTGGAGGAAAGGGCGAATGGGGAGTCTGGTTTGCGACACACTCCTTCCGCTGCCTGCGCTTGTTTTCTGCATGCTCTTGGCGACGAGACGCGAGGTGCTCAGTCTCCTCCTGGATGCTGTTCCTCCACTTCGGGCGGACTTTGGCCAGGGTCTCCCAGGTGTCGTGGGGATGTTACACTTTATCAAGGATGCTTTGAGGGTGTCCTTGAAACATTTCCTCTGCCCACCTGGGGCTCGCTTGCCATATAGGAGTTCTGAGTAGAGCACTTGCTTTAGAAGTCTTGTGTCGGGCATGCAAACAATGTGGCCTGCCCAACAGAGCTGGTCGAGTGTGGTCAGTGCTTCGATGCTGGGGATGTTGGCCTGATCGAGAACAGGGGATTTGCAGGATCTAGTGGAGACATCGTTAGTGGTATTTCTCCAGCGATTTGAGGTGTCTACTGTATGGCTCAGAGACATGGACCATATACAGGAGGGCAGGTATCACTACAGCCCTGTAGACCAAAAGTTTGGTGCCAGATTTGAGGGCCTGATCTTCGAACACTCTCTTCCTCAGGCGGCCGAAGGCTGCGCTGGTGCACTGGAAGCGGTGGTGAACCTTGTCGTCGATGTCTGCCCTTGTGTAATAGGCTCCTGAGGTATGGAAAGTGGTCTACGTTGTCCAGGGCCGCGCTGTGGATCTTGATGACTGGGGGGGCAGTGCTGTGTGGCGGGGTCAGGTTGATGGAGGACCTTTGTCTTACGAATGTTTAGCGTAAGGCCCATGCTTTCGTACGCCTCAGTGAAAATGTTGACGATGATTTGGAGTTCAGCCTCTGAATGTGCGCAGACGCAGGCGTCATCTGCGTACTGTAGCTCGACGACAGAGGATGGGATGGTCTTGAATCTGGCCTGGAGGTGATGAAGGTTGAACAGGTTCCACCTGGTTCTATAGTTTAGTTCCAATCCAGCGGCGAGCTGGTTGAGTGTGAGGTGGAGCACTGCAGCGAGGAAGATCGAGACGAGGGTTGGTGCGATGACGCAGCCCTACTTGACCCCGGTCCGGATGTGGATTGGGTTTGTGGGGGATCCATTGGTCAGGATCACCGCTTTCATATCGTCGTGGAGCAGGCGGAGGATGGCGACAAACTTTTGGGGGGCAGCCGAAACGGAGGAGGACGCTCCATAGTCCCTCGCAGTTAACAGTGTCAAAAGCCATTGTAAGGTCAAAGAAGGCCATGTACAAGGGTTGGTGAAAGTTCAAGTCCACCTATGGCCCAAGCACCCAAGGCCCCACCCCACTGCTGGCCAAGAACGAGGAGATACTCATCAAGGACACCGAGGAAGTCAGGGCCCGTTGGAAGGAGCACTTCGAAGATCTCCTTAATCGAGACTCTGCCTTTGACATGAGTGTCCTCGACTCCATCCCACAGCATGCTACCTGCCACCATCTCAGCAAAACCCCAGCCCTGCACGAGGTAGAAAAGGCCATCTGTCAGCTCAAGAACAACAAGGGAGCGGATGGAATCCCCGCTGAGGCACTAAAATATGGTGCAGAGGCACTATTGGCATGAATGCATGACCTCATCTCTCTCATCTGGAAGGAGGAGAGTATGTTGGGAGATCTCAGAGATGCCGTAATCGTGACCATCTTTAAAAAAGGGAACAAGTCTGACTGCGGCAACTACAGAGGAATCTCCCTGCTATCGAGCCACTGGCAAAGTCATCGCTAGAATCCTCTTCAACCGCCTTCTCCCTGTGGCTGAGGAGCTCCTCCCAGAGTCACAGTGCGGATTCTGTTCACTATGGGGTATAACAGACATGATCTTTATGGCATAGCAACTGCAAGAGAAATGCAGGGAAGAGCACCAACCCTTGGAAGTACCTTCACCATACGAACTGCAGCGGTTCAAGAAGGCAGTCAGTAGTGGGTAATAAACGCTGGCCTTGCCAACGACGCCCACATCCCGTGAATGAATGGGAAAAAAGCAAGGCATATAATATACAAAATTACTAGGAATTTTGTAAAATGGTGACCTGGTTCCCACACACGAGGCAAGGCAGCAGCAATACTTTGCAAAACCAGTGACTGGGCCTTACAGACAGGACAAATCACCAACAGCGCAAGCAAAAAATGTGATTGGTTTCCTTATAAGATTAATTGACAGTCGTCTGTACAAGCTAAGCAGTGACGGGCAGCCCTACAGGACATCTGGCAGCAACATCAAGGGTAGATGATGACTAACAGAAGGCAGCTGCAAAAAATCTTCAATAGATAAACACTGTCATTCTGATCTGGAAATCTGACAGCTATTCTTATTTAGGCCGGGCTGAAATAATTTTTATTCAGAATTTACATATATCTGTCAAAAAAATCACTTCTTTTCTGTCAGTGCAGGCCGTGCAAAATACAATTGTTAAGTTGGTGCTGCTAAGAACAATATGGCAGCTGATGAACTCTGAAAGGAGCCACAGCATATCATGATAGAGAAAAGACTATCTTTAATCTGATCTTACCCTCACCAACAGTACCATCACCATAGAAAGAAAGAAAGACTTGCATTTATATAGCGCCTTTCACGACCACCGGACCTCTCAAAGCAATTTACAGCCAATGAAGTACTTTTGGAGTTTAGTCACTGTTGTAATATGAGAAACACAGCAGCCAATTTGCACACAGCAAGCTCCCACAAAGAGCAATGTGATAATGATCAGATAATCTGTTTTTGTTGATTGAGGGATAATATTGGCCAGGACACTGGGGATAACTCCCCTGCTCTTTCATAGAACTATAAAGCAAATTAGGCAGATGTCTGAAGGTTGCAGATCGTTTCCTTTCAAACCCTGATGGTAGCTCCCTGCTACACATGTTAAAAATAGGATATAGTGCCAATTCTATTTATTTGTTAAATTGTGGCTCAGCGCCATAATCCAGGCTCAATATAACTGAACCATTGAGGGAGGGTTAAAGGAGCTGCTCCAGTTAGTATGGGTACATCTAATGGGCAGCTCGCCACTAATCTATCAGTCGTTAGCTTTTGTAACTTTGTCAAATGTGCACGTGCGTGCATGCATCCTTTAAAGTGCAACTAGACGGAGAGGTAACTGACACAACCCAGAGTTCAAATCCAGTCTAGAATAATGTGAAAGTCTCCTCACTCTGCTGGCTGCAAGGATTCTCTATGAAAAAGTTTGGGGCAATATCACCCCAGTTGCTCATTAGCATTAATCAACATCACATAACTATCCATAAACAGACACAAATTGGCAAGCCCACTCAAAGAAACCACAAATATAGCTGCTCTGCGAAATAAATAAATTCACACTGGACCAGTAGGGGATGCTTTTCCGAAACGCAACATGTTCCAATTCTTCTTCCCATCATGCTTCAGATAGACTGCTATTCACAGGCTGGTTGGATAGCTTAAGTTTCTTACAAGCTTCCTTATTTGAAAAACAACAAAAGCAAAGTAGATGAAACTGTAAAAAGAAAGACGTGCATTTATGTAGCGCTTTTCACGACCACCAGACGTCCCACAGTACCATTTGAAGTGTAGTCATTGTTGCATTGTAGGAAAAATAGCAGATTCCTATTTCACTATAGGTGCAGCCAGTATAACAAGATTGAGCAGGGAAATCTAATCATAACACTTTGCATTGCAGTACATCACACCCAGTTCCAAGAATAGCTGCAATCACAGACCCATCTCAAATCTTTGTGAAATGTCATGCTTGCTTTACATTTCCTTTTGCCAAAGAAAATTTTACTTGCATGTGAATTCTACTTTTTTCCGATTAACATATTGTGGAAGTATATAGGATTGCAATCAAAGTATCTAAATCTAATGCTTATGTTTTATGTTCCATATATACATAAATACAAGAGAAGAACTTAAAGTCACTATTTGTGAGTTGAGAGTGGGGGAGGGGGGGCGATGGTACACTCTGGGGTGCTGCTCAGAGCCTAGTCCTGCTCTCCTTTTTGTTCCATGACTCTTTAGAACTAGTCTCCCAGTCTCCAGTGTGTTCCCCACTCCCACCCTTTCAGTGCAAGTCTCCCATTTTCCCTTTCTCAGATTCTTGGGGGGGGGGGGGGGGGTGGAATTGTGTAACACCCCGCTTGGGGTGGTAACAGCCGTGAGGTGGCATTTCCTGCCACAGGCGGGGAAGTCCCGCCCCGTGAACTAAAATATTGAGCTCCACTTGCTCTGTGGGGTGTGAGCGGGGCAGAAGGGATCAGTGAAGGGCACAGCGCTACGCGGTGAGACGTGTAGCCCTGGCGCGTGGACAGGGCTCTCCCCTTCATTATAGGGGAGGGGCAAGCTGACAACTCTGCGGGGGAGCAATGGGTACCTACCTGGACCACCGGGGAGTGGGGTGCTGTGGCATCAGCCCCGCACACAAACGGACTGCCGGGCTGGAAGATCACGGCACGGACCCTGCGATTCAACATCCAGCATTAAGTCATTCCATTTTTTTAAATTTTCAAATCGCCGCCTCCCCTTTAAATTTCGCCCCGCAAGCGGCCTACAGGCCGGAACCCGCCCCCTGAATCTGTCACCGGCGCTGCCTGGCACAGCTTCAGTGGGTGCTACCCAATTTTCACTCTAGGGCAAAAACGGGTTGTTGCGCACAGTGATGATGTCGTTATTGCCGACGCAGCAGAGTGGAGCGCTACCGGTAACCGCCGCTGCTAAACTCCCATGGAATTTTGCAGGCGTCGTTAGCAGCGCCAACCCCCCCCCACGGGCTTGTGCTCCCTTCTCTTCGCCCCAAAGTGCGTGAACAGTCAGCTTGCCAATTAAGCTCAAATTTCCCACATTCCAAGGAGCCAGTGTGACTGATGCGGTGGTTTCCTTAAACCAATGGAAGTTAAAATTCCCTGCTGTTGGAAATTAGGGCTAGTAATTGAAAGCTGCAAAAAATGCCATGCTATTGTAATGTTGACCTGTGTCTCATACATGGGCCATAGATTTTATTTGAGTCTTTCACCTGGAAGGTGCAAGAGAAGAGTGCAGGGTTGTCATCTTGCCCTGCATACAAATATACAGCAAATATTCACCTGCCGAGCCCTTTCTCGCTGATTGTCAGGATTTCATCAAAAACACAGTTTACTTGATCTTTCGGGCTAGATTTTCTTCTCTGGCAATAATTTGGCTAGAACTGTGGCAGGGTGGGCTTTGCACTCAATTGCGACCCCTGACGCTGCCAGGGTAGATTATCCTGGGTCAACCAATTTAAATGCTGTTGCGTGGGCTCCTGGTGGGATTTCTAGCTGAACCTGATAATCTGCGTGGGAGTGGGGAAGAGAAGCATGTTACAACTGCAGCCTTGAGTACTTCCATGACCAATTCCCTTTGGGTAAATGAAACAGGCAGACAATTTTAAAAACATTTTAACTTTTGCACACCAGTCAAGTGCAATGAATAGCCCTACTTTTAAAATTTTAAATTACCCTCCGCCTTAGCTTCTGGAATATAATAGCTGCTTAGGCGTAATGAAAGAAAATGCATCAGATGATGGATTTCCTTCATTAACATCTGATTTGTTTACACCCATCTAAATTCTGTCACCTCCCCACAAACCACTTCTGGGATTTTCCACTTCTGCAGGAAAATCCCAGAAGTGGCACATGGGGAAGTGACAGAATTCCCCAATTTCCCTCTCCCATCCATAATACCATACTAAGAAGAGTGGTAAAGGGGGAGGAACATCTCAGCTGATGATTTGTTTACTGAATAAAACATGAAGTTGTTTACAATATTATAGAGCTCAAGTCATGAGGTGGTTATAACTGCTACAGCTTTAAATGAAGGCTCTGTATCAGTGTCACACAAGGACAGGCTCTCAGATTTATCATTGTTTATTTAACTTTATCCAAGCCTCTCAAATTCTCTTCGCAATTTTCATTAACTTTTCACTTGTAGATATAAGCAAGCATCTGTAAATTTCCAAATATCCTACATAACAAGTGACTACACATCAAATGTGCGTCATTGGCTGTGAAGCATTTAGTACACCCTGGGAATGTGAAAGGTGCTATATAATTGCAAGTCTTTCTAAATATAGAACAATGAAATCGAATAAAAATAATAAAATACAAAATCAATGTCATAAAAACATAAATCAAAAGCATTTCTTCCTGTGATTTTATATTAATTTTATTTTTTTTAAACTTAAATATCTGAAAGCACAAAATACTGTTGCAGAGGCTTTTGTAGGTATGTCTTCAGAATCATTCAGATTGTGCAATGAAAAGCCCAAAGCCATCTTGTCTCTCGATTGGGAATACTAGACTGATAGGGATCAAATTCATATCCATCCACTGACTAGCAGAAAATCTGCTCACAGCCCTCCTTCTGAAGACAGGTATAGATTAGCCTCACACTCCCCACAAGACCACCAGAAATGGATGTGCAGCCATGCACCATTAAAATCTGTAATCTGTAAAGAATTGAATAACTCCATCTCAACAAGGTAGAAATTACTGGAAGAACATTGTAAATGATAATGCATACATGCACAGGGCCAGTCCCTCAGCACAGGAGTGCACTCAGAAGTCAGCGCAAACAGCATCATGTATTCATGGCAAGTGGACATTTTGCCCTTGTGTATTGGCTGTTTTTATGATGGAACAGTAAAAATGGCATTGTGCCTATTCAAGTGGGCATGTGTGTCACCAGCTGTTCTAAAAGGGACAGTTCATATGATTTCAGTTCATAATTCCTGCTCTCAGTTCATGTTCATCATTGAATGTCCTTAACTGCTGTCAGTTTTCTTCCATTGCTGGATGAAATGGTTTGCATGATAAACATTCATTATGTTAGTGAAATGCCCATTGGGAAAGTAAATGGGGTTTAGATTGTATTGCTAGGATCACAGCATACAAAATAAAAAAAAGAGTACCATACTTGGGCTATATAATGTTCTGTATGAAGTACTGCATCCAGTTTTGGTTCCTGCATGAGGTGATAGTACAGCTCTGGAGAAGATGCAGAGGAGGGTGACCAGAATGTTACTCATCCTTTGAACATTTAGTTAACAATACAGGTTCCAAGAATTTTGATCACTTTGGAGAAACACATTGTGGGGCTGAAATTGGCTATTGCCCCAGTTGGGGGGCGGTAACCTTTCCGAGGTTCGGACATTCTGCGCCCGGAGCAGAAGCCCCACTCCAGAAGCAAAATTGGGCTTACCGCCCCTGACAAGAAGTGGAATGCAATGTCGCACGCTCCACTTCCTCTCGGGACGGGATCGGGGGTGCTATGCAGGTGAATCACAAAGTGCTATGCGACCTTTCCGCGTAGCGCTGATGCATTTCAATGTCCCTCCCTTTCCGTTAAAAGGGGAGGGACGCTGCGAGCTCTGCAGGCCTTTTGATGGGCCTGCACAGGGCCACCAGGAATGCGGGGTGCCGTGGCCGCAGCCTGGCACCGAAACAGAGTGCCAGGCTGCACGATTGCCGCCCGGACATCGATGGACAACGGCCCGGCTGAAAAGTTGGGGGGAAAAAATTTCCCCTTTAACTTTCGACTGGTGATTGGTGTGTGACCCGGTTCGCAATCCGCGAGGCTGGCACTGACATCACCCATGACATACTCACGGGCGCTGAACAATTTCCGCCGTGGGGCGAAAAGGGGTCACCACGCATGTCGATGACGTCACCGCCGGAGGTGCGGCACCCCGGGGTGCTCCCAGTGGGGCGCAGCACTATTGGATTCATGCTTTCACTAACTCCCGCGCAATTTCACAGGAGCAGGTCGCGCCACCCCACCCCACCCTCATGCCCCGTTAGCGCCCCCCGGAGACACTAACGGGAGGCGCACAATAGGGGAATTTCACCCCCGCAGACTTGGAGAGGATATGATAGAGGTCTTTAAAATGATGAAGGAATTGGATACAGTCCAGTTAGATAGGTTATTTAAAATGGGAATGTAGGAGAAGACTTATGTCTATAACATCCATAGATAAAGGGTTAGGAGAGTCGCTACTCTCTGGAATGAAGCACCGAGACATGCTGCAAAAGTTGTTACAGTTCTTTAACTGGGATCTTCACAATTTCTGCGAGAGTAGATTTCCAGTTATAGTGAGTATATGTTACTAGTTAATTGCGATTATCATGTGCATGGGCTACTATGATCTCCTTGAATTGCTTTAGGGAGTTAAAGAGGAATTTCCCAGAGTTCTTTCTGAATTGGTCACAGGTTCGTTTTCCCTCTGTTTTTTTTTTAAACCTCTTCATGGTTAGGGGCTGGGGTACCACGACTGAATGGGCAGATTTTACATTCATTTTTTGTCATTTTTTCATATGGTTCTGACCAGTTAATAATTTAATTCAGAGCTGGGAGT
The DNA here is from genome assembly GCF_044704955.1 of Pristiophorus japonicus. Lineage (NCBI taxonomy): Eukaryota > Metazoa > Chordata > Chondrichthyes > Pristiophoridae > Pristiophorus > Pristiophorus japonicus. The sequence continues at coordinate 68,646,212 of NC_091987.1, read as the reverse complement.
GCTGTGGGATATGAAAAATTCACATTGCTAAAATAGGTCTTCCTTTTATGAGATTGGTGTTAAGACATATGGTTGGAGCGAGACATACTTCACTTTGTATCTAGTCTGTGATATGCCTGACTCAGGAATGCTTGATGTGACTGCTGGGTGCCCAAAATAGAAAAGTGTTTCATTTCCCAATAGCTGTTTCTCACTTTGAGCAGAAATATATATTTTTTAAATTAACATTCTGAATGAGGTGCATTTTACACTTCCAGAAATGTTGACAGGCAATGTAGTGCTTTTACACATATTAATTTGAGCTAGGAGTGCACTCTGATCTGAATTCACAGAGTTGAATCAAAATGAAAACATGACAAAGAAATAATAATTTCTAACAAAATTCAAATAAATCCTTATATTCTGAGCTGTACATAATTCAATATATAAATTAAATTCAGATCAAAGCTTATAAATGTCCAGATGCTATTGACTGGAATGACTGCTGTTCCCCCAATTCTAATATGGTACATGGAGTGATATTCAAATAACCTTATGCCTGTGGCATTATCACAAATTGTACATCAGCACTGAAATCTAAAGCCATTGGAAGTGATCATAATTCAATAATCCTCTACTGCAAAGGACATGTGGCCAATTTGGACTCAAAATTGATCAACATAATCGGACGAAGGATCAGCCACCTGAAACGTGAACTCTGCTTCCTCTCCACAGATGCTGCCTGACCTGCTGAGATTGCCAGCATTTTCTGTTTTTATTCCACATTCCAGCATCCGCAGTATTTTGCTTTTGTGTCAACATAATCGGAAGTCAATCCAGATTGGCCATGTAAACAAACATGGGCTTTCAGTACTGAAACTCGCCAGTAATTGATTGACTCCGTGCCTCGCTGGGTTATGCTACAGCTAGACTGTCATTGAACAAAAAGAAAAGGCGATGTTGGGCGAAGAGAGTCTGATCTACTTGTGAGCTTCATTGTTATTTTCAGTCCCCCCCCCCAAAAAAAAAAATGTAAATTTACACTAGTCAAAAATAAAGCAGAACTGTGAACTGATACTGAAAAAATGCTGAGTTTCTCTTTGTACTTTAAAAATACATCCACCATTTCAACACAGAAACTGCATTCATGAGCTTCTCTGAATTTTTAACACATGCGATTTAAATCAGAGATTTGTATAAGTACATCAAAGGATGTGTTTGGCTAACACTGAACACTTTAATTCACAATCCAAAAATCGTAGTCAACCGAAAGCTACAAATCTGTTCGAAATGTACTTTTTGATGCAAACACACTACCGTTATCACAGATACCATTAAGAGTGATTAAAAATCCTGAATCATGGAGCTAAATTTTTTTTAACTCACCCAATAACAATACGATCAAGTGGATCCGAAGGTAGTTCATTTTTGCCGAAGGTATGCTTTTTAATTGTTTAAACAACGCCTCTGTTTATAATCAGGTTGTAGCTCGGTCTCTCTCACAACGTGCTCTTTGCTTCTAATCCTAAATCACTGAAGATCCCGGCTTCAGCCTTGACCCTTGAGTGCCTCCATGGTGTGCGCCGAACCGAGAGCTGCTGTAGACAGAGAAATCGCGGGAGTGTCTCTGCAGTGAGTGATAGTCTGAGGTCCAGGTGAGGGCTGGATTTGGCCGAGGTTACAGCCAGGTGTGTGCAGGGCTCCTCACACCCTCTCTCCGCCTCCTCAGTTCATTCGAGCAGCCGCTGAGCTGCACTGGGAACACACAAGCACTCAGGCAATAGGCTGGAGTGTAATGGTTTGAATCATGGGATCCGCCCTGGAGCTGCTGGATGGGGATCCAATTACACAGCACTAGTGGAGGAAAATGGGCTGGATCTTGACGTTAAAGAGTGGGTGGAAATGTGGGTTGCATAAGCATTGGGAAAATGAGGGCAATGGATCAGAGATCGATAAACATAAATATAGTGAGGGGAGAAACGGAACAAAGAGTCACGCAGAAACCACGAAACAAAAGCGAAGGGAAAAAAACAGGGCAATGGGCAGAGACGCAGGTTCTTAACGGCAGAGAGGCAGAGAGAGACAAAGGGAATATGGACAGAGTGTGTCGTGCAGTGTGCTGTGCGCTGATATCAAAAATCAACCAAGTGCGAGGAGGAATAAGGAAAATAAAAATTGAGAAAGTGATAGAAGCTTTGCTGGCGCTACTCACTTGGTTCTGAACTAAATGCAATTTAAATTACTGTGAATTACATTTAGTCGTTCTGGTCCAAACCTGCTAAAATAATAATGCGTGCGAAACCTTATTATCCTGAAACTACAGTGAATTACAGAATTGGTATTTTCTTAATAAACCTGCTGCCTTAGTTGAAATATGGATGAATTCCTCTCTTCTATCTTACTTTTATTTTCCCCATAACTTGCAAAACACTAGTTTTGGAAGGGCCTGACTCCCAATACATCTTAATCAAATTTGCATCATACCTAAAACTATCTAACTCCGAACTAAGCCCCTTGTGTGGATATATTTGCCCCAGGTAAAAAGTCCTTTTGGTGTCAGCCTTGGCTCAGTGGGTATCACTCTAGCTTCTGAATCAAAAGGGTTGTGGGTTCAAGTCCCACTCCAGAGACTTGAGTGCAAAAAATTAGGGTGACACTTGACACTCTAGTGCAGTACTGAGGGAGTGCTGCACTGTTGGAGATGCTGTCTTTCGAATGAGACGTTAAACCAGGTCCCGTCTGCTCTCTCAGGTGGACGTAAAAGGTTCCATGGTATTATTTCGAAGAAGAGCAGGGAAGTTATCCTCAGTGTCTTGGCCAATATTTATCTGTCAATCAACATCACTAAAACAGATGATCAGATTATTATCACATTGCTGTTTGTGGGAGGTTACTGTGCACAAATTGGCTGCCGCATTTCCTACATTAAAAAAGTGACTACACTTCTAAAGTGCTTTACTGCCAATGAAGTACTTTTTGAACAGCTATTGGTCATGAAAGGTGCTTATAGAAATGCAAATGTTTCTTTTAAATTATGTAGCAGCTTTCAGTGGGTGTGTGTTTGCTAGATTGATCCCTGGTATTCTAGTGGGAGTGGAGATCATGTGGGTAATGTCATCCATCTGGTTTTGGGCCAGACAGACTGGTTTTTGAGTGGGCTAACTGGAGATCTCTAAAATTCCTACATTGCAACACTTCAAAAAGTATTTCATTGGCTGTAAAGTGCTTTGGGCAGCAAAGAAAACCATGTTCCTACATGAAAGGTCATTGACCTGAAACATTAATTCTGTTTCTCTCACCACAGATGCTGCCTCACCTGCTGAGAATTTCCACATTTTCTGTTTTTATACCATGATCCCACTCCCTGCCCACTCCAATCCCTGTCTGATTTTGGACTTGGCAAAATACAGTGGGCTCGAAATTCACGGGTTTACCGCTCTCCGCTAAGGCCCGTTTCTGGAAAAAATGGCGACGTAGGACTTGATGGCGCCATTTTGGTGAGGATCATAGCACTGCCGTTAGCAGTGTTGGCCCTATAAAAGCAAATCAGAAGAACATGATGTTATGCCGACTTGATGCCACGTCTGCAAACTTCGACCTCTTCGCTGACTTTAACGCTCAGCCCAAAGCACGCTCAAAAAAGTGAGCGAGTGAGCAGCAGACCTACAGAGATGCTGTCAGCACTTTTTAAAGGGACACACACATCTTTCAGGTGAGATTGGATTTAAGCTTTTGGTTTTTAAAATATTTTATTGAATTGGTGGCTTGGTGTAATAGATGTTAAAAGTTTTTTGGGCTGGATTTTCGGTTTTGCCATTTTCAGGGCAAAAACAGAGGCGGGGCGGGAAAGTTACCGACCAAGGAACATCTGTGCTCTGGGGAGAAATTTTTGCCAACTGGGCCCTGTGCCAGGGCGCAGCGCGAAGAAAGGAGTTGTACAACTTTCGCAGCGCAAAAATGGGAATGTCGTCAACAAAAAAATCATAAAAACATTCCAAAAACATTGCCCATACCACCACAACACAAATTGCTAAAAAAAAGAATAAACAGTCGAACTTACCTTTTCTGCACTTTATCTAACTCACCGCCGCCGGAATGTCTGGACCGCTCTGTTTTACCTGGTGGTTATCACGGGGTGCGCTTTGGGCGTACGAGTTGGATGTGAGTCAAAACTCATGCTGGTGTTGCAATGAGAGGCATTGCACACCCAGCACGACTCTTCCTGGCGGTGCTTCTAAGCGCTGCGGCAAAACCCGACCTGAAGCTTCCGACTGGACACAGAAGACCTTGCCGCCCCATTTCTCACTGCTCCAGGGCAAGACTTGGGGCACAAAGGACCCAAAAATCGAGGCCTTAAAGTGCGCAGGGAGTGCTGTTGGACGTTTGCAAGGTTTTGGATGGTAAAGGAAGGCCCTTGAAAAAACAAAAAATGCTGCAAATACTCAGCAGGTCAGGCAGCATCTGTGGAGAGAGAAATAGAGTTCACGTCTCAGGTCAAGATGCTGCCTGACCTGCTGAGTATTTCTAGCATTTTCCGCTTTTATTTCTGATTTCTGGCATTCGCTCGCAGAGGGAAGAGGAAGACACAAAAGAGGAAGATACAGAAAGAAAGTCATATTTATATAGCGCCTTTCATGACTGCTTGATGTCCAAAAGCACTTTACGGCCAAAGAAGTACTTCTTGAAGTGTAGTCACTGTTGTAATGTAGGAAGATGCAGAAGAGGAGGAAGCGGAAGGAAGGGTGCAACCCAGACAGCACCTTTCTGGGCGGGATATCCAGGATGAAATCATCCGCCTGTGGGTAGCAGTGAACACAACCCCAATTCCCCATTCAAGATTTGTCCCACACATTACCTTCCCTCTGTTACTGACCATTACAGCCTTCACTTGGCCACAATACTGAAATAAAAGCCACCACAAAGCAAGCTTTCCAATCCAACGTTTTACATTAATCCATCCAATATGACATTAAGAAATCAACTCATCATCCTTAAGCTTTCATCTGACCAAGAACTGCAAGGTGGGGGGAGCGGGGGTGTTTTAATCACATATTAAAAGTGACAACCAGGAGATTTTGCCTCCTGGTTGTCACTTTTAATATGTGATATTCTCGTTTACATTTTCTGCGTACGTTTGAGTGTCTTCTTGTCCTTTGTTGTGTTTATCATCATCATCATCATCATCAAAGGCAGTCCCTCGGAATCGAGGAAGACTTGCTTCCACTCCCAAAGTGAGTTCTTTGATGGCTGAACAGTCCGATATGAGAGCCACAGACCCTGTTACAGGTGGGACAGACATTCGTCAAGGGAAGGGGTCGGTGGGGCTGGTTTGCCGCGTGCTCCTTCCGCTGCCTGCGCTTGGCCTCTTCATGCTCTTTGCGTTGGGACTCGAAGAGCTCGACGCCCTCCCGGATGTACTTTCTCCACCTCGGGCGGTCTTCGGCCAGAGTCTCCCAGGTGTCAGTGGTGATGTCGCACTTTACCAGGGAGGCTTTGAGGGTGTCCTTATAACGTTTCCGCTGTCCTCCTTTGGCTCGTTTACCATGAAGGAGCTCCGCATAAAGCATTTGCCTGTCACCGCCGCTCAGCACTGTCCTCCAATCATCAAGATCCACGGCGCGGCCCTGGACAACGTGGACCATTTCCCATATCTCAGGAGCCTCTTATCAATAAAGGCAGACATTGATGCGGAGATTCAACATCGCCTCCTGTGCGCCAGTGCAGCCTTCGGCCGCCTGAGGAAAAGAGTGTTTGAAGACCAGGCTCTCAAATCTACCACCAAATTCATGGTCTACAGGGCTGTAGTAATAACCGCCCTCCTGTATGGATCTGAGGCATGGACGATGTATAGAAGGCACCTCAAGTCACTGGAGATATATCACCGATGATACCTCCGCAAGATCCTGCAAATCACCTGGGAGGACAGGCGCACCAACATCAGTGTCCTTGACCAGGCTAACATCCCCAGTATTGAAGCACTGACCACACTCGATCAGCTTTGCTGAGCAGGCCACATAGTTGTGTTTATTATGATGTTGTTAAACTTACGATATTAGGCAGTTTGGGGATGGTGAATAGTAAGACTGGGTTTTTTCTTTGGGGGACGGGGGCGAGGACATGTTGGCAGTTAGTTCCAGGTCCGATCTGGCAGAATATCGCGGGGCACCAGGGGACGTTGGCATCTGCTGCTGGCATTAATCTCAGTGACCAATCGAGTTAACTATGACTGGATTCCATTTTATTGCCATAGATGTGAGTGCAATACTTATTTTAACGGAGGTGCAATTCAAGCATTCTCCATTAAGAAAGTAACTCTAATTTTTGCTTTTGCAACTTTTTAATGGCTGCCTACCCCTTTCATAGTTGGCATGGAGATTGTCATTAGTCTGCTTACCCTTTAAAAAAAGTCATAGTTGGCATGGAGATTGTCATTAGTTTGCTTACCCTTTAACAAAATCATAGTTGGCATGGAGAATGTCATTAGTCAAGAAGTCCTTGACTGCTGCAACCTATGCACTGCACGAAACTAGGTAGAATCAGCCAGGATCATGGCCATGGACCAGTCTTGATTCAGTGGTGGCATTCTCATCTCTGACTCAGAGTGTTGTGAATGCAAGCCCCATTCTAGGTATCTTGAAAATCGGGTGCGGTGTAAAATGGGCTCCACACATGCTGTCAGTGCATTTTGTGTTACTGGCGTTGACCAATTTCATTTTGAATGCATAGTGTAGGCTGGCACTTTAGTACAGTACTGATGTAGTGCTGCAATGTTGGAAGTGCCGTCCTTCGGATGAGACATTAAACCGCCTACCCTCAAGTGGATGCAAAAGATCCTAGAGCACTTTTTGAAGAAGGGCAGAGGCATTCTCCTGGTGTCTTGACCAACAATTACCCTTCAACCATCACCTAAAAAACAACATGATCTGGTCATGGTATTTCATTGCTGTTTGTGGGACCATGCTGTGCACAAATTGAATGCCACGTTTTCTACACTACAGCATTGACTACAGTTGAAAGACAGTTCATTGGTTATAAAGTGTTTTGCTTTGCCCTGATGTGACAGGTGTTCTATAAATGCAAGCTTTTTTCTTTCTTTTTGTGTGTAGTAGAAACTGAAGGTGTACTTGGAGAGAAAGTGCTGAACGAAAGAAGTACAAATTTCTGGTCTTTTAGTTATGAGTAGTTTCCTGCTTTATGGGCTGGATACTTCAGTTTGAAACTTAGATTTGTGTTCTTTGTTCAGAAAATGTTTTATTAGACCATCACAAAATTCTACTGTATAATAGAATGGATCTCAATTTGCACAAAGGCAGCAAACCGATTTCATTCACCTCTGATGCTACTTGGACATTTTCAAGGCTGTCTGTACAAATGGATAGCATCACTTAAGTGTTCAATTTAATGTAGGTGATTTATAATATGTAATACAGTAGATATTTAACTTGTATGTGAGCAGGATTATTTGTACTTGTTGCTTTACAATATGAGAGATTAAAAATGGCTAATTTATATTGGATTTCACAATCCATGATGTTAATGTCATAGATCATCTTTATAATACTCTGAAAAGTTACTGATCACAATTTGTCTACAGCAACAACTCGCACCTATATAGAACCATTAACATATTAAAGTATCAAGTTACTTTTGAAGTGGTGAAAATGGATGCTGAGCAGTAGCAAAAGAAGATTTGGAGAGGTGACTGAAGGTATGGTTGAAGAGATAAATTTTAAGGAAAATTTGGAAGGCATGGAGAGAGTTTAGCTAAGTGGAGAGGGTTTCCAAAGTGCTGGGCGAAGAAGGTCTTGCCACTGTCCCTTCCCTTGCTTCCTTTGGTATGTGCGAATGTGGTGGGTCCGGACCTACGGTTTTGTCCCCTCATAATTTTACTGGTTTATCAATTATTTCCCCCTTTCTGTTTTAAATGTCTTGATATCTTTTTTGATCTCTTCTTGTAGTGTCGTGTCCACATTGTTAGCCTACCTGGTAGAGGCTGAGGCAAGGGGGTAGTCCGGTATTTCTGCCAGTCCGCTGTTGTTGCCTGTAATATGTGTCATGTGCATCCATTGGTGGCTCTGTCAATGTGGCGATATGTGTGCGCACTAGGTCCGTGCAGCAGGGCTGGTCTCCAATCGTCTTGGTTAATCCTTGCCACTGGACCAAGATCTAGTTCTGTCAAGCCTGTGTGGTGGCTGGTGTGCAACGGCCACCACACATTAAAAAAATCCACGCACAGGCATCTTCCACCCTTCAACATGTAGTTCGGGACCTGGAATATTAGCTCCTTCATTAAAACACATGTAAACTCATCTCTTTTTGGCGTGGAAGCAAGTCATCCTCGATATGAGGGACCGCCTATGATGATGATGATTCCCTTAGTGACTGTCTTGTGCGTGCCTTTGCCTATTCTACTGATGTCATACAGTGCTACCACAGTGGCTGCAGCATGACTGGTGGAAGGCTGCTGACTTTCAGTGGGGGACACTGCAGATAGCCTTGCAGGAAACCTCAAGGAGCTGGTGGCTAGGAATGAGAAATCAAGTGACGGTGTTTCTGTTTTTTCTCCTTCTCCTCTCTTTCTCTTTCTCCTCCTCCTCCTCTTCCCCCTCTTCTTTTTCCTCTCGCTCCTGCTCCTTCTCCTTCTTCTTCTCATCCGCTGCTGAAATCCTCAGCAATGCCTTTGTTACCTCTAAACTTAACTATTCCAATACACTCCTGACTTGCCTTCGAAAATCAACCCTACGAAAACTTGAGGTGATCCAAAACTCAGCTGCCCATGTCCTAACTCGCACCAAGTCCCACTCACTCATCATCCCTGTGCTCGCTGACCTACATTGATTTCAAAATTCTCATCCCTATTCTCAAATCCCTCCACGGCCTCGCCCCTCCCTATCTATGTAATCTCCTTCAGCCCCACAACTCCCGAGATGTCCGCGCTCCTCTAATTCTGCCCTCTTGAGCATCCCTGATTACAATCACTCAACCATTGGTGGCCGTGCCTTCTGTAACCTAGGCTCTAAGCTCTGGAATTTCCTGTCTAAACCTCTCCACCTGTCTACCTCTCTTTCCTCCTTCACAAGGCTTCTTAAAACCACCTGCCCTAATTTCTCCTTATGTGGCTCAGTGCCAAACTTGTATTGCTGTTGTTTGTTCTTCTTCTTCTCCTCCTTTTCTTGGTCACCCACTGGCTGGGAAGGCTGTATTCCTTGTGTGTGGTGAATGGAGGGTGGGAAAGCAAGAGTTGTATGCTTACACCATGCGCACCTTGCATATCCGAAGATATTGTGGGATGAGGGGGAAGTGAGATGTGAGAAAGAGGAGAATACTGTTGGCCAAGGGCACAGCCATACCCCTGCCAAAAATGGCCTGCACTATCTCCGCCAAGGTGAAACCAACCCCATGGAGGCATGTTTTGCTTCTGGTTTGAAACATAGAAACATAGAAACATAGAAAATAGGTGCGGGAGTAGGCCATTCGGCCCTTCTAGCCTGCACCACCATTCAATGAGTTCATGGCTGAACATGCAACTTCAGTACCCCATTCCTGCTTTCTCGCCATACCCCTTGATCCCCCTAGTAGTAAGGACTTCATCGAACTCCTTTTTGAATATATTTAGTGAATTGGCCTCAACAACTTTCTGTGGTAGAGAATTCCACAGGTTCACCACTCTCTGGGTGAAGAAGTTTCTCCTCATCTCGGTCCTAAATGGCTTACCCCTTATACTTACACTATGATCCCTGGTTCTGGACTTCCCCAACATTCGGAACATTCTTCCTGCATTTAACTTGTCTGAACCCATCAGAATTTTAAACGTTTCTATGAGGTCCCCTCTCATTCTTCTGAACTTCAGTGAATACAAGCCCAGTTGATCCAGTCTTTCTTGATATGTCAGTCCCGTCATCCCGGGAATCAGTCTGGTGAACCTTCGCTGCACTCCCTCAATAGCCAGAATGTCCTTCCTCAAGTTAGGAGACCAAAACTGTACACAATACTCCAGGTGTGGCCTCACCAAGGCCCTATACAACTGTAGCAACACCTCCCTGCCCCTGTACTCGAATCCCCTCGCTATGAAGGTCAACATGCCATTTGCTTTCTTAACCGCCTGCTGTACCTGCATGCCAACCTTTAATGACTGATGTACCATGACACCCAGGTCTCGTTGCACCTCCCCTTTTCCTAATCTGTCACCATTCAGATAATAGTCTGTCTCTCTGTTTTTCACACCAAAGTGGATAACCTCACATTTATCCACATTATACTTCATCTGCCATGCATTAGCCCACTCACCTAACCTATCCAAGTCACTCTGCAGCCTCATAGCACCCTCCTCGCAGCTCACACTGCCACCCAACTTAGTGTCATCCGCAAATTTGGAGATACTACATTTAATCCCCTTCATAGCGAGGTGATTTGAGTACAGGGGCAGGGAGGTGTTACTAAAGTTGTACAAGGCCTTGGTGAGGCCACACCTGGAGTATTGTGTCAGTTTTGGTCTCCTAACTTGAGGAAGGACATTCTTGCTATTGAGTGAGTGCAGCGAAGGTTCACCAGACTGATTCCAGGGATGGCGGCACTGACATATCAAGAAAGACTGGATCAACTGGGCTTGTATTCACTGGAGTTCAGAAGAATGAGAGGGGATCTCATAGAAATGTTTAAAATTCTGATGGGATTAGACAGGGTTAGATGCAGGAAGAATGCTCCCGATGTTGGAGAAGTCCAGAACCAGGGGTCACAGTCTAACGATAAGGGGTAAGCCATTTAGGACCGAGATGAGGAGAAACTTCTTCACCCAGAGAGTGGTGAACCTGTGGAATTCTCTACTACAGGAAGTTGTTGAGGCCAATTCACTAATGATATTCAAAAAGGAGTTAGATGTAGTGCTTACTACTAAGGAGATCAAGGGGTATGGCGAGAAAGCAGGAATGGGGTACTGAAGTTGCATGTTCAGCCGTGAACTCATTGAATGGTGGTACAGGCTAGAAGGGCCAAATGGCCTACTCCAGCACCTATTTTCTATGTTTCTATGTTTCTATCCCAGCCACCACCTTCAACATTCACTCCATCCACCACCGGTGTACTGTGGTTGCGGTGTATACCATCTGCAAGATGCACTGCAGCAACTCACCAAGGCTTTTTCGGCAGCATCTCCCAAACCCGCAACCCCTACCATCTAGAAGGACAAAGGAAGCAAGTGCATGGGAACACCACCACCTCCACATTCCCCTCCAATCACACACCATCCTGACTTGCAAGTATATCGTCGTTCCTTCATCATCGGTGGGTCAAAATCCTGGAACTCCCTCCCTAACAGCACTGTGCGAGTACCTTCACCACAAGGACTGCAGCGGTTCAACAAGGTGGATCACCACCACCTTCTCAAGGGCAATTAGGGATGGGCAATAAATGCTGGCCTTGCCAGTGACGCCCACATCCCAGAAATGAATTTTTTTAAAGTTCCCCTTTAAGGGACAGACACAGCCTTCTAAAATGTCAGCCTTGCATCAGGGCGCTACGCCTGCACTGAGAATTTGAGCAGCCATTAACATCAGTCCATGATGACACCAGCAGGTTTCAGCATACTGGAATTTCTAGAGCAGTCACCCTACCTGCAGCATGATCCCTGCTATTCCACTGAAGAGAGGGCTAGATGATTTTATGGTGCATATCGATCTAAAGATTCTCTGGTAGTCCAAAGTTCGGGGGATTATGTTGCATATTTATCTGTCATAGAAAATTTGAGGTTGGTTTCAGATCATGTGATTGGCTAAGTCAGACTTTTCTAAAACTTGGTTTAAAGATCTCATTCCATACACACCCTGCCTCAGTGGCTTTTTTGTATTTGAAAGTCATAGTTAGGGGCACCCAAAGTAGAAGTATCTGTAAGTCTCAAATTTTACAAATATTCTTGAAAGCTCTTTGAAACCTTCTACCTACCACCCAAAAAGCAGTAGGAGAGATCTTTCAAAAACACTGCTTAAAATGAAACAGAAATGATAGTCTGCTATGTCTACCTTCACTTGTTTTATGTAGTCTTGGAGATAAAAGTGCTGGAGAAATTGGAGCTTCCTGCTATCTTAGTGAGCAAATATACAATGTGGTGTGGTACTGAGCCATGTATGGTGAGGATGAAAAAAACAGCCAAGATTCCCTTGCTGATCACAAGTCAGTAGCCCCAGCCAGAATTCTAATGAATCCTGCAGAAAAGGGCGCATGTGTATTTGTTAAGTGAGGAAAGGAATGGATTTATCCACGATGTCATCAATGCTTGAACAGAGAACTAACACTCACAATGCTGGCTCACACATGATGAGTGGCCACTGGGGCAAGTTACCATAGCAGTTAGCATTTGTGGAAACTTCCCCCTGTGTGAATTGATATTGTTCGGAGAGAAGAGGCGAATAGTAGGGAAACATTGCACAAAGGGACTGGCCAGCAAGTTAGCACTTCCATCTCCGTCATCCTTGAATCCAGCTCAGATTGTCAGATTGCACTCTCCAACAGCTATACATTTCAGCAGTCTTGATCCAGCATCTACCACTTATAAATGTACAGCAACAATTTCCCACAAACTTGGCAAAATTAACCCGAACTCAGCAACCTCATTCTGAGAAGCCATAAGATCGGTGACGTGGAAAATAGAAAGTAAGAGGTGCTTTTTAATGACACATTGTTGGGTGGATTTGAGGGAGGTTTAACTGCAACTCCTCCGTGACCCAATACCATTTTATGCTAATAGTGGGAAGGAAATAAAGTAGCACAGTGTTCTATTTATAGCAGTAAACATCCCTCACCTCATTGAACAGAACAATTCACCATAAAACCAAATAATATTACAGAACACTGGTTGTCAAGGAAATAAAAGTACCCTCAGGTAGATTCATGTAATTTACACATTATTCTCAATATTAATGAGGCAACCCATGCTGCTATTTTTAAGAATCTTCCAAAGCAACTTAAAAAGCAGAATACAAAAGCGAAATACTGCAGATGCTGGAATCTGGGATAAAAACAGAAAATGCTGAAAATCTCAGCGGATCAGGCAGCATCTGTGGAGAGGAAGCAGAGTTAACGTTTCGGGTCGTTGACCCTTCATCAGAACTGGACAATGTTTGAAAAGAACAGATTCTTAAGAAGCACTGAAAGGGGGAGGGGAAGAAAGAACAAAAGGGAAGGTCTGTGGTAGGTTGGAAGACAGGAGAGATTAGAGAGACAAAAGGGATGATGGCCCAAAATGCAAATTGTAATGCCAGGAGTTAGAAAAACACTTGTCAAGATAGGGTGTGAATTGTGGGATAATGACCAACTGTCATTAGAGACAAGGAGAAAAAAGATCAAAACAGGCTCTGAGAGGGTGGGGGGGGGGGGGGGGAAAGGAGCCAAAGATGGGCAGCGGCTACTCTCTGAAATTTTTGAACTCGATGTTGAGTCCAGAAGGCTGTAAAATGCCTAAACAAAAATGAGGTACTGTTCCTCGAGCTTGCGTTAAGCTTCGTTGGAACAGTGTAGGAGACCAAGGACAGAGAGGTCAGAGTGGGAATGCAGGGGAAAATTAAAGTGACAGGCGACTGGAAGCTCAGGGTCACACTTGCGGACTAAACGGAGGTGCTCCGCAAAGTGGTCACCCAATCTATGTTTGGCCTCGCTAATGTAGAGGAGACCACATAGTGAGCAGCGAATACAGTATACTAAATTGAAAGAAATACAGTAAATTTCTCTTTCACCTGGAAGGAATATTTGGGACCCTGGATAGTGGGAAGGGAGGAGGTAAAAAGGCAGGTGTTGCATCTCTTGCACTTGCATGGAGAGGTGCTGTGGGAAGGGGAGGGGGTGCTGGGGGTGACTGCGGAATGGACCAGGATGTCTTGGAGGGAACGGTCCCTTCGGTATGTTGAGAGGGGAGGGTGATTGGTGGTGGGATCATGTTGGAGGTGGCAGAAATGGCGGAGGATGATCCATTGAACATGGAGGCTGGTGGGGTGAAAGGTGAGGACAAGGGGAACCCTGTCATGGTTCTGAGAGGGAGGGTAGGGGTGAGAGCAGAGGTGCGGGAAATAGAACAGACACGGCCAAGGGCCATGTTAACCACGGCGGAGGGGAATCCTCTGTTGAGGAAAAAGGAAAACATGTCAGAGGCACTTGTGTGAAAGGTGGTGTCGTCAGAGCAGATGCGATGGAGATGGAGAAACTGGGAGAATGGAATGGAGACCTTACAGGAGGCGGGGTGGGAGGAAGTGTAATCCAGGTAGCTGTGGGAGTCAGTGGGCTTATAGTGGATACTGGTCGAAAGCCTATCCCCAGAGATGGAGACAGAGAAGCCGAGGAAGGGAAGGGAAGAGTCGGAGATAGACCATGTGAAGGTGAGGGAAGGGTAGAAATTGGATGTAAAGTGAATGAAATTTTCTAGTTCAAGGCGAGAGCAGGAAACGGCACCGATACAGTCATCAATGTACCGGAAAAAGAGGTGAGGGAGGGGACCCGAGTAGGACTGGAACACAGAATGTTCCACATATTCCATGAAAAGGAAGACATAGCTAGGGCCCATGCAGGTTCCCATAGCAACACCTTTAATTTGGAGAAAGTGAGTGTAGTTAAAGGAGAAGTTGTTCAGCCAGGCGGAAGGAGGGTGGTGGGGGATGGGGACTGGTTGGGCCTCTGCTCGAGGAAGAAGCGGAGCGCCTTCAGGCCATCCTGGTGGGGGATGGAAGTGTAGTGAAAAGGAGATGGTTGGGAATGGGAAACTTGCTTTGGAGGCAGTTGATTCCGGAAATGAGGGGGTTGACTTATGAGGAAAGGTTGGGGAGGTTGGGCCTCTACTCATTGGAATTCAGAAGAATGAGAGGTGATCTTATTAAAACTTATAAGATTATGAGGGGGCTTGACAGGGTGGATGTAGAGAGGATGTTTCCACTGATAGGGGAGACTAGAACTAGGGGGTATAATCTTAGAATAAGGGGCCGCTCATTTAAAACTGAGATGAGGAGAAATTTTTTCTCTGAGGGTTGTAAATCTGTGGAATTCGCTGCCTCAGAGAGCTGTGGAAGCCAGGACTTTGAATAAATTTAAGACAGAGATAGACAGCATCTTAACCGATATGGGATTAATGGGTTATGGGGAGTGGGCAGGGAAGTGGACCTGAGTCCATGATTGGATCAGCCATGATCGTATTAAATGGCGGAGCAGGCTCGAGGGGCCGTATGGCCTACTCCTGCTCCTATTTCTTATGGTCTTGTGTTCTAAACTGGAAACTGTTCAAGTGACGGAGGGCGTCGGAGGAGTTGCGGATGTAAGTGGAAAGAGAGTGGACAAGGGGAGATATAATAAGAGTCGAGATAGGAAGAAATAAGTTTTATGGGGCAAGAACAGACTGAAACGATGGGTCTACCAGGACAGTCCTGTTTGTGATCTTGGGAAGGAGGTAGAAGCAGGCTATGCGGGGTTAGGGAACTATGAGGTTGGTGGCTGTGGAGGGAAGATCTCCAGAGGAGATGAGGTCAGTGATGGTCTGGGAAATTATGGCTTGATGTTCAGTAGTGGGGTCATGGTCCAGGGGGAGGTAGGAGGCGGTGTCAGAGAGTTGCCGATCAGCCTCTTCAAGGTAGAGGTCGGTTCGCCAAACAACAACAGCGTCACGCTTGTCAGCAGGTTTAATGACAATGTTGGGGTTGGATCTGAGCGAGCGGAGTGCTGCAAGTTCAGAGGGAGGTAGGTTGGAGTGAGTGAGGGGAGCAGAGAAATCGAGATGGCCGATGTCCCGTCGGCAGTTTGCAATGGAGAGGCCGAGAGAGGGTAAGAGGCCAGAGGGAGTGATTCAGGTAGAGTGAGAATTCTGAAAGTGTGAGAAAGGGTCAGCTGTGCGGGGGGAAGATTCCTGGCCAAAGAAGTGGGTACGGAGGCGAAGGTGGCGGAAAAAGAGCTCAGCATCATGCCAAGCTTGAAATTCATTGAGGTGGGGGCGTAAGGGGACAAGGATACTGTTGTTGTTTGACGAACCGACCTCTACCTTGAAGCTGATCGGCGACTCTGTGACACCTCCTCCTACATCCCCCTGGACCATGACCCCACTACTGAACATCAAGCCATAATTTCCCAGACCGTCACTGATGTCATCTCCTCTGGAGATCTTCCCTCCACAGCCACCAACCACATAGTTCCCCAACCCCGCACAGCCCACTTCTACCTCCTTCCCAAGATCCACAAACAGGACTGCCCCGGTAAACCCATCATTTCAGCCTGTTCTTGCCCCACAGAACTTATTTCTTCCTATCTCGACTCTATTTTTTCTCCCTTTGTTCACTCTCTTTCCACCTACATCCGCGACTCCTCCGACACCCTCTGTCACTTTAACAGTTTCCAGTTTCCTGGCCCCAACTGTCTCCTTTTCACTATGGACGTCCATTCCCTCTACACTTCCATCCCCTACCAGGATGGCCAGAGGGCGCTCTGCTTCTTCTTCGAGCAGAGGCCCAACCAATCCCCATCCACCACCACCCTCCTCCGCCTGGCTGAACTTGTTCTCACATTGATCAACTTCTCCTTCAACTCCACTCACTTCCTCCAAATTAAAGGTGCTGCTATGGGAACCTGCATGGGTCCTAGCTATGCCTGCCTTTTCGTGGGATATGTGGAACATTCTTTGTTCCAGTCCTACTCAGGTCCCTTCCCTCACCTCTTTTTCCAGTACATTGATGACTGTATCGGTGCCGTTTTCTGCTCTCGCCCTGAACTTGAAAATTTTATTCATTTTGCATCCAATTTCCACCCTTCCCTCACCTTCACATGGTCCATCTCCGACTCTTCCCTTCCCTTCCTCGCCTCTCCATCTCCATCCACTCATCATCATCATCATCATCATAGGCGGTCCCCCGACGATGGCTTGCTTCCACGCCAAAAAAGGATGAGTTCACAGGTGTTTCAATGAAGGACCTGAACTACATCCTCAAGGGTCGAAGATACCTGTGCGTAGATTTTTTTAACATGTGGTGTCCATTGCATACCAGCCACCACATGGGCTTGACAGAGCTAGGTCTTGATCCAGTGGTAAGGATTACCCTAGACGACTGGAGACCAGCTCTGTTGCACGGACCTAGTGCACACACATAGCGCAGTGTGGGATGGCCCGTGATGCCCCTGGCCCCAAACTCATGCCTCTCCTGGGCCCCGATCACATCCCTCCACAGTCTCTTGCCGTTCCTTCGCCCTGACCCTGTTGCTCCTGATGTATCTGCCCATGCTCCAATCACCAATCTGGGCTTTGATGATGTCACTCTTCGTTGCCGTCGCCCTCCTGCACCAGCTCGCACTGCTCCCTGGAGTAGTATGCCTTCGCGCTGCTCCCGAGGCCTCCACACTTCAACCGAGGCCTTCACACTTCAACCGAGGCCTCCGTGCTGCTCCTTTTATGTTCCCGACCTGTCATTGGTCATATATGTTTGATATATACCACAGAAGCCATGGGATCTAGTACTGAGCCTTCGTACCCACTATAAGCCCACTGACTCCTACAGCTACCTGGACTACACTTCCTCCCACTACGCATCCTGTAAGGACTCCATTCCATTCTCCCAGCTTCTCCGCCTCCATCGCATCTGCTCTGATGACACCATTTTTCACACTAATGCCTCTGACATGTCTTCCTTTTTCCTCAACAGAGGATTCCCCTCCGCCGTGGTTAACATGGCCCTCGACCGTGTCTGTTCTATTTCCCGTACCTCTGCTCTCACTCCTTCCCCTCTCTCTCAGAACCATGACAGGGTTCCCCTTGTCCTCACCTTTCACCCCACCAGCCTCCACATTCAGTGGATCATCCTCCGCCATTTCTGCCACCTCCAGCGTGGTCCCACCACCAATCACATCTTCCCCTCCCCTCCCCTCTCAGCATTCCGAAGAGACTGCTCCCTCCATGACACCCTGGTCCATTCAGCAGTCACCCCCAGTACCCCCTCCCCTTCCCACTGCACCTTGCCGTGCAAGCATAGGAGATGCAATGCCTGCCCTTTTACCTCCTCCCTTCCCACTATCCAGGGCCCCAAATACTCCTTCCAGATGAAACAGCAATTTACTTGTATTTCTTTCAATTTAGTATACTTTATTCGCTGCTCACTATGTGGTCTCCTCGACATTGGGGAGACCAAACGCAGATTGGGTGACCACTTTGCGGAGCACCTCCGTTCAGTCCGCAAGTGTGACCTTGAGCTTCCAGTCGCCTGTCATTTTAATTCTCCCCTGCATTCCCACTCTGACCTCTTTGTCCTTGGCCTCCTACAGTGTTCCAATGAAGCTCAAAGCAAGCTCGAGGAACAGCACCTCATCTTTCGTTTAGGCACTTTACAGCCTTCGGGACTCAACATCAAGTTCAAAAATTTCAGAGCGTAGTCGCTGCCAATCTTTGGCTTCTTTCCCTCACCCTCACCCCCCCCCCCCCCAACCCCCCCCTCAGAGCCTGTTTCTTTTTTTCTCCTTGTCTCTAATGGCAGTTGGCATTATCCCGCCATTCACACTCTACCTTGCCTCATGTTTTTTGAACTCCTGGCATTACCATTGAATTTGGGCCATCATCCCTTTTGTCTCTCTAATCTCTCCTGTCTTCCAACCTATCACAGACCTTCCCTTTTGTTCTTTCTTACCCTCTCTCTTTCAGGGCTTGTTAAGAATCTGTTCTTTTCGAACACTCTCCAGTTCTGACGAAGGATCATTGACCCAAAACTTTAACTCTGCTTCCTCTCCACAGATGCTGCCTGACCTGCTGAGCTTTCCAGCAGTTTTATATTAAAAAGCAGAATTACTCCTGAGACTCCACTAGCACAATACATGCACATGTTGGGCCCAAGTTTCGGGTGGAGTTGCTCCTAGTTTTTTGGAGCAACTAGTTTAGTTTGGAGTATGTTAGAAATTGCAATTCTCGGATATTAGTTTGCTCCAGTTCGAGTGAGTTAGTTTAGGTTGGCTTTAGGTCAGGTATTTGTTTTCCAAAAGGGGGTGTGTCCAGCCACTCAGGCCTGTTTTGCAAGTTTCGGCAGTGAAAACTTACTACAAACTAGCTTAGGATGGAGTAAGTATCCACTTTTGTAAATTCTGAAAAACCTTACCTAGAGTTAAGTTTAGTGCAGGCACAGCCAGAGACAGGGGGTGGTGGGAAGCATTAAACACAAAGGACACATCAACTTCACAGCTTGGGGAGGGAAGTTAGAGGATTTTCCATAAACACCTTCACAACAACATTAAAGAAGCAAAATACATTTAAAGCAGTAAGCACAAAACGAAGCACAAAAAGTAATAAGCAATTAATTAATAAAAAATCGAAGGAACCCTGCACCTAAAGCACCAAGACCAAAGTAATAAGCAACCAATCAATAAAAAAAAATAGAAGTCCTATCTTTATGTGAAGGGAAGGTGTTTCTGTCAGTGTCTCTCTCTCTCTGTATCTAACAGTGAGGGGTGGGGGGGTGTGTGGTGTGTGGGGGTGTGGTGTGGGGTGGATGTGTGGGGGGGGGGTGGGGCTGAACACGGGTGGGGGGGGAGTGTGGGGCTGAACGCGGGGGGGGGCTGAACGCGGGGGTGTGTGTGGGGGGGGTGAACGTGTTGGGGGGTGTGGGGGGCTGAACACGTGAGGGAGGGTGTGTGGGGGGGGGTGAACGTGGGGGGGGGGCAGAACACGAGGATTGGGGGGGCGGCTGGACGGAGGCACCCTGCTCTCTCCTCCGGCTCTTCGATCATTTCGAGTGCCCCCTGCCAACCCACGCTCCTCCATCCTTTGCCACGCTCCTCCATCCCGTGCCTCACTCCTCCATGCTCCTCCATCCCTTGCCTCACTCCTCCATCCCTTGCCATGCTCCTCCATCCCTTGCCTCGATCCTCCATCCCTTGCCACGCTCCTCCATCCCTTGCCTCACTCCTCCATCCCTTGCCATGCTCCTCCATCCCTTGCCACGCTCCTCCATCCCTTGCCTCGATCCTCCATCCCTTGCCACGCTCCTCCATCCCTTGCCTCGCTCCTCCATCCCTTGCCACGCTCCTCCATCCCTTGCCTCGCTCCTCCATCCCTTGCCACGCTCCTCCATCCCTTGCCTCGATCCCCCATCCCTCGCCACGCTCCTCCATCCCTTGCCTCGCTCCTCCATCCCTTGCCACACTCCTCCATCCCTTGCCACACTCCTCCATCCCTTGCCACGCTCCTCCATCCCTTGCCACGCTCCTCCATCCCTTGCCTCGCTCTACCATCCCTTGCCTCACTCCTCCATCCCTTGCCATGCTCCTCCATCCCTTGCCTCGATCCTCCATCCCTTGCCTCGCTCCTCTATGCCTTGCCTCGATCCTCCATCCCTTGCCTCGTTCCTCCATCCCTTGCCTCGCTCCTCCATGCCTTGCAACGCTCCTCCATCCCTTCCCATGTCTCTCCCCCACCGATATCCTCCCCATGTTTCTCCCCCACTGCTCACCTCCCCAGTGCCCCCTTTCCACACTCCTTCATCCCTCCCCGGTACCTACACCATTCTGAAACAGACTGGGGAAAAACGCCCTGCTGAGCCTTTGCGCAGGCGCGCATGTTGCAACGCGCTCGCGCAACAAAGCCAGCAGCCTTCGGACACGCAGGGGCTTAGCCCCGCCCACCTGCAGCTTGCTCCGCCCCACGACAACTGCGCTGCGCCACACCACGGTCCAGGAGGACCGGAGAATTGCAGCAAAATATTCCGGCGCAACTTCGAGCCCAGGCAGGTCACGTAAGTCTCGGAGGTGCGCCGTTTTCACCTGATGCCGAAACTTGGGCCCGTAGTGCCTACAATTTATATAAACTATTACATTTCAACTAGTATAGGCTTCTTTCATGACTCAGTAAGTTTCTCAAATGGGTAGCAAAGCCAGACAGATCGGGCAGTTCGCAGATTTGATTGTTATAATTGGCCTTAGTGTGCCTACATTAAAGAGGGCAAATCAAGAGAGGGTTCCTGCCTCTCATCATTTTTCCAGTAATCCCCAATGAAGTGCAAGTATGTGGATATGGGGTGAGAATGGATTTGGGCTCGACTGCAATATCCTCTGCACTGAGAAGCCAGATGACACTCACTGTCCTGATTCACACATAACTAATGGACACTTAGACCAGGGGGTAGCAGGCAGCTGTGGAACCATGCTCCAGCAAGGAGTCAATCCCTTCAGGACAGGAACAAAGAAAATTGTAGGAGGAAAAAGAAAAAGTACTTCCCTCAATTCGACTTCAACCACCTAGAACTGAAATTCATTCTTCCCATCACACATTCGAGCTCTGAGGTCAATACTTTACTTACTTGGATACCTGTGGCTCCCCGTTAGACACTTCTGCTCCACCAATGAGAGTGTGAAATGAATCCAGATTTGATCTCTCGTTAGTGCTTAGTCAGAGCAGCAGTAACGGCACTAACTCTGGCCCCTGAAAAATCAGCAAGGATACCCACTCATTATTGTCCCCTGCTGGAAAATGCACTTGTGAAAATGCCAGGTGAGAGTACGAATCCACTAAGCTATCAAACCATCAGTGTGAATAGTCTGCTATAGCTCACTGCCTAGGCTCATATAAAGAATAACCACTTGGGTGAGGTACCAGAGTGTGACCAGCAACTGTAGAACCAAAACCCAACATAAGTTGCCACTGAAGACAGGAGAGAGAAAGAGGAGGAAATTGGAAACTGAGGAAAAAAAAGACTCTCCTACTCCCATATCTAGGCCGAGTCCTAGAGAGAGCTGAGTGGTTGTGGCTGAACTCAAACAGAGCATCGGTGAGCAGGTTATTGCTGAGTAAGTGCCGCCTGATAGCACTGTCATAACACCTTCCATCACATTGCTGATGATTGAGAGTAGACTGATGGGGCTGTAATTGGTCGGATTGGATTTGTCCTGATTTTTGTGAACAGGACACACCTGGGCAGTTTTCCACATTGTTGGGTAGATAACAGTATTGTAGCTGTACTGGAACAGCTGAGCTAGAGGCGCAGCTCGTTCTGGAGCACAAGTCTTCAGCATGACAGCTGAGATGTTGTCGGGGCCCATTGCCTTTGCTCTATCCATTGCCCTCAGCTGTTTCTTGATATCACATGGAATGAATTGAATTGGCTGAAGACTGGCTTTTGTGAACGTGGGGACTTCAGGAGGAGGCCGATCTGGATCATCCACTTGGCACTTCTGGCTGAAGATGGTTGCCAATGCTTTAGCCTTGTCTGTTGCACTTGCGTGCTGGGATCCGCCATCATTGAGGATGGGGATATTCACGGAGTCTCCTTTTCCCGCTAGTTGTTTAACTGTCCATGACCATTAATGACTGGATGTGGCAGGACTGGAGAGCTTTATTCTGATCTGTTGATTGTGGGTTTGCTTAGCTTTGTTTATAGCATTCCACTGCTTAGTGTGCATGTAGTCCTGTGTTGCAGCTTCCCCAGGTTGGTACCTCATCTTTAGGTATGCCTGGTGCTGCTCCTGGCATGCTCTCCTGCATTACTCATTGAACCAGGGTTGGTCCCCTGGCTTGCTGGTAATAGTAGCGTGAGGGATCTGCCGGGCCATGTGGTTACAAATTGTGGTGGAATATAATTCTGTTGATGCTGATGGCCCACAGCACCTCTTGGATGCCCAGTTTTGAGTTGCTAGATCTGTTCTGAATCTATCCCATTTAGCACGGTGGTAGTGCCACACAATTTATTGGAGGGTGTTTTCAATGTGAAGACGGGACTTCGTCTCCACAAGGACTGTGCGGTGGTCACTGCTATCAATGCTGTCATGGAGAGATGCATCTGTGACAGGTAGATTGGTGAGGACGAGGTCAAGTAGGTTTTTCCCTTGTGTTGGTTCTCTCAACACCTGCTGCAGGGCCAGTCTGGCAACTGTGTCCTTCAGGACTCGGCCAGCTCGATCAGTAGTGGTGCCACCAAGTCACTCTTGGTGATGGACATTCATATCCCCCATTCTATGCCCTTGCTACTCTCAGTGCTTCTTCCAAGTGGTGTTCAACATCGAGGAGTACAGATTCATCAGCTGAGGGAGGGCGGTAGGTGGTAATCAGCAGGAGGTTTCCTTGCCCATGCTTGACCTGAAGCCATGAGACTTTATGGGGTCCAGAGCCAATGTTGAGGACTCCTAGGGCCACTCCCTCCTGACTGTATACCACTGTGCTGCCACCTCTGGTGGGTCTGTCCTGCCGGTGCAGGAGTCTGGGACATTGGCTGAAAGATATGATTCTGTATGACTATGTCAGACAGCTCTCCCAATTTTGGCACAAGTCCTCAGATGTTAGTGAGATGGACTTTGCAGGGTCGACTGGGCTGGGTGTGCCATTGTTGTGTCTGAAGCCAATGCCGAGGTTGATGCCAGGTGAGGCATCCGGTTTTATTATTATTGTTTTCTGTAGTGGTTTGATCCAACTGAGTGGCTTGCTAGGCCATTTCAGAGGACAGTTAAGCGTCAACCACATTGCTGTGGGTCTGACGTCATATATAGGCCAGACTCGGTAAGGACGGCAGATTTCCTTCCCTAAAGGACATTAGTGGATCAAATGGGTTTTTACGACAATCTGGTAATTTCATGGTCACCATTACTGATACTAGCTTTTTATTCCAGAGGTGAGGTGAGAGTGACTACCCTCGACATCAAGGCAGCAATTGACTGAGTATGGCATCATGGAGCCCGAGTGAAATTGAAGCCAATGGGAATCAGGGGACACTCTCCACTGGCTGGAGTCATACCTAGCACAAAGGAAGATGGTTGTGGTTGTTGGAGGTCAATCATTCCAGCCGCAGAACTTCACTGTAGGAGTTCCTCAAGGCTGTGTTCAAGGCACAACCATCTTCAGCTGCTTCATGAATGACCTTCCCACCATCATAAGGTCAGAAGTGGGGGTGTTCGCTGATGATTGCACAGTGTTCAGTTCCATTCGCAACTCCTCAGATAATGAAACATTCCATGCCCGCATGCAGCAAGACCTGGACAACATTCAGGCTTGGGCTGATAAGTGGCAAGTAGTATTTTCGCCACACAAGTGCCAGGCAATAACCAACTCCAACAAGTGAGAGTCTAACCACCTCCCCTTGATATTCAACGGCATTATCATTGCTGAATCCCTCACCTTCAACAGCCTGGGAGTCATCATTGACCAGAAACCTAACTGGACCAGCCACATAAATACCGTGGCAACAAGAGCAGGTCAGAGGCTGGGTATTCTGCGGCGAGTGTCTAACCTCCTGACTCCCCAAAGCCTTTTCACCATCTACAAGGAACAAGTCAGGAGTGTGATGGAATACTCTCCACTTGCCTGGATGAGTGCAGCTCCAACAGCACTCAAGAAGCTCGACACCATCCAGGAAAAAGCAGTCCACTTGATTGGCACCACATCCACCACCTTCAGCATTTACTCCCTCCACCACCGACGCACCGTGGCTGCAGTGTGTACCATCTACAAGATGCACTGCAGCTACTTGCCACGGCTTCTTCGGCAGCACCTCCCAACCTCTACCACCTAGAATGACAAGGGCAGCAGATGCATGGGAACACCAACACCTGCAAGTTCCCCTCCAAGTTACACACCATCCTGACTTCGAAATATATCGCCGTTCCTTCATTGGCGCTGAGTCAAAATCCTGGAACTCCTTAACAGCACTGTGGGAGTTCCATCACCACAAGAACTGCAGTGTTTCAAGAAGGCAGCTCATCACCATCTTCTCAAGGGAAATTAGGGATGGGCAATAAATGCTGGCCTTGCCAGTGACGCCCACATCCCAGTACGAATTTTTTAAAAGTCCATTGCTCACCAATTTTCCACACTCCTGACACAAAATCCCATCTAAAGAAAAGCTCATTACCCTGCAACTGCCAATTCGATTCTGTTGGAATCAGATCTAGCACATTATTTTATTTAATGAGAGTTAAGTCAAGCAGGAGGATTTCACCATTGATGACAAAACCATTCTTGATTTTGGTTAAATCCTAATTCAAACCAGTTAAAGTTCAGCTGTTGAATCACTCAAGTTTGGAAAACTTTAATTTAAAACTAATTCAGGTAACTCCAATACCAAGCCCAAAGGATCTTTGTTTGCCTTGTTTTAGCATATTACCATTCAGCATAAATATAAGTGATGTGGGAAATGTGGGTAACCACATAACAATTAATTCACAATGCCTGGAAGCTCTTTGCACAATCACTTCCTTTTAATTCCAATGATAATCAATTTGATTATTCACTAGGTCTGATGCAAAACTCCCACTTGCCATAGGTTCCTAATATACAAGGTCGTAAATGCAGCAATGTCATTAATGAAATAGATCACAGATAAAGAATTTATGGGTTTCCAGCTCTTAAATTGTTTTTACTTCTTTTATTTTTGGTATTTGAGCCAATATTATATGTATTTATTAACATTTAACTTGTGTTTCTTGCTGCAAGATAAGTACAACCATTACAATTATATTTACAGGTCCCCACTGAATATGAAAACATAACATTGCTTGTTTTGTATAGCGTGTTTGTGCCTGTGTTTAGACCCATAATGAGGTTCTGTTTCTTCACGGCATGTGATGAGAAAATCCTTTCATGGCCTAATCCTCCCTAACTAGCAATCTTCTCCAATCCAACACGAACCCTCCACTCCACCAACGGCCACTCTCCCCGTCTTGGCCCTACACTCTTGAACTTGCTTCCTAAAATACTTTGTCTTTGTTATGTCTTTTACTGTTAAAAGTCTCCTGAAACCCTTCCTTTTTCACCATGCTAACCTCCTCAATCTTTACTACTTATACTTGGCATTTGTTATTTTCTCTCCTGTTAAGAATCTGGAATTGTTTATTATTTTAAAACTGCTATATGAATACAAATTGCTGTTTGTGTTGTTTAAGCAGCTGGAGTAACCTGAAATTATGAATATAATGGGAGCTGTTTGTGGAGCTTCTAACCATGAACTGTGTCAAATTTAATTGTGGGCTGTGTCAATGGAGTAAAGGTACAAAGGTCCTTTCTTGTGTTTCACATCCTCATTCTACAATGGATATTTTTTATCGTAATATAAAAAGAGTTAGGTGTAACATTTTATTCAATTTTAGAATATAAAATTTGAAAAAGGATTTAATCTCTGTTAAATGCAAAATTAGTATTGTTTTGACCTGCAGTTCCTAAATGAAAACAAATTTGGGGATCTAATCGAGAAGGTTTTGTTGTTGAGGGAACTCACCTGAAAGATCAGCTTGGAGCCAACTCTGAATTCTGGAACAAAAATGTAGTTTCCAAGGAACCTAAATAGTCAGAGGATGAAGGATATTTAGGAGCAACATTTTGGGAAGTCAGATGTTTTATAACAAATGCACAACTGAACAGTCAATCAGAACCCACCTACAATAAGCTGCTGAATCATTTGTTACCATACTCGGCTTTTTTCAAAATTCTTTATGCCCACTGTAAAAGGCAAAACTCAGCTTCATATATTACTTAGCTGAGAAAAACATACGTCAGGGTGATCAATCCACTTGTCCTGTTGGGATTAATAAAATAAATAGTATGGCTGGCTGCTACTATTCATTCCTGATCATCATCATCAAATGCTGAAGCTGCTTAGAGCTTTGGTTAGGCTGCACCTTGAATACTGTGTTCAATTCTGGTTATCGAGTTATAAGGTAAACATCCAAGCCCTCGAAATGGTGCAGAGAATGGTGATGAGGCTGAACTCTGATGTCAAAGGACCAAGTTATAAGGCGAGGTTAGAAAAATCTAGGGGGAGAAATTGGGGTCATTTGCGCTGCCTGTTAACGCCGCTGGGGGGCGCTAATGGGACGCAAACGACTTTGCGACCGGGTGCAGCAGCGCAAACGTCTCCCAATAAATTCGGCGGGAGTCTAGTGGTGACACTATGGTATTGCGCCCCGTTAGTGCCCCAGACCCTGAATTGGGTATTTCCCACTGAAGCTGTGTCGTCGGGCGATGACAGCGACAGCTTTAGGGGGCGCGTACCTGGCGGCCAGCCATTAGCGGGGCGCAATTTAAATTTTGAGGAGGCTGGTTGCTCATCAAAAAAGTCTCCAGTTTTGTTTTCTTCAGCGGTGCCATTTTGGACGCAGGGTTGCTGCCGCAATCGCTCAGCCTGGCACTCTGTTTGACACTCTGCCCGGCTGATCGTTCAGCATCCCCGCTCCCCGGTGGTCCAGGTAGGACCCTTTTTATTTTGCAGAGTATGTAGCTTGGGCCCTGCACTTTAATTGAGGGAAGAGCCCCTTGGACGCGGCAGTGCTATTTGGCCCAGTACGTAGCTCTGCTGAGTTGTGCGCCCCGCTCCCAGTCTGTGTCCCGCTCCTGGGCTGTGTCCCGCTCCTGGGCTGTGTCCCGCTCCTGAACTGTGTCCCGCTCCTGGGCTGTGTCCCGCTCCTGAACTGTGTCCCGCTCCCGGGCTGTGTGTCCCGTTCCCAAACTGTGCCCCGCTCCCGGGAGGTGTGCCCCACTCCCAAACTGTGCCCCACTCACGGGAGGTGTGCCCCACTCCCGAACTGTACCCCGCTCCCAAACTGTGCCCCGCTCCCGAACTGTGCCCTGCTCCCGGGAGGTGTGTCCCACTCCCAAAAGTGTGTCCCGCTCCCAAACCGTGGCCCGCTCCCGAACTGTGCCCCATTCCCGGGAGGTGTTCCCTGCTCCCAAAATTGTGTCCCGCTCCCGGGAGGTGTGCCCCGCTCCCAAAACTGTGTCCTGCTCCCAAACTGTGCCCCACTCCTGGGAGGTGTGTACTGCTCCCAAAACTGTGCCCCACTCCCAAACTGTGCCCCACTCCCGGGAGGTGTGTCCCGCTCCCGAACTGTGCCCCACTCCCGGGAGGTGTGCCCCGCTCCCAAAACTGTGCCCCGCTCCCAAACAGTGCCCCACTCCTGGGAGGTGTGCCCCGCTCCCAAAACTATGCCCCGCTCCCAAACTGTGCCCCACTCCCGGCAGGTGTGCCCCGCTCCCAAAACTGTGCCCTGCTCCCGAACTGTGCCCCACTCTCGGGAGTGTGTACCGCTCCCGAACTGTGCCCCGCTCCCGGGAGGTGTGCCCCGCTCCCAAAACTGTGCCCCGCTCCCAAACAGTGCCCCACTCCCGGGAGGTGTGCCCCGCTCCCAAAACTGTGTCCCGTTCCCAAATTGTGCCCCACTCCCGGGAGGTGTGTACCACTCCAAAAACTGTGTCCCGCTCCCAAACAGTGCCCCCCTCCTGAACTGTGCCATGCTCCCGGAAGGTGTGTCCCGCTCCCAAAACTGTGCCCCGTCCCCAAACTGTGCCCCGCTCCTGAACTGTGCCCCACTCCCGGGAGATGTGCCCTGCTCCCAAAACTGTGCCCCCCTCCCGAGCTGAGTCCCGCTCCCGACATGTGCCCCACTCCCGGGAGGTGTGCCCCGCTCCCAAAACTGTGTCCCGCTCCAGAACTGTGCCCCACTCCCGGGAGGTGTGTACCGCTCCTAAAACTCTGTCCCGCTCCCGAACTGTGCCCCACTCCTGGGAGGTGTGCCCCGCTCCCAAAACTGTGCCCCACTCCCGGTAGGTGTGCCCCGCTCCCAAAACTGTGCCCCACTCCCGGGAGGTGTGCCCCGCTCCCAAAACTGTGTCCCACTCCCGAACTGTGCCCCCCCATCGAACTGTGCCACGCTCCCGGGAGGTGTGTCCCGCTCCCAAACTGTGCCCCGCTCCCGAACTGTGCCCCACTCCCGGGAAGTGTGCCACGCTCCCAAAATTGTGCCCCGCTCCCAAACTGTGTCCCGCTCCTGGGAGGTGTGCATCGCTCCCGAACTGTGCCCCGCTCCCGAACTGTGCCCCGCTCCCAAATTGTGCCCCGCTCCCGAACTGTGTCCCACTCCCGGGAGGTATGCCCCGCTCCCAAAACTGTGTCCCGCTCCCGGGAGGTGTGCCCCGCTTCTAAAACTGTGCCCCGCTCCCAAACTGTGCCCCACTCCCGGAAGGTGTGTACCGCCCCCAAAACTGTGTCCCGCTCCCAAACAGTGCCCCCCTCCCGAACTGTGCCACGCTCCCGGGAGGTGTGTCCCGCTCCCAAAACTGTGTCCCGCTCCCAAACTGTGCCCCGCTCGCAAACTGTGCCCCACTCCCGGGAGGTGTGCCCTGCTCCCAAAACTGTGCCCCCCCCCAAGCTGAGTCCCGCTCCCAAACTGTGCCCCAATCCCGGGAAGTGTGTACCGCTCCCAAAACTGTGTCCCGCTCCCGAACTGTGCCCCACTCCCGGGAGGTGTGCCCCGCTCCCAAAACTGTGCCCCGCTCCCGAACTGTGTCCCGCTCCCGGGAGGTGTGCATCGCTCACGAACTGTGCCCTGCTCACGAACTGTGCCCCGCTCCCAAACTTTTCCCCGTTCCCGGGAGGTGTGCCCCACTCCCGAACTGTGCCCTGCTCCGGAACTGTGCCCCGCTCCTGGGAAGTGTGTCCCGCTCCCAAAACTGTGTCCCGCTCCCAAAACTGTGTCCCGCTCCCGAACTGTGCCCAGCTCCGGAACTGTGCCCCGCTCCTGGGAGGTGTGTCCCGCTCCCAAAACTGTGTCCCGCTCCCAAACTGTGCCCCACTCCTGGGAGGTGTGCCCCGCTCCCAAAACTGAGCCCCCCTCCCAAACTGTACCCCCCCCCCCGAACTGTGCCACGCTCTCGGGAGGTGTGTCCCGCTCCCAAAACTGTGCCCCGCTCCCAAACTGTGCCCCGCTCCCGGGAGGTGTGCCCCGCTCCCAAAACTGTGCCCTGCTCCCAAACTGTGCCCCACTCCCGGGAAGTGTGTACTGCTCCAAAAACTGTGTCCCGCTCCCGAACTGTGCCCCCCTCAGGAGCTGTGTCCCGCTCCCTTGAGGTGTGCATCGCTCCCGAACTGTGCCCAGCTCCCGAACTGTGCCCCGCTCCCGGGAGTTGTGTCCCGCTCCCAAAACTGTGTCCCGCTCCCGGGAGGTGTGCCCCGCTCTGAAAACTGTGTCCCGCTCCCGGGAGGTGTGACCCGCTCCCAAAACTGCGCCCCACTCCTAAGAGGTGTGTACCGCTCCCAAAACTGTGCCCCGCTCCCGAGCTGTGCCCCACTGCCGGGAGGTGTGCCCCGCTCCCAAAACTGTGCCCCGCTCCCGAACAGTGCCCCGCTCCCAAACTGTGCCCCCCTCCCGAACTGTGCCATGCTCCCGGGAGGTGTGTCCCGCTCCCAAACTGTGCCCCACTCCTGAACTGTGCCCCGCTCCCGAACTGTGCCCCGCTCCCAGGAGGTGTGCCTCGCTCCCGGGCTGTGCCCCGCTCCCGAACTGTGCCCCGCTCCCGAACTGTGTCCCGCTCCCGAACTGTGCCTCGCTCCCGGGAGGTGTGTCCCGCTCCCGAACTGTGTCCCGCTCCCAAACTGTGCCCCACTCCAGGGAGGTGTGCCCCACTCCCGAACTGTGCCCCGCTCCCGAACTGTGCCCTGCTCCCGGGAGGTGTGCCCCACTCCCGAACTGTGTCCTGCTCCCGAACTGTGTCCTGCTCCCGAACTGTGCCCCACTCCCGAACTGTACCCCACTCCCGAACAGTGCCCCACTCCCGGGAGGTGTGCCCCACTCCCGAACTGTGCCCCGCTCCCGAACTGTGCCCCACTCCCGAACTGTGCCCCGCTCCCGAACTGTGCCCCACTCCCGAACTGTGCCCCGCTCCCGAACTGTGCCCCACTCCCGAACTGTGCCCCGCTCCCGAACTGTGCCCCACTCCCGGGAGGTGTGCCCCGCTCCCAAAACTGTGCCCCGCTCCCGAACTGTGTCCCGCTCCCGGGAGGTGTGCATCGCTCACGAACTGTGCCCTGCTCACGAACTGTGCCCCGCTCCCAAACTTTTCCCCGTTCCCGGGAGGTGTGCCCCACTCCCGAACTGTGCCCTGCTCCGGAACTGTGCCCCGCTCCTGGGAAGTGTGTCCCGCTCCCAAAACTGTGTCCCGCTCCCAAAACTGTGTCCCGCTCCCAAACTGTGCCCCACTCCCGAACTGTGCCCAGCTCCGGAACTGTGCCCCGCTCCTGGGAGGTGTGTCCCGCTCCCAAAACTGTGTCCCGCTCCCAAACTGTGCCCCACTCCTGGGAGGTGTGCCCCGCTCCCAAAACTGTGCCCCCCTCCCAAACTGTACCCCCCCCCCCCGAACTGTGCCACGCTCTCGGGAGGTGTGTCCCGCTCCCAAAACTGTGCCCCGCTCCCAAACTGTGCCCCGCTCCCGGGAGGTGTGCCCCGCTCCCAAAACTGTGCCCTGCTCCCAAACTGTGCCCCACTCCCGGGAAGTGTGTACTGCTCCAAAAACTGTGTCCCGCTCCCGAACTGTGCCCCCCTCAGGAGCTGTGTCCCGCTCCCTTGAGGTGTGCATCGCTCCCGAACTGTGCCCAGCTCCCGAACTGTGCCCCGCTCCCGGGAGTTGTGTCCCGCTCCCAAAACTGTGTCCCGCTCCCGGGAGGTGTGCCCCGCTCTGAAAACTGTGTCCCGCTCCCGGGAGGTGTGACCCGCTCCCAAAACTGCGCCCCACTCCTAAGAGGTGTGTACCGCTCCCAAAACTGTGCCCCGCTCCCGAGCTGTGCCCCACTGCCGGGAGGTGTGCCCCGCTCCCAAAACTGTGCCCCGCTCCCGAACAGTGCCCCGCTCCCAAACTGTGCCCCCCTCCCGAACTGTGCCATGCTCCCGGGAGGTGTGTCCCGCTCCCAAACTGTGCCCCACTCCTGAACTGTGCCCCGCTCCCGAACTGTGCCCCGCTCCCAGGAGGTGTGCCTCGCTCCCGGGCTGTGCCCCGCTCCCGAACTGTGCCCCGCTCCCGAACTGTGTCCCGCTCCCGAACTGTGCCTCGCTCCCGGGAGGTGTGTCCCGCTCCCGAACTGTGTCCCGCTCCCAAACTGTGCCCCACTCCAGGGAGGTGTGCCCCACTCCCGAACTGTGCCCCGCTCCCGAACTGTGCCCTGCTCCCGGGAGGTGTGCCCCACTCCCGAACTGTGTCCTGCTCCCGAACTGTGTCCTGCTCCCGAACTGTGCCCCACTCCCGAACTGTACCCCACTCCCGAACAGTGCCCCACTCCCGGGAGGTGTGCCCCACTCCCGAACTGTGCCCCGCTCCCGAACTGTGCCCCACTCCCGAACTGTGCCCCGCTCCCGAACTGTGCCCCCTCCCGAACTGTGCCCCGCTCCCGAACTGTGCCCCACTCCCGAACTGTGCCCCGCTCCCGAACTGTGCCCCACTCCCGAACTGTGCCCCGCTCCCGAACTGTGCCCCGCTCCCGAACTGTGCCCCACTCCCGAACTGTGCCCCGCTCCCGAACTGTGCCCCGCTCCCGAACTGTGCCCCGCTCCCGAACTGTGCCCCTCTCCCGAACTGTGCCCTGCTCCCGGGAGGTGTGCCCCGCTCCCGAGCTGTACCCTGCTCCCGGGAGGTGTGCCTTGCTCCCGGGCTGTGCCCCGCTCCCGAACTGTGCCGCACTCACGAACTGTGCTCTGCTCCCAAACTGTGCCCCGCTCCCGGGAGGTGTGCCCCGCTCCCGAGCTGTACCCTGCTCCCGGGAGGTGTGCCTTGCTCCCGGGCTGTGCCCCGATCCAGAACTGTGCCCCGCTCCCAAACTGTGCCCCGCTCCCGGGAGGTGTGCCCCACTCCCGAACTGTGCCCCACTCCCGAACTGTGTCCCGCTCCCGAACTGTGCCCTGCTCCCGGGAGGTGTGCCCCACTCTCGAACTGTGTCCCGCTCCCGAACTGTGCCTCGCTCCCGGGAGTTGTGCCCCGCTCCCGAACTGTGCCCCACTCCCGAACTGTGTCCCGCTCCCGAAATGTGCCCCACTCCCGAACTGTGCCCCACTCCCGAACTGTGCCCCACTCCCGGGAGGTGTGCCCCACTCCCGGGAGGTGTGCCCCACTCCCGAACTGTGCTCTGCTCCAGAACTGTGCCCCGCTCCCGGGAGGTGTGCCCCGCTCCCGAGCTGTACCCTGCTCCCGGGAGGTGTGCCTTGCTCCCGGGCTGTGCCCCGCTCCCGAACTGTGCCCCGCTCCCAAACTGTGCCCCGCTCCCGAACTGTGCCCTGCTCCCGGGAGGTGTGTCCCGCTCCCGAACTGTGCCCCACTCCCGAACAGTGCCCCGCTCCCGAACTGTGCCCTGCTCCCGGGAGGTGTGCCCCGCTCCCGAGCTGTGTCCCGCTCCCGAACTGTGCCTCGCTCCCGGGAGGTGTGTCCCGCTCCCGAACTGTGTCCCGCTCCCGAACTGTGCCCCACACCCGGGAGGTGTGCCCCACTCCCGAACTGTGCCCCGCTCCCGAAATGTGCCCTGCTCCCGGGAGGTGTGCCCCACTCCCGAACTGTGTCCTGCTCCCGAACTGTGCCCCACTCCCGAACTGTGCCCCACTCCCGAACTGTGCCCCACTCCCGGGAGGTGTGCCCCACTCCCGAACTGTTTCCCGCTCCCGAACTGTGCCCCACTCCCAAACTGTGTCCCACCCCCGAACTGTGCCCCGCTCCCGAACTGTGCCCCGCTCCCGAACTGTGCCCCACTCCCGAACTGTGCCCCGCTTCCGAACTGTGCCCCGCTCCCGGGAGGTGTGCCCCGCTCCCGATCTGTGCCCCACTCCCGAACTGTGCCCTGCTCCCGAACTGTGCCCTGCTCCCGGGAGGTGTGCCCCACTCCCGAACTGTGTCCTGCTCCCGAACTGTGTCCCGCTCCGAACTGTGCCCCACTCCCGAACTGTGCCCCACTCCCGAACAGTGCCCCACTCCCGGGAGGTGTGCTCCACTCCCGAACTGTGTCCCGCTCCCGAACTGTGCCCCACTCCCGAAATGTGCCCCGCTCCCGGGAGGTGTGCCCCACTCCCGATCTGTGCCCCACTCCCGAACTGTGCCCCGCTCCCGAACTGTGCCTTGCTCCCGAACTGTGCCCCACTCCCGAACAGTGCCCCACTCCCGGGAGGTGTGCTCCACTCCCGAACTGTGCCCCGCTCCCGGGAGGTGTGCCCCACTCCCGATCTGTGCCCCACTCCCGAACTGTGCCCCGCTCCCGAACTGTGCCTTGTTCCCGAACTGTGCCCCACTCCCGAACAGTGCCCCACTCCCGGGAGGTGTGCTCCACTCCCGAACTGTGTCCCGCTCCCGAACTGTGCCCCACTCCCGAACTGTGCCCCACTCCCGAACTGTGCCCCGCTCCCGAACTGTGCCCCGCTTCCGAACTGTGCCCCACTCCCGAACTGTGCCCAGCTCCCGGGAGGTGTGCCCCACTCCCGATCTGTGCCCCACTCCCGAACTGTGCCCAGCTCCCGAACTGTGCCCTGCTCCCGGGAGGTGTGCCCCACTCCCGAACTGTGTCCCGCTCCCGAACTGTGTCCCGCTCCCGAACTGTGCCCCACTCCCGAACTGTGTCCCACTCCCGAACAGTGCCCCACTCCCGGGAGGTGTGCTCCACTCCCGAACTGTGTCCCGCTCCCGAACTGTGCCCCACTCCCGAACTGTGCCCCACTCCCGAACTGTGCCCCACTCCCGAACTGTGTCCCGCTCCCGAACTGTGCCCCGCTCCCGAACTGTGTCCCGCTCCCGAACTGTGCCCCTCTCCCGAACAGTGCCCCACTCCCGAACTGTGCCCCGCTCCCGAACTGTGCCCCACTCCCGAACTGTGCCCCGCTTCCGAACTGTGCCCCGCTACCGGGAGGTGTGCCCCGCTCCCGAGCTGTACCCTGCTCCCGGGAGGTGTGCCTTGCTCCCGAACTGTGCCCCGCTCCCGAACTGTGCCCCGCTCCCAAAACTGTGCCCCGCTCCCGAACTGTGTCCCGCTCCCGGGAGGTGTGCATCGCTCACGAACTGTGCCCCGCTCCCGAACTGTGCCCCGCTCCCGAACATTGCCCCGTTCCCGGGAGGTGTGCCCCACTCCCGAACTGTGCCCAGCTCCGGAACTGTGCCCCGCTCCTGGGAAGTGTGTCCCACTCCCAAAACTGTGTCCCGCTCCCAAAACTGTGCCCCGTTCCCAAAACTGTGCCCCCCTCCCAAACTGTACACCCCTCCCGAACTGTGCCACGCTCCCGGGAGGTGTGTCCCGCTCCCAAAACTGTGCCCCGCTCCCAAACTGTGCCCCGCTCCAAAACTGTGCCCCACTCCCGGGAGGTGTGCCCCGCTCCCAAAACTGTGCCCCCCTCCCGAGCTGAGTGCCGCTCCCAAACTGTGCCCCACTCCCGGGAGGAGTGCCCCGCTCCTAAAACTGTGCCCCGCTCCCGGGAGGTGTGCCCCACTCCCGATCTGTGCCCCACTCCCGAACTGTGCCCCGCTCCCGAACTGTGCCCTGCTCCCGGGAGGTGTGCTCCACTCCCGAACTGTGTCCCGCTCCCGAACTGTGCCCCACTCCCGAACTGTGCCCCGCTCCCGGGAGGTGTGCCCCACTCCCGAACTGTGCCCCACTCCCGAACTGTGCCCCGCTCCCGAACTGTGCCCTGCTCCCAAACTGTGCCCCACTCCCGAACAGTGCCCCACTCCCGGAAGGTGTGCTCCACTCCCGAACTGTGTCCCGCTCCCGAACTGTGCCCCACTCCCGAACTGTGTCCCACTCCCGAACTGTGTCCCGCTCCCGAACTGTGCCCCGCTCCCGAACTGTGCCCCGCTCCCGAACTGTGCCCCGCTTCCGAACTGTGCCCTGCTCCCAAACTGTGCCCCGCTCCCAAACTGTGCCCACTCCCGAACTGTGCCCCGCTCCCGGGAGGTGTGCCCCACTCCCGAACTGTGTCCCGCTCCCGAACTGTGCCCCGCTCCCGAACTGTGCCCCGCTCCCAAAACTGTGCCCCACTCCCGAACTGTGTCCCGCTCCCGGGAGGTGTGCATCGCTCACGAACTGTGCCCCACTCCCGAACTGTGCCCCGCTCCCGAACATTGCCCCGTTCCCGGGAGGTGTGCCCCACTCCCGAACTGTGCCCAGCTCCGGAACTGTGCCCCGCTCCTGGGAAGTGTGTCCCGCTCCCAAAACTGTGTCCCGCTCCCAAAACTGTGCCCCGCTCCCAAAACTGTGCCCCCCTCCCAAACTGTACACCCCTCCCGAACTGTGCCACGCTCCCGGGAGGTGTGTCCCGCTCCCAAAACTGTGCCCCGCTCCCAAACTGTGCCCCGCTCCCAAACTGTGCCCCACTCCCGGGAGGTGTGCCCCGCTCCCAAAACTGTGCCCCCCTCCCGAGCTGAGTGCCGCTCCCAAACTGTGCCCCACTCCCGGGAGGAGTGCCCCGCTCCTAAAACTGTGCCCCGCTCCCGGGAGGTGTGCCCCACTCCCGATCTGTGCCCCACTCCCGAACTGTGCCCCGCTCCCGAACTGTGCCCTGCTCCCGGGAGGTGTGCCCCACTCCCGAACTGTGTCCTGCTCCCGAACTGTGTCCCGCTCCCGAACTGTGCCCCACTCCTGAACTGTGCCCCACTCCCGAACAGTGCCCCACTCCCGGGAGGTGTGCTCCACTCCCGAACTGTGTCCCGCTCCCGAACTGTGCCCCACTCCCGAACTGTGCCCCGCTCCCGGGAGGTGTGCCCCACTCCCGAACTGTGCCCCACTCCCGAACTGTGCCCCGCTCCCGAACTGTGCCCTGCTCCCGAACTGTGCCCCACTCCCGAACAGTGCCCCACTCCCAGAAGGTGTGCTCCACTCCCGAACTGTGTCCCGCTCCCGAACTGTGCCCCACTCCCGAACTGTGCCCCACTCCCGAACTGTGTCCCACTCCCGAACTGTGTCCCGCTCCCGAACTGTGCCCCGCTCCCGAACTGTGCCCCGCTCCCGAACTGTGCCCCGCTTCCGAACTGTGCCCTGCTCCCAAACTGTGCCCCGCTCCCAAACTGTGCCCACTCCCGAACTGTGCCCCGCTCCCGGGAGGTGTGCCCCACTCCCGATCTGTGCCCCACTCCCGAACTGTGCCCCGCTCCCGAACTGTGCCCTGCTCCCGGGAGGTGTGCCCCACTCCCGAACTGTGTCCTGCTCCCGAACTGTGTCCCGCTCCCGAACTGTGCCCCACTCCTGAACTGTGCCCCACTCCCGAACAGTGCCCCACTCCCGGGAGGTGTGCTCCACTCCCGAACTGTGTCACGCTCCCGAACTGTGCCCCGCTCCCGAACTGTGCCCCGCTCCCAAAACTGTGCCCCACTCCCGAACTGTGTCCCGCTCCCGGGAGGTGTGCATCGCTCACGAACTGTGCCCCACTCCCGAACTGTGCCCCGCTCCCGAACATTGCCCCGTTCCCGGGAGGTGTGCCCCACTCCCGAACTGTGCCCAGCTCCGGAACTGTGCCCCGCTCCTGGGAAGTGTGTCCCGCTCCCAAAACTGTGTCCCGCTCCCAAAACTGTGCCCCGCTCCCAAAACTGTGCCCCCCTCCCAAACTGTACACCCCTCCCGAACTGTGCCACGCTCCCGGGAGGTGTGTCCCGCTCCCAAAACTGTGCCCCGCTCCCAAAACTGTGCCCCCCTCCCAAACTGTACCCCCCCCCCCGAACTGTGCCACGCTCTCGGGAGGTGTGTCCCGCTCCCAAAACTGTGCCCCGCTCCCAAACTGTGCCCCGCTCCCGGGAGGTGTGCCCCGCTCCCAAAACTGTGCCCTGCTCCCAAACTGTGCCCCACTCCCGGGAAGTGTGTACTGCTCCAAAAACTGTGTCCCGCTCCCGAACTGTGCCCCCCTCAGGAGCTGTGTCCCGCTCCCTTGAGGTGTGCATCGCTCCCGAACTGTGCCCAGCTCCCGAACTGTGCCCCGCTCCCGGGAGTTGTGTCCCGCTCCCAAAACTGTGTCCCGCTCCCGGGAGGTGTGCCCCGCTCTGAAAACTGTGTCCCGCTCCCGGGAGGTGTGACCCGCTCCCAAAACTGCGCCCCACTCCTAAGAGGTGTGTACCGCTCCCAAAACTGTGCCCCGCTCCCGAGCTGTGCCCCACTGCCGGGAGGTGTGCCCCGCTCCCAAAACTGTGCCCCACTCCCGAACAGTGCCCCGCTCCCAAACTGTGCCCCCTTCCCGAACTGTGCCATGCTCCCGGGAGGTGTGTCCCGCTCCCAAACTGTGCCCCACTCCTGAACTGTGCCCCGCTCCCGAACTGTGCCCCGCTCCCAGGAGGTGTGCCTCGCTCCCGGGCTGTGCCCCGCTCCCGAACTGTGCCCCGCTCCCGAACTGTGTCCCGCTCCCGAACTGTGCCTCGCTCCCGGGAGGTGTGTCCCGCTCCCGAACTGTGTCCCGCTCCCAAACTGTGCCCCACTCCAGGGAGGTGTGCCCCACTCCCGAACTGTGCCCCGCTCCCGAACTGTGCCCTGCTCCCGGGAGGTGTGCCCCACTCCCGAACTGTGTCCTGCTCCCGAACTGTGTCCTGCTCCCGAACTGTGCCCCACTCCCGAACTGTACCCCACTCCCGAACAGTGCCCCACTCCCGGGAGGTGTGCCCCACTCCCGAACTGTGCCCCGCTCCCGAACTGTGCCCCACTCCCGAACTGTGCCCCGCTCCCGAACTGTGCCCCACTCCCGAACTGTGCCCCGCTCCCGAACTGTGCCCCACTCCCGAACTGTGCCCCGCTCCCGAACTGTGCCCCACTCCCGAACTGTGCCCCGCTCCCGAACTGTGCCCCGCTCCCGAACTGTGCCCCGCTCCCGAACTGTGCCCCGCTCCCGAACTGTGCCCCGCTCCCGAACTGTGCCCCACTCCCGAACTGTGCCCCGCTTCCGAACTGTGCCCTGCTCCCGGGAGGTGTGCCCCGCTCCCGAGCTGTACCCTGCTCCCGGGAGGTGTGCCTTGCTCCCGGGCTGTGCCCCGCTCCCGAACTGTGCCGCACTCACGAACTGTGCTCTGCTCCCAAACTGTGCCCCGCTCCCGGGAGGTGTGCCCCGCTCCCGAGCTGTACCCTGCTCCCGGGTGGTGTGCCTTGCTCCCGGGCTGTGCCCCGATCCAGAACTGTGCCCCGCTCCCAAACTGTGCCCCGCTCCCGGGAGGTGTGCCCCACTCCCAAAACTGTGCCCCACTCCCGAACAGTGCCCCGCTCCCAAACTGTGCCCCCCTCCCGAACTGTGCCATGCTCCCGGGAGGTGTGTCCCGCTCCCAAACTGTGCCCCACTCCTGAACTGTGCCCCGCTCCCGAACTGTGCCCCGCTCCCAGGAGGTGTGCCTCGCTCCCGGGCTGTGCCCCGCTCCCGAACTGTGCCCCGCTCCCGAACTGTGTCCCGCTCCCGAACTGTGCCTCGCTCCCGGGAGGTGTGTCCCGCTCCCGAACTGTGTCCCGCTCCCAAACTGTGCCCCACTCCAGGGAGGTGTGCCCCACTCCCGAACTGTGCCCCGCTCCCGAACTGTGCCCTGCTCCCGGGAGGTGTGCCCCACTCCCGAACTGTGTCCTGCTCCCGAACTGTGTCCTGCTCCCGAACTGTGCCCCACTCCCGAACTGTACCCCACTCCCGAACAGTGCCCCACTCCCGGGAGGTGTGCCCCACTCCCGAACTGTGCCCCGCTCCCGAACTGTGCCCCACTCCCGAACTGTGCCCCGCTCCCGAACTGTGCCCCACTCCCGAACTGTGCCCCGCTCCCGAACTGTGCCCCACTCCCGAACTGTGCCCCGCTCCCGAACTGTGCCCCACTCCCGAACTGTGCCCCGCTCCCGAACTGTGCCCCGCTCCCGAACTGTGCCCCGCTCCCGAACTGTGCCCCGCTCCCGAACTGTGCCCCGCTCCCGAACTGTGCCCCACTCCCGAACTGTGCCCCGCTTCCGAACTGTGCCCTGCTCCCGGGAGGTGTGCCCCGCTCCCGAGCTGTACCCTGCTCCCGGGAGGTGTGCCTTGCTCCCGGGCTGTGCCCCGCTCCCGAACTGTGCCGCACTCACGAACTGTGCTCTGCTCCCAAACTGTGCCCCGCTCCCGGGAGGTGTGCCCCGCTCCCGAGCTGTACCCTGCTCCCGGGTGGTGTGCCTTGCTCCCGGGCTGTGCCCCGATCCAGAACTGTGCCCCGCTCCCAAACTGTGCCCCGCTCCCGGGAGGTGTGCCCCACTCCCGAACTGTGCCCCACTCCCGAACTGTGTCCCGCTCCCGAACTGTGCCCTGCTCCCGGGAGGTGTGCCCCACTCTCGAACTGTGTCCCGCTCCCGAACTGTGCCTCGCTCCCGGGAGTTGTGCCCCGCTCCCGAACTGTGCCCCACTCCCGAACTGTGTCCCGCTCCCGAAATGTGCCCCACTCCCGAACTGTGCCCCACTCCCGAACTGTGCCCCACTCCCGGGAGGTGTGCCCCACTCCCGGGAGGTGTGCCCCACTCCCGAACTGTGCCGCACTCCTGAACTGTGCTCTGCTCCAGAACTGTGCCCCGCTCCCGGGAGGTGTGCCCCGCTCCCGAGCTGTACCCTGCTCCCGGGAGGTGTGCCTTGCTCCCGGGCTGTGCCCCGCTCACGAACTGTGCCCCGCTCCCAAACTGTGCCCCGCTCCCGAACTGTGCCCTGCTCCCGGGAGGTGTGTCCCGCTCCCGAACTGTGCCCCACTCCCGAACAGTGCCCCGCTCCCGAACTGTGCCCTGCTCCCGGGAGGTGTGCCCCGCTCCCGAGCTGTGTCCCGCTCCCGAACTGTGCCTCGCTCCCGGGAGGTGTGTCCCGCTCCCGAACTGTGTCCCGCTCCCGAACTGTGCCCCACACCCGGGAGGTGTGCCCCACTCCCGAACTGTGCCCCGCTCCCGAAATGTGCCCTGCTCCCGGGAGGTGTGCCCCACTCCCGAACTGTGTCCTGCTCCCGAACTGTGCCCCACTCCCGAACTGTGCCCCACTCCCGAACTGTGCCCCACTCCCGGGAGGTGTGCCCCACTCCCGAACTGTTTCCCGCTCCCGAACTGTGCCCCACTCCCAAACTGTGTCCCACCCCCGAACTGTGCCCCGCTCCCGAACTGTGCCCCGCTCCCGAACTGTGCCCCACTCCCGAACTGTGCCCCGCTTCCGAACTGTGCCCCGCTCCCGGGAGGTGTGCCCCGCTCCCGATCTGTGCCCCACTCCCGAACTGTGCCCTGCTCCCGAACTGTGCCCTGCTCCCGGGAGGTGTGCCCCACTCCCGAACTGTGTCCTGCTCCCGAACTGTGTCCCGCTCCGAACTGTGCCCCACTCCCGAACTGTGCCCCACTCCCGAACAGTGCCCCACTCCCGGGAGGTGTGCTCCACTCCCGAACTGTGTCCCGCTCCCGAACTGTGCCCCACTCCCGAAATGTGCCCCGCTCCCAGGAGGTGTGCCCCACTCCCGATCTGTGCCCCACTCCCGAACTGTGCCCCGCTCCCGAACTGTGCCTTGCTCCCGAACTGTGCCCCACTCCCGAACAGTGCCCCACTCCCGGGAGGTGTGCTCCACTCCCGAACTGTGCCCCGCTCCCGGGAGGTGTGCCCCACTCCCGAACTGTGCCCCGCTCCCGAACTGTGCCTTGCTCCCGAACTGTGCCCCACTCCCGAACAGTGCCCCACTCCCGGGAGGTGTGCTCCACTCCCGAACTGTGTCCCGCTCCCGAACTGTGCCCCACTCCCGAACTGTGCCCCACTCCCGAACTGTGCCCCGCTCCCGAACTGTGCCCCGCTTCCGAACTGTGCCCCACTCCCGAACTGTGCCCAGCTCCCGGGAGGTGTGCCCCACTCCCGATCTGTGCCCCACTCCCGAACTGTGCCCAGC
Source organism: Pristiophorus japonicus (assembly GCF_044704955.1). Classification (NCBI taxonomy): domain Eukaryota; kingdom Metazoa; phylum Chordata; class Chondrichthyes; family Pristiophoridae; genus Pristiophorus; species Pristiophorus japonicus. Next base: position 68,604,676 of record NC_091987.1, on the reverse strand, counting down.
TCCCGAACTGTGCCCTGCTCCCGGGAGGTGTGCCCCACTCCCGAACTGTGTCCCGCTCCCGAACTGTGTCCCGCTCCCGAACTGTGCCCCACTCCCGAACTGTGTCCCACTCCCGAACAGTGCCCCACTCCCGGGAGGTGTGCTCCACTCCCGAACTGTGTCCCGCTCCCGAACTGTGCCCCACTCCCGAACTGTGCCCCACTCCCGAACTGTGCCCCACTCCCGAACTGTGTCCCGCTCCCGAACTGTGCCCCGCTCCCGAACTGTGTCCCGCTCCCGAACTGTGCCCCTCTCCCGAACAGTGCCCCACTCCCGAACTGTGCCCCGCTCCCGAACTGTGCCCCACTCCCGAACTGTGCCCCGCTTCCGAACTGTGCCCCGCTACCGGGAGGTGTGCCCCGCTCCCGAGCTGTACCCTGCTCCCGGGAGGTGTGCCTTGCTCCCGAACTGTGCCCCGCTCCCGAACTGTGCCCCGCTCCCAAAACTGTGCCCCGCTCCCGAACTGTGTCCCGCTCCCGGGAGGTGTGCATCGCTCACGAACTGTGGCCCGCTCCCGAACTGTGCCCCGCTCCCGAACATTGCCCCGTTCCCGGGAGGTGTGCCCCACTCCCGAACTGTGCCCAGCTCCGGAACTGTGCCCCGCTCCTGGGAAGTGTGTCCCACTCCCAAAACTGTGTCCCGCTCCCAAAACTGTGCCCCGCTCCCAAAACTGTGCCCCCCTCCCAAACTGTACACCCCTCCCGAACTGTGCCACGCTCCCGGGAGGTGTGTCCCGCTCCCAAAACTGTGCCCCGCTCCCAAACTGTGCCCCGCTCCAAAACTGTGCCCCACTCCCGGGAGGTGTGCCCCGCTCCCAAAACTGTGCCCCCCTCCCGAGCTGAGTGCCGCTCCCAAACTGTGCCCCACTCCCGGGAGGAGTGCCCCGCTCCTAAAACTGTGCCCCGCTCCCGGGAGGTGTGCCCCACTCCCGATCTGTGCCCCACTCCCGAACTGTGCCCCGCTCCCGAACTGTGCCCTGCTCCCGGGAGGTGTGCTCCACTCCCGAACTGTGTCCCGCTCCCGAACTGTGCCCCACTCCCGAACTGTGCCCCGCTCCCGGGAGGTGTGCCCCACTCCCGAACTGTGCCCCACTCCCGAACTGTGCCCCGCTCCCGAACTGTGCCCTGCTCCCAAACTGTGCCCCACTCCCGAACAGTGCCCCACTCCCGGAAGGTGTGCTCCACTCCCGAACTGTGTCCCGCTCCCGAACTGTGCCCCACTCCCGAACTGTGCCCCACTCCCGAACTGTGTCCCACTCCCGAACTGTGTCCCGCTCCCGAACTGTGCCCCGCTCCCGAACTGTGCCCCGCTCCCGAACTGTGCCCCGCTTCCGAACTGTGCCCTGCTCCCAAACTGTGCCCCGCTCCCAAACTGTGCCCACTCCCGAACTGTGCCCCGCTCCCGGGAGGTGTGCCCCACTCCCGATCTGTGCCCCACTCCCGAACTGTGCCCCGCTCCCGAACTGTGCCCTGCTCGCGGGAGGTGTGCCCCACTCCCGAACTGTGTCCTGCTCCCGAACTGTGTCCCGCTCCCGAACTGTGCCCCACTCCTGAACTGTGCCCCACTCCCGAACAGTGCCCCACTCCCGGGAGGTGTGCTCCACTCCCGAACTGTGTCCCGCTCCCGAACTGTGCCCCGCTCCCGAACTGTGCCCCGCTCCCAAAACTGTGCCCCACTCCCGAACTGTGTCCCGCTCCCGGGAGGTGTGCATCGCTCACGAACTGTGCCCCACTCCCGAACTGTGCCCCGCTCCCGAACATTGCCCCGTTCCCGGGAGGTGTGCCCCACTCCCGAACTGTGCCCAGCTCCGGAACTGTGCCCCGCTCCTGGGAAGTGTGTCCCGCTCCCAAAACTGTGTCCCGCTCCCAAAACTGTGCCCCGCTCCCAAAACTGTGCCCCCCTCCCAAACTGTACACCCCTCCCGAACTGTGCCACGCTCCCGGGAGGTGTGTCCCGCTCCCAAAACTGTGCCCCGCTCCCAAACTGTGCCCCGCTCCCAAACTGTGCCCCACTCCCGGGAGGTGTGCCCCGCTCCCAAAACTGTGCCCCCCTCCCGAGCTGAGTGCCGCTCCCAAACTGTGCCCCACTCCCGGGAGGAGTGCCCCGCTCCTAAAACTGTGCCCCGCTCCCGGGAGGTGTGCCCCACTCCCGATCTGTGCCCCACTCCCGAACTGTGCCCCGCTCCCGAACTGTGCCCTGCTCCCGGGAGGTGTGCCCCACTCCCGAACTGTGTCCTGCTCCCGAACTGTGTCCCGCTCCCGAACTGTGCCCCACTCCTGAACTGTGCCCCACTCCCGAACAGTGCCCCACTCCCGGGAGGTGTGCTCCACTCCCGAACTGTGTCCCGCTCCCGAACTGTGCCCCACTCCCGAACTGTGCCCCGCTCCCGGGAGGTGTGCCCCACTCCCGAACTGTGCCCCACTCCCGAACTGTGCCCCGCTCCCGAACTGTGCCCTGCTCCCGAACTGTGCCCCACTCCCGAACAGTGCCCCACTCCCAGAAGGTGTGCTCCACTCCCGAACTGTGTCCCGCTCCCGAACTGTGCCCCACTCCCGAACTGTGCCCCACTCCCGAACTGTGTCCCACTCCCGAACTGTGTCCCGCTCCCGAACTGTGCCCCACTCCCGAACTGTGCCCCGCTCCCGAACTGTGCCCCGCTTCCGAACTGTGCCCTGCTCCCAAACTGTGCCCCGCTCCCAAACTGTGCCCACTCCCGAACTGTGCCCCGCTCCCGGGAGGTGTGCCCCACTCCCGATCTGTGCCCCACTCCCGAACTGTGCCCCGCTCCCGAACTGTGCCCTGCTCCCGGGAGGTGTGCCCCACTCCCGAACTGTGTCCTGCTCCCGAACTGTGTCCCGCTCCCGAACTGTGCCCCACTCCTGAACTGTGCCCCACTCCCGAACAGTGCCCCACTCCCGGGAGGTGTGCTCCACTCCCGAACTGTGTCCCGCTCCCGAACTGTGCCCCGCTCCCGAACTGTGCCCCGCTCCCAAAACTGTGCCCCACTCCCGAACTGTGTCCCGCTCCCGGGAGGTGTGCATCGCTCACGAACTGTGCCCCACTCCCGAACTGTGCCCAGCTCCGGAACTGTGCCCCGCTCCTGGGAAGTGTGTCCCGCTCCCAAAACTGTGTCCCGCTCCCAAAACTGTGCCCCGCTCCCAAAACTGTGCCCCCCTCCCAAACTGTACACCCCTCCCGAACTGTGCCACGCTCCCGGGAGGTGTGTCCCGCTCCCAAAACTGTGCCCCGCTCCCAAACTGTGCCCCGCTCCCAAACTGTGCCCCACTCCCGGGAGGTGTGCCCCGCTCCCAAAACTGTGCCCCCCTCCCGAGCTGAGTGCCGCTCCCAAACTGTGCCCCACTCCCGGGAGGAGTGCCCCGCTCCTAAAACTGTGCCCCGCTCCCGGGAGGTGTGCCCCACTCCCGATCTGTGCCCCACTCCCGAACTGTGCCCCGCTCCCGAACTGTGCCCTGCTCCCGGGAGGTGTGCCCCACTCCCGAACTGTGTCCTGCTCCCGAACTGTGTCCCGCTCCCGAACTGTGCCCCACTCCTGAACTGTGCCCCACTCCCGAACAGTGCCCCACTCCCGGGAGGTGTGCTCCACTCCCGAACTGTGTCCCGCTCCCGAACTGTGCCCCACTCCCGAACTGTGCCCCGCTCCCGGGAGGTGTGCCCCACTCCCGAACTGTGCCCCACTCCCGAACTGTGCCCCGCTCCCGAACTGTGCCCTGCTCCCGAACTGTGCCCCACTCCCGAACAGTGCCCCACTCCCAGAAGGTGTGCTCCACTCCCGAACTGTGTCCCGCTCCCGAACTGTGCCCCACTCCCGAACTGTGCCCCACTCCCGAACTGTGTCCCACTCCCGAACTGTGTCCCGCTCCCGAACTGTGCCCCACTCCCGAACTGTGCCCCGCTCCCGAACTGTGCCCCGCTTCCGAACTGTGCCCTGCTCCCAAACTGTGCCCCGCTCCCAAACTGTGCCCACTCCCGAACTGTGCCCCGCTCCCGGGAGGTGTGCCCCACTCCCGATCTGTGCCCCACTCCCGAACTGTGCCCCGCTCCCGAACTGTGCCCTGCTCCCGGGAGGTGTGCCCCACTCCCGAACTGTGTCCTGCTCCCGAACTGTGTCCCGCTCCCGAACTGTGCCCCACTCCTGAACTGTGCCCCACTCCCGAACAGTGCCCCACTCCCGGGAGGTGTGCTCCACTCCCGAACTGTGTCCCGCTCCCGAACTGTGCCCCGCTCCCGAACTGTGCCCCGCTCCCAAAACTGTGCCCCACTCCCGAACTGTGTCCCGCTCCCGGGAGGTGTGCATCGCTCACGAACTGTGCCCCACTCCCGAACTGTGCCCAGCTCCGGAACTGTGCCCCGCTCCTGGGAAGTGTGTCCCGCTCCCAAAACTGTGTCCCGCTCCCAAAACTGTGCCCCGCTCCCAAAACTGTGCCCCCCTCCCAAACTGTACACCCCTCCCGAACTGTGCCACGCTCCCGGGAGGTGTGTCCCGCTCCCAAAACTGTGTCCCGCTCCCAAACTGTGCCCCGCTCCCAAACTGTGCCCCACTCCCGGGAGGTGTGCCCCGCTCCCAAAACTGTGCCCCCCTCCCGAGCTGAGTGCCGCTCCCAAACTGTGCCCCACTCCCGGGAGCAGTGCCCCGCTCCTAAAACTGTGCCCCGCTCCCGGGAGGTGTGCCCCACTCCCGATCTGTGCCCCACTCCCGAACTGTGCCCCGCTCCCGAACTGTGCCCTGCTCCCGGGAGGTGTGCCCCACTCCCGAACTGTGTCCTGCTCCCGAACTGTGTCCCGCTCCCGAACTGTGCCCCACTCCTGAACTGTGCCCCACTCCCGAACAGTGCCCCACTCCCGGGAGGTGTGCTCCACTCCCGAACTGTGTCCCGCTCCCGAACTGTGCCCCACTCCCGAACTGTGCCCCGCTCCCGGGAGGTGTGCCCCACTCCCGAACTGTGCCCCACTCCCGAACTGTGCCCCGCTCCCGGGAGGTGTGCCCCACTCCCGAACTGTGCCCCGCTCCCGAACTGTGCCCTGCTCCCGGGAGGTGTGCCCCACTCCCGAACTGTGCCCCACTCCCGGGAGGCGTGTCCCGCTCCCGAACTGTGCCCCGCTCCCAAACTGTGCCCACTCCCGAACTGTGCCCCGCTCCCGGGAGGTGTGCCCCACTCCCGATCTGTGCCCGAATCCCGAACTGTGCCCCGCTTCCGAACTGTGCCCCGCTCCCAGGAGGTGTGCCCCGCTCCCGAACTGTGCCCCGCTCCCAAACTGTGCCCACTCCCGAACTGTGCCCCGCTCCCGGGAGGTGTGCCCCACTCCCGATCTGTGCCCCAATCCCGAACTGTGCCCCGCTCCCGAACTGTGCCCTGCTCCCGGGAGGTATGCCCCACTCCCGAACTGTGTCCTGCTCCCGAACTGTGTCCCGCTCCCGAACTGTGCCCCACTCCCGAACTGTGCCCCATTCCCGAACAGTGCCCCACTCCCGGGAGTTGTGCTCCATTCCCGAACTGTGTCCCGCTCCCGAACTGTGCCCCACTCCCGAACTGTGCCCCGCTCCCGGGAGGTGTGCCCCACTCCCGATCTGTGCCCCACTCCCGAACTGTGCCCCGCTCCCGAACTGTGCCCTGCTCCCGAACTGTGCCCCACTCCCGAACAGTGCCCCACTCCCGGGAGGTGTGCTCCACTCCCGAACTGTGTCCCGCTCCCGAACTGTGCCCCACTCCCGAACTGTGCCCCACTCCCGAACTGTGTCCCGCTCCCGAACTGTGCCCCGCTCCCGAACTGTGCCCCGCTTCCGAACTGTGCCCCGCTCCCAAACTGTGCCCCGCTCCCAAACTGTGCCCACTCCCGAACTGTGCCCCGCTCCCGGGAGGTGTGCCCCACTCCCGATCTGTGCCCCACTCCCGAACTGTGCCCATCTCCCGAACTGTGCCCTGCTCCCGGGAGGTGTGCCCCACTCCCGAACTGTGTCCCGCTCCCGAACTGTGCCCCGCTCCCGAACTGTGCCCCACTCCCGAACAGTGCCCCACTCCCGGGAGGTGTGCTCCACTCCCGAACTGTGTCCCGCTCCCGAACTGTGCCCCACTCCCGAACTGTGCCCCACTCACGAACTGTGTCCCGCTCCCGAACTGTGCCCCGCTCCCGAACTGTGTCCCGCTCCCGAACTGTGCCCCGCTCCCGAACTGTGCCCCTCTCCCGAACTGTGCCCCGCTTCCGAACTGTGCCCCGCTCCCGGGAGGTGTGCCCCGCTCCCGAGCTGTACCCTGCTCCCGGGAGGTGTGCCTTGCTCCCGGGCTGTGCCCCGCTCCCGAACTGTGCCCCGCTCCCAAAACTGTGCCCCGCTCCCGAACTGTGTCCCACTCCCGGGAGGTGTGCATCGCTCACGAACTGTGCCCCGCTCCCGAACTGTGCCCCACTCCCGAACGTTGCCCCGTTCCCGGGAGGTGTGCCCCACTCCCGAACTGTGCCCAGCTCCCGAACTGTGCCCTGCTCCCGAACTGTGCCCCGCTCCCGAACTGTGTCCCGCTCCCGAACTGTGCCCCGCTCCCGAACTGTGCCCCTCTCCCGAACTGTGCCCCGCTTCCGAACTGTGCCCCGCTCCCGGGAGGTGTGCCCCGCTCCCGAGCTGTACCCTGCTCCCGGGAGGTGTGCCTTGCTCCCGGGCTGTGCCCCGCTCCCGAACTGTGCCCCGCTCCCAAAACTGTGCCCCGCTCCCGAACTGTGTCCCACTCCCGGGAGGTGTGCATCGCTCACGAACTGTGCCCCGCTCCCGAACTGTGCCCCACTCCCGAACGTTGCCCCGTTCCCGGGAGGTGTGCCCCACTCCCGAACTGTGCCCAGCTCCGGAACTGTGCCCCGCTCCTGGGAAGTGTGACCCGCTCCCAAAACTGTGTCCCGCTCCCAAACTGTGCCCCACTCCCGAACTGTGCCCAGCTCCGGAACTGTGCCCCGCTCCCAAAACTGTGTCCCGCTCCCAAAACTGTGCTCCGCTCCCAAAACTGTGCCCCCCTCCCAAACTGTACACCCCTCCCGAACTGTGCCACGCTCCTGGGAGGTGTGTCCCGCTCCCAAAACTGTGCCCCGCTCCCAAACTGTGCCCCGCTCCCAAACTGTGCCCCACTCCCGGGAGGTGTGCCCCGCTCCCAAAACTGTGCCCCCCTCCCGAGCTGAGTGCCGCTCCCGAACTGTGCCCCACTCCCGGGAGGAGTGCCCCGCTCCTAAAACTGTGCCCCGCTCCCGGGAGGTGTGCCCCACTCCCGATCTGTGCCCCACTCCCGAACTGTGCCCTGCTCCCGAACTGTGCCCTGCTCCCGGGAGGTGTGCCCCACTCCCGAACTGTGTCCCGCTCCCGAACTGTGTCCCGCTCCTGAACTGTGCCCCACTCCCGAACTGTGCCCCACTCCCGAACAGTGCCCCACTCCCGGGAGGTGTGCTCCACTCCCGAACTGTGTCCCGCTCCCGAACTGTGCCCCACTTCCGGGAGGTGTGCTCCACTCCCGAACTGTGTCCCGCTCCCGAACTGTGCCCCACTTCCGAACTGTGCCCCGCTCCCGGGAGGTGTGCCCCACTCCCGAACTGTGCCCCACTCCCGAACTGTGTCCCGCTCCCGAACTGTGTCCCGCTCCCGAACTGTGCCCCGCTCCCGAACTGTGCCCCGCTCCCGAACTGTGCCCCGCTCCCGGGAGGTGTGCCGCACTCCCGAACTGTGCCCAGCTCCGGAACTGTGACCCGCTCCTGGGAAGTGTGTCCCGCTCCCAAAACTGTGTCCCGCTCCCAAACTATGCCCCACTCCCGAACTGTGCCCAGCTCCGGAACTGTGCCCCGCTCCTGGGAGGTGTGTCCCGCTCCCAAAACTGTGTCCCCCTCCCAAACTGTACCCCCCTCCCGAACTGTGCCACGCTCCCGGGAGGTGTGTCCCACTCCCAAAACTGTGCCCCGCTCCCAAACTGTGCCCCGCTCCCAAACTGTGCCCCACTCCCGGGAGGTGTGCCCCGCTCCCAAAACTGTGCCCCCCTCCCGAGCTGAGTGCCGCTCCTGAACTGTGCCCCACTCCCGGGAGGAGTGCCCCGCTCCTAAAACTGTGTTTCGCTCCCGAACTGTGCCCCGCTCCCGGGAGGCGTGTCCCGCTCCCGAACTGTGTCCCGCTCCCGAACTGTGCCCCACTCCCGGGAGGTGTGCCCCACTCCCGAACTGTGCCCCGCTCCCGAACTGTGCCCTGCTCCCGGGAGGTGTGCCCCACTCCCGAACTGTGCCCCACTCCCGGGAGGCGTGTCCCGCTCCCGAACTGTGCCCCGCTCCCAAACTGTGCCCACTCCCGAACTGTGCCCCGCTCCCGGGAGGTGTGCCCCACTCCCGATCTGTGCCCGAATCCCGAACTGTGCCCCGCTTCCGAACTGTGCCCCGCTCCCAGGAGGTGTGCCCCGCTCCCGAACTGTGCCCCGCTCCCAAACTGTGCCCACTCCCGAACTGTGCCCCGCTCCCGGGAGGTGTGCCCCACTCCCGATCTGTGCCCCAATCCCGAACTGTGCCCCGCTCCCGAACTGTGCCCTGCTCCCGGGAGGTATGCCCCACTCCCGAACTGTGTCCTGCTCCCGAACTGTGTCCCGCTCCCGAACTGTGCCCCACTCCCGAACTGTGCCCCATTCCCGAACAGTGCCCCACTCCCGGGAGTTGTGCTCCATTCCCGAACTGTGTCCCGCTCCCGAACTGTGCCCCACTCCCGAACTGTGCCCCGCTCCCGGGAGGTGTGCCCCACTCCCGATCTGTGCCCCACTCCCGAACTGTGCCCCGCTCCCGAACTGTGCCCTGCTCCCGAACTGTGCCCCACTCCCGAACAGTGCCCCACTCCCGGGAGGTGTGCTCCACTCCCGAACTGTGTCCCGCTCCCGAACTGTGCCCCACTCCCGAACTGTGTCCCGCTCCCGAACTGTGCCCCGCTTCCGAACTGTGCCCCGCTCCCGAACTGTGCCCCGCTCCCGAACTGTGCCCCGCTCCCGAACTGTGCCCCGCTCCCGAACTGTGCCCCACTCCCGAACTGTGCCCCGCTTCCGAACTGTGCCCTGCTCCCGGGAGGTGTGCCCCGCTCCCGAGCTGTACCCTGCTCCCGGGAGGTGTGCCTTGCTCCCGGGCTGTGCCCCGCTCCCGAACTGTGCCGCACTCACGAACTGTGCTCTGCTCCCAAACTGTGCCCCGCTCCCGGGAGGTGTGCCCCGCTCCCGAGCTGTACCCTGCTCCCGGGAGGTGTGCCTTGCTCCCGGGCTGTGCCCCGATCCAGAACTGTGCCCCGCTCCCAAACTGTGCCCCGCTCCCGGGAGGTGTGCCCCACTCCCGAACTGTGCCCCACTCCCGAACTGTGTCCCGCTCCCGAACTGTGCCCTGCTCCCGGGAGGTGTGCCCCACTCTCGAACTGTGTCCCGCTCCCGAACTGTGCCTCGCTCCCGGGAGTTGTGTCCCGCTCCCGAACTGTGTCCCGCTCCCGAACTGTGCCCCGCTCCCGAACTGTGCCCCTCTCCCGAACTGTGCCCCGCTTCCGAACTGTGCCCCGCTCCCGGGAGGTGTGCCCCGCTCCCGAGCTGTACCCTGCTCCCGGGAGGTGTGCCTTGCTCCCGGGCTGTGCCCCGCTCCCGAACTGTGCCCCGCTCCCAAAACTGTGCCCCGCTCCCGAACTGTGTCCCGCTCCCGGGAGGTGTGCATCGCTCACGAACTGTGCCCCGCTCCCGAACTGTGCCCCACTCCCGAACGTTGCCCCGTTCCCGGGAGGTGTGCCCCACTCCCGAACTGTGCCCAGCTCCGGAACTGTGCCCCGCTCCTGGGAAGTGTGACCCGCTCCCAAAACTGTGTCCCGCTCCCAAACTGTGCCCCACTCCCGAACTGTGCCCAGCTCCGGAACTGTGCCCCGCTCCCAAAACTGTGTCCCGCTCCCAAAACTGTGCTCCGCTCCCAAAACTGTGCCCCCCTCCCAAACTGTACACCCCTCCCGAACTGTGCCACGCTCCTGGGAGGTGTGTCCCGCTCCCAAAACTGTGCCCCGCTCCCAAACTGTGCCCCGCTCCCAAACTGTGCCCCACTCCCGGGAGGTGTGCCCCGCTCCCAAAACTGTGCCCCCCTCCCGAGCTGAGTGCCGCTCCCGAACTGTGCCCCACTCCCGGGAGGAGTGCCCCGCTCCTAAAACTGTGCCCCGCTCCCGGGAGGTGTGCCCCACTCCCGATCTGTGCCCCACTCCCGAACTGTGCCCTGCTCCCGAACTGTGCCCTGCTCCCGGGAGGTGTGCCCCACTCCCGAACTGTGTCCCGCTCCCGAACTGTGTCCCGCTCCTGAACTGTGCCCCACTCCCGAACTGTGCCCCACTCCCGAACAGTGCCCCACTCCCGAACAGTGCCCCACTCCCGGGAGGTGTGCTCCACTCCCGAACTGTGTCCCGCTCCCGAACTGTGCCCCACTTCCGGGAGGTGTGCTCCACTCCCGAACTGTGTCCCGCTCCCGAACTGTGCCCCACTTCCGAACTGTGCCCCGCTCCCGGGAGGTGTGCCCCACTCCCGAACTGTGCCCCACTCCCGAACTGTGTCCCGCTCCCGAACTGTGTCCCGCTCCCGAACTGTGCCCCGCTCCCGAACTGTGCCCCGCTCCCGAACTGTGCCCCGCTCCCGGAAGGTGTGCCGCACTCCCGAACTGTGCCCAGCTCCGGAACTGTGACCCGCTCCTGGGAAGTGTGTCCCGCTCCCAAAACTGTGTCCCGCTCCCAAACTATGCCCCACTCCCGAACTGTGCCCAGCTCCGGAACTGTGCCCCGCTCCTGGGAGGTGTGTCCCGCTCCCAAAACTGTGTCCCCCTCCCAAACTGTACCCCCCTCCCGAACTGTGCCACGCTCCCGGGAGGTGTGTCCCACTCCCAAAACTGTGCCCCGCTCCCAAACTGTGCCCCGCTCCCAAACTGTGCCCCACTCCCGGGAGGTGTGCCCCGCTCCCAAAACTGTGCCCCCCTCCCGAGCTGAGTGCCGCTCCTGAACTGTGCCCCACTCCCGGGAGGAGTGCCCCGCTCCTAAAACTGTGTTTCGCTCCCGAACTGTGCCCCGCTCCCGGGAGGCGTGTCCCGCTCCCGAACTGTGTCCCGCTCCCGAACTGTGCCCCACTCCCGGGAGGTGTGCCCCACTCCCGAACTGTGCCCCGCTCCCGAACTGTGCCCTGCTCCCGGGAGGTGTGCCCCACTCCCGAACTGTGCCCCACTCCCGGGAGGCGTGTCCCGCTCCCGAACTGTGCCCCGCTCCCAAACTGTGCCCACTCCCGAACTGTGCCCCGCTCCCGGGAGGTGTGCCCCACTCCCGATCTGTGCCCGAATCCCGAACTGTGCCCCGCTTCCGAACTGTGCCCCGCTCCCAGGAGGTGTGCCCCGCTCCCGAACTGTGCCCCGCTCCCAAACTGTGCCCACTCCCGAACTGTGCCCCGCTCCCGGGAGGTGTGCCCCACTCCCGATCTGTGCCCCAATCCCGAACTGTGCCCCGCTCCCGAACTGTGCCCTGCTCCCGGGAGGTATGCCCCACTCCCGAACTGTGTCCTGCTCCCGAACTGTGTCCCGCTCCCGAACTGTGCCCCACTCCCGAACTGTGCCCCATTCCCGAACAGTGCCCCACTCCCGGGAGTTGTGCTCCATTCCCGAACTGTGCCCCACTCCCGAACTGTGCCCCGCTCCCGGGAGGTGTGCCCCACTCCCGATCTGTGCCCCACTCCCGAACTGTGCCCCGCTCCCGAACTGTGCCCTGCTCCCGAACTGTGCCCCACTCCCGAACAGTGCCCCACTCCCGGGAGGTGTGCTCCACTCCCGAACTGTGTCCCGCTCCCGAACTGTGCCCCACTCCCGAACTGTGCCCCACTCCCGAACTGTGTCCCGCTCCCGAACTGTGCCCCGCTCCCGAACTGTGCCCCGCTTCCGAACTGTGCCCCGCTCCCGAACTGTGCCCCGCTCCCGAACTGTGCCCCGCTCCCGAACTGTGCCCCGCTCCCGAACTGTGCCCCACTCCCGAACTGTGCCCCGCTCCCGAACATTGCCCCGTTCCCGGGAGGTGTGCCCCACTCCCGAACTGTGCCCAGCTCCGGAACTGTGCCCCGCTCCTGGGAAGTGTGTCCCACTCCCAAAACTGTGTCCCGCTCCCAAAACTGTGCCCCGCTCCCAAAACTGTGCCCCCCTCCCAAACTGTACACCCCTCCCGAACTGTGCCACGCTCCCGGGAGGTGTGTCCCGCTCCCAAAACTGTGCCCCGCTCCCAAACTGTGCCCCGCTCCAAAACTGTGCCCCACTCCCGGGAGGTGTGCCCCGCTCCCAAAACTGTGCCCCCCTCCCGAGCTGAGTGCCGCTCCCAAACTGTGCCCCACTCCCGGGAGGAGTGCCCCGCTCCTAAAACTGTGCCCCGCTCCCGGGAGGTGTGCCCCACTCCCGATCTGTGCCCCACTCCCGAACTGTGCCCCGCTCCCGAACTGTGCCCTGCTCCCGGGAGGTGTGCTCCACTCCCGAACTGTGTCCCGCTCCCGAACTGTGCCCCACTCCCGAACTGTGCCCCGCTCCCGGGAGGTGTGCCCCACTCCCGAACTGTGCCCCACTCCCGAACTGTGCCCCGCTCCCGAACTGTGCCCTGCTCCCAAACTGTGCCCCACTCCCGAACAGTGCCCCACTCCCGGAAGGTGTGCTCCACTCCCGAACTGTGTCCCGCTCCCGAACTGTGCCCCACTCCCGAACTGTGCCCCACTCCCGAACTGTGTCCCACTCCCGAACTGTGTCCCGCTCCCGAACTGTGCCCCGCTCCCGAACTGTGCCCCGCTCCCGAACTGTGCCCCGCTTCCGAACTGTGCCCTGCTCCCAAACTGTGCCCCGCTCCCAAACTGTGCCCACTCCCGAACTGTGCCCCGCTCCCGGGAGGTGTGCCCCACTCCCGATCTGTGCCCCACTCCCGAACTGTGCCCCGCTCCCGAACTGTGCCCTGCTCCCGGGAGGTGTGCCCCACTCCCGAACTGTGTCCTGCTCCCGAACTGTGTCCCGCTCCCGAACTGTGCCCCACTCCTGAACTGTGCCCCACTCCCGAACAGTGCCCCACTCCCGGGAGGTGTGCTCCACTCCCGAACTGTGTCCCGCTCCCGAACTGTGCCCCGCTCCCGAACTGTGCCCCGCTCCCAAAACTGTGCCCCACTCCCGAACTGTGTCCCGCTCCCGGGAGGTGTGCATCGCTCACGAACTGTGCCCCACTCCCGAACTGTGCCCCGCTCCCGAACATTGCCCCGTTTCCGGGAGGTGTGCCCCACTCCCGAACTGTGCCCAGCTCCGGAACTGTGCCCCGCTCCTGGGAAGTGTGTCCCGCTCCCAAAACTGTGTCCCGCTCCCAAAACTGTGCCCCGCTCCCAAAACTGTGCCCCCCTCCCAAACTGTACACCCCTCCTGAACTGTGCCACGCTCCCGGGAGGTGTGTCCCGCTCCCAAAACTGTGCCCCGCTCCCAAACTGTGCCCCGCTCCCAAACTGTGCCCCACTCCCGGGAGGTGTGCCCCGCTCCCAAAACTGTGCCCCCCTCCCGAGCTGAGTGCCGCTCCCAAACTGTGCCCCACTCCCGGGAGGAGTGCCCCGCTCCTAAAACTGTGCCCCGCTCCCGGGAGGTGTGCCCCACTCCCGATCTGTGCCCCACTCCCGAACTGTGCCCCGCTCCCGAACTGTGCCCTGCTCCCGGGAGGTGTGCCCCACTCCCGAACTGTGTCCTGCTCCCGAACTGTGTCCCGCTCCCGAACTGTGCCCCACTCCTGAACTGTGCCCCACTCCCGAACAGTGCCCCACTCCCGGGAGGTGTGCTCCACTCCCGAACTGTGTCCCGCTCCCGAACTGTGCCCCACTCCCGAACTGTGCCCCGCTCCCGGGAGGTGTGCCCCACTCCCGAACTGTGCCCCACTCCCGAACTGTGCCCCGCTCCCGAACTGTGCCCTGCTCCCGAACTGTGCCCCACTCCCGAACAGTGCCCCACTCCCAGAAGGTGTGCTCCACTCCCGAACTGTGTCCCGCTCCCGAACTGTGCCCCACTCCCGAACTGTGTCCCACTACCGAACTGTGTCCCACTCCCGAACTGTGTCCCGCTCCCGAACTGTGCCCCGCTCCCGAACTGTGCCCCGCTCCCGAACTGTGCCCCGCTTCCGAACTGTGCCCTGCTCCCAAACTGTGCCCCGCTCCCAAACTGTGCCCACTCCCGAACTGTGCCCCGCTCCCGGGAGGTGTGCCCCACTCCCGATCTGTGCCCCACTCCCGAACTGTGCCCCGCTCCCGAACTGTGCCCTGCTCCCGGGAGGTGTGCCCCACTCCCGAACTGTGTCCTGCTCCCGAACTGTGTCCCGCTCCCGAACTGTGCCCCACTCCTGAACTGTGCCCCACTCCCGAACAGTGCCCCACTCCCGGGAGGTGTGCTCCACTCCCGAACTGTGTCCCGCTCCCGAACTGTGCCCCGCTCCCGAACTGTGCCCCGCTCCCAAAACTGTGCCCCACTCCCGAACTGTGTCCCGCTCCCGGGAGGTGTGCATCGCTCACGAACTGTGCCCCACTCCCGAACTGTGCCCCGCTCCTGAACATTGCCCCGTTCCCGGGAGGTGTGCCCCACTCCCGAACTGTGCCCAGCTCCGGAACTGTGCCCCGCTCCTGGGAAGTGTGTCCCGCTCCCAAAACTGTGTCCCGCTCCCAAAACTGTGCCCCGCTCCCAAAACTGTGCCCCCCTCCCAAACTGTACACCCCTCCCGAACTGTGCCACGCTCCCGGGAGGTGTGTCCCGCTCCCAAAACTGTGCCCCGCTCCCAAACTGTGCCCCGCTCCCAAACTGTGCCCCACTCCCGGGAGGTGTGCCCCGCTCCCAAAACTGTGCCCCCCTCCCGAGCTGAGTGCCGCTCCCAAACTGTGCCCCACTCCCGGGAGGAGTGCCCCGCTCCTAAAACTGTGCCCCGCTCCCGGGAGGTGTGCCCCATTCCCGATCTGTGCCCCACTCCCGAACTGTGCCCCGCTCCCGAACTGTGCCCTGCTCCCGGGAGGTGTGCCCCACTCCCGAACTGTGTCCTGCTCCCGAACTGTGTCCCGCTCCCGAACTGTGCCCCACTCCTGAACTGTGCCCCACTCCCGAACAGTGCCCCACTCCCGGGAGGTGTGCTCCACTCCCGAACTGTGTCCCGCTCCCGAACTGTGCCCCACTCCCGAACTGTGCCCCGCTCCCGGGAGGTGTGCCCCACTCCCGAACTGTGCCCCACTCCCGAACTGTGCCCCGCTCCCGAACTGTGCCCTGCTCCCGAACTGTGCCCCACTCCCGAACAGTGCCCCACTCCCAGAAGGTGTGCTCCACTCCCGAACTGTGTCCCGCTCCCGAACTGTGCCCCACTCCCGAACTGTGCCCCACTCCCGAACTGTGTCCCGCTCCCGAACTGTGCCCCGCTCCCGAACTGTGCCCCGCTCCCGAACTGTGCCCCGCTTCCGAACTGTGCCCTGCTCCCAAACTGTGCCCCGCTCCCAAACTGTGCCCACTCCCGAACTGTGCCCCGCTCCCGGGAGGTGTGCCCCACTCCCGATCTGTGCCCCACTCCCGAACTGTGCCCCGCTCCCGAACTGTGCCCTGCTCCCGGGAGGTGTGCCCCACTCCCGAACTGTGTCCTGCTCCCGAACTGTGCCCCGCTCCTGAACTGTGCCCCACTCCTGAACTGTGCCCCACTCCCGAACAGTGCCCCACTCCCGGGAGGTGTGCTCCACTCCCGAACTGTGTCCCGCTCCCGAACTGTGCCCCGCTCCCGAACTGTGCCCCGCTCCCAAAACTGTGCCCCACTCCCGAACTGTGTCCCGCTCCCGGGAGGTGTGCATCGCTCACGAACTGTGCCCCGCTCCCGAACTGTGCCCCGCTCCCGAACTTTGCCCCGTTCCCGGGAGGTGTGTCCCGCTCCCAAACTGTGCCCCACTCCCGAACTGTGCCCAGCTCCGGAACTGTGTCCCGCTCCCAAAACTGTGTCCCGCTCCCAAAACTGTGCCCCGCTCCCAAAACTGTGCCCCCTCCCAAACTGTACACCCCTCCCGAACTGTGCCACGCTCCCGGGAGGTGTGTCCCGCTCCCAAAACTGTGCCCCGCTCCCAAACTGTGCCCCGCTCCCAAACTGTGCCCCACTCCCGGGAGGTGTGCCCCGCTCCCAAAACTGTGCCACCCTCCCGAGCTGAGTGCCGCTCCCGAACTGTGCCCCACTCCCGGGAGGAGTGCCCCGCTCCTAAAACTGTGCCCCGCTCCCAAACTGTGCCCCACTCCCAAACTGTGCCCCGCTCCCGGGAGGTGTGCCCCGCTCCCAAAACTGTGCCCCGCTCCCAAACTGTGCCCCACTCCCGGGAAGTGTGTACTGCTCCAAAAACTGTGTCCCGCTCCTGAACTGTGCCCCCCTCAGGAGCTGTGTCCCGCTCCCGGGAGGTGTGCATCGCTCCCGAACTGTGCCCAGCTCCCGAACTGTGCCCCGCTCCCGGGAGTTGTGTCCCGCTCCCAAAACTGTGTCCCGCTCCCGGGAGGTGTGCCCCGCTCCCAAAACTGTGTCCCGCTCCCGGGAGGTGTGCCCCGCTCCCAAAACTGCGCCCCACTCCTGGGAGGTGTGCCCCGCTCCCAAAACTGTGCCCCGCTCCCGAACTGTGCCACGCTCCCGGGAGGTGTGTCCCGCTCCCAAAACTGTGTCCCGCTCCCAAACTGTGCCCCGCTCCCGAACTGTGCCCCGCTCCCAAAACTGTGCCCCACTCCAGGGAGGTGTGCCCCGCTCCCAAAACTGTGCCCCCCTCCCGAGCTGAGTGCCGTTCCCGAACTGTGCCCCACTGCCGGGAGGTGTGCCCCGCTCCCAAAACTGTGCCCCTCTCCCGAACTGTGCCACGCTCCCGGGAGGTGTGTCCCGCTCCCAAAACTGTGTCCCGCTCCCAAACTGTGCCCCGCTCCCGAACTGTGCCCCACTCCAGGGAGGTGTGCCCCGCTCCCAAAACTGTGCCCCCCTCCCAAACTGTACACCCCTCCCGAACTGTGCCACGCTCCCGGGCGGTGTGTCCCGCTCCCAAAACTGTGCCCCGCTCCCAAACTGTGCCCCGCTCCCAAACTGTGCCCCACTCCCGGGAGGTGTGCCCCGCTCCCAAAACTGTGCCCCCCTCCCGAGCTGAGTGCCGCTCCCAAACTGTGCCCCACTCCCGGGAGGAGTGCCCCGCTCCTAAAACTGTGCCCCGCTCCCGGGAGGTGTGCCCCACTCCCGATCTGTGCCCCACTCCCGAACTGTGCCCCGCTCCCGAACTGTGCCCTGCTCCCGGGAGGTGTGCCCCACTCCCGAACTGTGTCCTGCTCCCGAACTGTGTCCCGCTCCCGAACTGTGCCCCACTCCCGAACTGTGCCCCACTCCCGAACAGTGCCCCACTCCCGGGAGGTGTGCTCCACTCCCGAACTGTGTCCCGCTCCCGAACTGTGCCCCACTCCCGAACTGTGCCCCGCTCCCGGGAGGTGTGCCGCACTCCCGAACTGTGCCCCACTCCCGAACTGTGCCCCGCTCCCGAACTGTGCCCTGCTCCCGAACTGTGCCCCACTCCCGAACAGTGCCCCACTCCCGGGAGGTGTGCTCCACTCCCGAACTGTGTCCCGCTCCCGAACTGTGCCCCACTCCCGAACTGTGTCCCGCTCCCGAACTGTGCCCCGCTCCCGAACTGTGCCCCGCTCCCGAACTGTGCCCCGCTTCCGAACTGTGCCCTGCTCCCAAACTGTGCCCCGCTCCCAAACTGTGCCCACTCCCGAACTGTGCCCCGCTCCCGGGAGGTGTGCCCTACTCCCGATCTGTGCCCCACTCCCGAACTGTGCCCCGCTCCCGAACTGTGCCCTGCTCCCGGGAGGTGTGCCCCACTCCCGAACTGTGTCCTGCTCCCGAACTGTGTCCCGCTCCCGAACTGTGCCCCACTCCCGAACTGTGCCCCACTCCCGAACAGTGCCCCACTCCCGGGAGGTGTGCTCCACTCCCGAACTGTGTCCCGCTCCCGAACTGTGCCCCGCTCCCGAACTGTGCCCCGCTCCCAAAACTGTGCCCCACTCCCGAACTGTGTCCCGCTCCCGGGAGGTGTGCATCGCTCACGAACTGTGCCCCGCTCCCGAACTGTGCCCCGCTCCCGAACTTTGCCCCGTTCCCGGGAGGTGTGCCCCACTCCCGAACTGTGCCCAGCTCCGGAACTGTGCCCCGCTCCTGGGAAGTGTGTCCCGCTCCCAAAACTGTGTCCCGCTCCCAAACTGTGCCCCACTCCCGAACTGTGCCCAGCTCCGGAACTGTGCCCCGCTCCCAAAACTGTGTCCCGCTCCCAAAACTGTGCCCCGCTCCCAAAACTGTGCCCCCCTCCCAAACTGTACACCCCTCCAGAACTGTGCCACGCTCCCGGGAGGTGTGTCCCGCTCCCAAAACTGTGCCCCGCTCCCAAACTGTGCCCCGCTCCCAAACTGTGCCCCACTCCCGGGAGGTGTGCCCCGCTCCCAAAACTGTGCCACCCTCCCGAGCTGAGTGCCGCTCCCGAACTGTGCCCCACTCCCGGGAGGAGTGCCCCGCTCCTAAAACTGTGCCCCGCTCCCAAACTGTGCCCCACTCCCAAACTGTGCCCCGCTCCCGGGAGGTGTGCCCCGCTTCCAAAACTGTGCCCCGCTCCCAAACTGTGCCCCACTCCCGGGAAGTGTGTACTGCTCCAAAAACTGTGTCCCGCTCCTGAACTGTGCCCCCCTCAGGAGCTGTGTCCCGCTCCCGGGAGGTGTGCATCGCTCCCGAACTGTGCCCAGCTCCCGAACTGTGCCCCGCTCCCGGGAGTTGTGTCCCGCTCCCAAAACTGTGTCCCGCTCCCGGGAGGTGTGCCCCGCTCCCAAAACTGTGTCCCGCTCCCGGGAGGTGTGCCCCGCTCCCAAAACTGTGCCCCTCTCCCGAACTGTGCCACGCTCCCGGGAGGTGTGTCCCGCTCCCAAAACTGTGTCCCGCTCCCAAACTGTGCCCCGCTCCCGAACTGTGCCCCACTCCAGGGAGGTGTGCCCCGCTCCCAAAACTGTGCCCCCCTCCCGAGCTGAGTGCCGTTCCCGAACTGTGCCCCACTCCTGAACTGTGCCCCGCTCCCGAACTGTTCCCCACTCCCGAACTGTGCCCCGCTCCCGGGAGGTGTGCCGCACTCCCGAACTGTGCCCAGCTCCGGAACTATGCCCCACTCCCGAACTGTGCCCAGCTCCGGAACTGTGCCCCGCTCCTGGGAGGTGTGTCCCGCTCCCAAAACTGTGTCCCCCTCCCAAACTGTACCCCCCTCCCGAACTGTGCCACGCTCCCGGGAGGTGTGTCCCACTCCCAAAACTGTGCCCCGCTCCCAAACTGTGCCCCGCTCCCAAACTGTGCCCCACTCCCGGGAGGTGTGCCCCGCTCCCAAAACTGTGCCCCCCTCCCGAGCTGAGTGCCGCTCCTGAACTGTGCCCCACTCCCGGGAGGAGTGCCCCGCTCCTAAAACTGTGTTTCGCTCCCGAACTGTGCCCCGCTCCCGGGAGGCGTGTCCCGCTCCCGAACTGTGTCCCGCTCCCGAACTGTGCCCCACTCCCGGGAGGTGTGCCCCACTCCCGAACTGTGCCCCGCTCCCGAACTGTGCCCTGCTCCCGGGAGGTGTGCCCCACTCCCGAACTGTGCCCCACTCCCGGGAGGCGTGTCCCGCTCCCGAACTGTGCCCCGCTCCCAAACTGTGCCCACTCCCGAACTGTGCCCCGCTCCCGGGAGGTGTGCCCCACTCCCGATCTGTGCCCGAATCCCGAACTGTGCCCCGCTTCCGAACTGTGCCCCGCTCCCAGGAGGTGTGCCCCGCTCCCGAACTGTGCCCCGCTCCCAAACTGTGCCCACTCCCGAACTGTGCCCCGCTCCCGGGAGGTGTGCCCCACTCCCGATCTGTGCCCCAATCCCGAACTGTGCCCCGCTCCCGAACTGTGCCCTGCTCCCGGGAGGTATGCCCCACTCCCGAACTGTGTCCTGCTCCCGAACTGTGTCCCGCTCCCGAACTGTGCCCCACTCCCGAACTGTGCCCCATTCCCGAACAGTGCCCCACTCCCGGGAGTTGTGCTCCATTCCCGAACTGTGCCCTGCTCCCGAACTGTGCCCCACTCCCGAACAGTGCCCCACTCCCGGGAGGTGTGCTCCACTCCCGAACTGTGTCCCGCTCCCGAACTGTGCCCCACTCCCGAACTGTGCCCCACTCCCGAACTGTGTCCCGCTCCCGAACTGTGCCCCGCTCCCGAACTGTGCCCCGCTTCCGAACTGTGCCCCGCTCCCAAACTGTGCCCCGCTCCCAAACTGTGCCCACTCCCGAACTGTGCCCCGCTCCCGGGAGGTGTGCCCCACTCCCGATCTGTGCCCCACTCCCGAACTGTGCCCATCTCCCGAACTGTGCCCTGCTCCCGGGAGGTGTGCCCCACTCCCGAACTGTGTCCCGCTCCCGAACTGTGCCCCGCTCCCGAACTGTGCCCCACTCCCGAACAGTGCCCCACTCCCGGGAGGTGTGCTCCACTCCCGAACTGTGTCCCGCTCCCGAACTGTGCCCCACTCCCGAACTGTGCCCCACTCACGAACTGTGTCCCGCTCCCGAACTGTGCCCCGCTCCCGAACTGTGTCCCGCTCCCGAACTGTGCCCCGCTCCCGAACTGTGCCCCTCTCCCGAACTGTGCCCCGCTTCCGAACTGTGCCCCGCTCCCGGGAGGTGTGCCCCGCTCCCGAGCTGTACCCTGCTCCCGGGAGGTGTGCCTTGCTCCCGGGCTGTGCCCCGCTCCCGAACTGTGCCCCGCTCCCAAAACTGTGCCCCGCTCCCGAACTGTGTCCCGCTCCCGGGAGGTGTGCATCGCTCACGAACTGTGCCCCGCTCCCGAACTGTGCCCCACTCCCGAACGTTGCCCCGTTCCCGGGAGGTGTGCCCCACTCCCGAACTGTGCCCAGCTCCGGAACTGTGCCCCGCTCCTGGGAAGTGTGACCCGCTCCCAAAACTGTGTCCCGCTCCCAAACTGTGCCCCACTCCCGAACTGTGCCCAGCTCCGGAACTGTGCCCCACTCCCAAAACTGTGTCCCGCTCCCAAAACTGTGCTCCGCTCCCAAAACTGTGCCCCCCTCCCAAACTGTACACCCCTCCCGAACTGTGCCACGCTCCTGGGAGGTGTGTCCCGCTCCCAAAACTGTGCCCCGCTCCCAAACTGTGCCCCGCTCCCAAACTGTGCCCCACTCCCGGGAGGTGTGCCCCGCTCCCAAAACTGTGCCCCCCTCCCGAGCTGAGTGCCGCTCCCGAACTGTGCCCCACTCCCGGGAGGAGTGCCCCGCTCCTAAAACTGTGCCCCGCTCCCGGGAGGTGTGCCCCACTCCCGATCTGTGCCCCACTCCCGAACTGTGCCCTGCTCCCGAACTGTGCCCTGCTCCCGGGAGGTGTGCCCCACTCCCGAACTGTGTCCCGCTCCCGAACTGTGTCCCGCTCCTGAACTGTGCCCCACTCCCGAACTGTGCCCCACTCCCGAACAGTGCCCCACTCCCGGGAGGTGTGCTCCACTCCCGAACTGTGTCCCGCTCCCGAACTGTGCCCCACTTCCGGGAGGTGTGCTCCACTCCCGAACTGTGTCCCGCTCCCGAACTGTGCCCCACTTCCGAACTGTGCCCCGCTCCCGGGAGGTGTGCCCCACTCCCGAACTGTGCCCCACTCCCGAACTGTGTCCCGCTCCCGAACTGTGTCCCGCTCCCGAACTGTGCCCCGCTCCCGAACTGTGCCCCGCTCCCGAACTGTGCCCCGCTCCCGGGAGGTGTGCCGCACTCCCGAACTGTGCCCAGCTCCGGAACTGTGACCCGCTCCTGGGAAGTGTGTCCCGCTCCCAAAACTGTGTCCCGCTCCCAAACTATGCCCCACTCCCGAACTGTGCCCAGCTCCGGAACTGTGCCCCGCTCCTGGGAGGTGTGTCCCGCTCCCAAAACTGTGTCCCCCTCCCAAACTGTACCCCCCTCCCGAACTGTGCCACGCTCCCGGGAGGTGTGTCCCACTCCCAAAACTGTGCCCCGCTCCCAAACTGTGCCCCGCTCCCAAACTGTGCCCCACTCCCGGGAGGTGTGCCCCGCTCCCAAAACTGTGCCCCCCTCCCGAGCTGAGTGCCGCTCCTGAACTGTGCCCCACTCCCGGGAGGAGTGCCCCGCTCCTAAAACTGTGTTTCGCTCCCGAACTGTGCCCCGCTCCCGGGAGGCGTGTCCCGCTCCCGAACTGTGTCCCGCTCCCGAACTGTGCCCCACTCCCGGGAGGTGTGCCCCACTCCCGAACTGTGCCCCGCTCCCGAACTGTGCCCTGCTCCCGGGAGGTGTGCCCCACTCCCGAACTGTGCCCCACTCCCGGGAGGCGTGTCCCGCTCCCGAACTGTGCCCCGCTCCCAAACTGTGCCCACTCCCGAACTGTGCCCCGCTCCCGGGAGGTGTGCCCCACTCCCGATCTGTGCCCGAATCCCGAACTGTGCCCCGCTTCCGAACTGTGCCCCGCTCCCAGGAGGTGTGCCCCGCTCCCGAACTGTGCCCCGCTCCCAAACTGTGCCCACTCCCGAACTGTGCCCCGCTCCCGGGAGGTGTGCCCCACTCCCGATCTGTGCCCCAATCCCGAACTGTGCCCCGCTCCCGAACTGTGCCCTGCTCCCGGGAGGTATGCCCCACTCCCGAACTGTGTCCTGCTCCCGAACTGTGTCCCGCTCCCGAACTGTGCCCCACTCCCGAACTGTGCCCCATTCCCGAACAGTGCCCCACTCCCGGGAGTTGTGCTCCATTCCCGAACTGTGTCCCGCTCCCGAACTGTGCCCCACTCCCGAACTGTGCCCCGCTCCCGGGAGGTGTGCCCCACTCCCGATCTGTGCCCCACTCCCGAACTGTGCCCCGCTCCCGAACTGTGCCCTGCTCCCGAACTGTGCCCCACTCCCGAACAGTGCCCCACTCCCGGGAGGTGTGCTCCACTCCCGAACTGTGTCCCGCTCCCGAACTGTGCCCCACTCCCGAACTGTGCCCCACTCCCGAACTGTGTCCCGCTCCCGAACTGTGCCCCGCTCCCGAACTGTGCCCCGCTTCCGAACTGTGCCCCGCTCCCAAACTGTGCCCCGCTCCCAAACTGTGCCCACTCCCGAACTGTGCCCCGCTCCCGGGAGGTGTGCCCCACTCCCGATCTGTGCCCCACTCCCGAACTGTGCCCAGCTCCCGAACTGTGCCCTGCTCCCGGGAGGTGTGCCCCACTCCCGAACTGTGTCCCGCTCCCGAACTGTGCCCCGCTCCCGAACTGTGCCCCACTCCCGAACAGTGCCCCACTCCCGGGAGGTGTGCTCCACTCCCGAACTGTGTCCCGCTCCCGAACTGTGCCCCACTCCCGAACTGTGCCCCACTCACGAACTGTGTCCCGCTCCCGAACTGTGCCCCGCTCCCGAACTGTGTCCCGCTCCCGAACTGTGCCCCGCTCCCGAACTGTGCCCCTCTCCCGAACTGTGCCCCGCTTCCGAACTGTGCCCCGCTCCCGGGAGGTGTGCCCCGCTCCCGAGCTGTACCCTGCTCCCGGGAGGTGTGCCTTGCTCCCGGGCTGTGCCCCGCTCCCGAACTGTGCCCCGCTCCCAAAACTGTGCCCCGCTCCCGAACTGTGTCCCGCTCCCGGGAGGTGTGCATCGCTCACGAACTGTGCCCCGCTCCCGAACTGTGCCCCACTCCCGAACGTTGCCCCGTTCCCGGGAGGTGTGCCCCACTCCCGAACTGTGCCCAGCTCCGGAACTGTGCCCCGCTCCTGGGAAGTGTGACCCGCTCCCAAAACTGTGTCCCGCTCCCAAACTGTGCCCCACTCCCGAACTGTGCCCAGCACCGGAACTGTGCCCCGCTCCCAAAACTGTGTCCCGCTCCCAAAACTGTGCTCCGCTCCCAAAACTGTGCCCCCCTCCCAAACTGTACACCCCTCCCGAACTGTGCCACGCTCCTGGGAGGTGTGTCCCGCTCCCAAAACTGTGCCCCGCTCCCAAACTGTGCCCCGCTCCCAAACTGTGCCCCACTCCCGGGAGGTGTGCCCCGCTCCCAAAACTGTGCCCCCCTCCCGAGCTGAGTGCCGCTCCCGAACTGTGCCCCACTCCCGGGAGGAGTGCCCCGCTCCTAAAACTGTGCCCCGCTCCCGGGAGGTGTGCCCCACTCCCGATCTGTGCCCCACTCCCGAACTGTGCCCTGCTCCCGAACTGTGCCCTGCTCCCGGGAGGTGTGCCCCACTCCCGAACTGTGTCCCGCTCCCGAACTGTGTCCCGCTCCCGAACTGTGCCCCACTCCCGAACTGTGCCCCACTCCCGAACAGTGCCCCACTCCCGGGAGGTGTGCTCCACTCCCGAACTGTGTCCCGCTCCCGAACTGTGCCCCACTTCCGGGAGGTGTGCTCCACTCCCGAACTGTGTCCCGCTCCCGAACTGTGCCCCACTTCCGAACTGTGCCCCGCTCCCGGGAGGTGTGCCCCACTCCCGAACTGTGCCCCACTCCCGAACTGTGTCCCGCTCCCGAACTGTGTCCCGCTCCCGAACTGTGCCCCGCTCCCGAACTGTGCCCCGCTCCCGGGAGGTGTGCCCCACTCCCGATCTGTGCCCCACTCCCGAACTGTGCCCCGCTCCCGAACTGTGCCCTGCTCCCGGGAGGTGTGCCCCACTCCCGAACTGTGTCCTGCTCCCGAACTGTGTCCTGCTCCCGAACTGTGCCCCACTCCCGAACTGTGCCCCACTCCCGAACAGTGCCCCACTCCCGGGAGGTGTGCTCCACTCCCGAACTGTGTCCCGCTCCCGAACTGTGCCCCGCTCCCGAACTGTGCCCCGCTCCCAAAACTGTGCCCCGCTCCCGAACTGTGTCCCGCTCCCGGGAGGTGTGCATCGCTCACGAACTGTGCGCCGCTCCCGAACTGTGCCCCGCTCCCGAACTTTGCCCCGTTCCCGGGAGGTGTGCCCCACTCCCGAACTGTGCCCAGCTCCGGAACTGTGCCCCGCTCCTGGGAAGTGTGTCCCGCTCCCAAAACTGTGTCCCGCTCCCAAACTGTGTCCCACTCCCGAACTGTGCCCAGCTCCGGAACTGTGCCCCGCTCCCAAAACTGTGTCCCGCTCCCAAAACTGTGCCCCGCTCCCGAAACTGTGCCCCCCTCCCAAACTGTGCCCCGCTCCCAAACTGTGCCCCACTCCCGGGAGGTGTGCCCCGCTCCCAAAACTGTGCCCCCCTCCCGAGCTGAGTGCCGCTCCCGAACTGTGCCCCACTCCTGGGAGGAGTGCCCCGCTCCTAAAACTGTGCCCCGCTCCCAAACTGTGCCCCACTCCCAAACTGTGCCCCGCTCCCGGGAGGCGTGCCCCGCTCCCAAAACTGTGCCCCGCTCCCAAACTGTGCCCCACTCCCGGGAAGTGTGTACTGCTCCAAAAACTGTGTCCCGCTCCTGAACTGTGCCCCCCTCAGGAGCTGTGTCCCGCTCCCGGGAGGTGTGCATCGCTCCCGAACTGTGCCCAGCTCCCGAACTGTGCCCCGCTCCCGGGAGTTGTGTCCCGCTCCCAAAACTGTGTCCCGCTCCCGGGAGGTGTGCCCCGCTCCCAAAACTGTGTCCCGCTCCCGGGAGGTGTGCCCCGCTCCCAAAACTGCGCCCCACTCCTGGGAGGTGTGCCCCGCTCCCAAAACTGTGCCCCTCTCCCGAACTGTGCCACGCTCCCGGGAGGTGTGTCCCGCTCCCAAAACTGTGTCCCGCTCCCAAACTGTGCCCCGCTCCCGAACTGTGCCCCACTCCAGGGAGGTGTGCCCCGCTCCCAAAACTGTGCCCCCCTCCCGAGCTGAGTGCCGTTCCCGAACTGTGCCCCACTGCCGGGAGGTGTGCCCCGCTCCAAAAACTGTGCCCCTCTCCCGAACTGTGCCACGCTCCCGGGAGGTGTGTCCCGCTCCCAAAACTGTGTCCCGCTCCCAAACTGTGCCCCGCTCCTGGGAAGTGTGTCCCGCTCCCAAAACTGTGTCCCGCACCCAAACTGTGCCCCACTCCCGAACTGTGCCCAGCTCCGGAACTGTGCCCCGCTCCCGGGAGGTGTGCCCCGCTCCCAAAACTGCGCCCCACTCCTGGGAGGTGTGCCCCGCTCCCAAAACTGTGCCCCGCTCCCGAACTGTGCCACGCTCCCGGGAGGTGTGCCCCGCTCCCAAAACTGCGCCCCACTCCTGGGAGGTGTGTACCGCTCCCAAAACTGTGCCCCGCT
Organism: Pristiophorus japonicus; assembly: GCF_044704955.1. Classification (NCBI taxonomy): domain Eukaryota; kingdom Metazoa; phylum Chordata; class Chondrichthyes; family Pristiophoridae; genus Pristiophorus; species Pristiophorus japonicus. The sequence continues at coordinate 68,578,381 of NC_091987.1, read as the reverse complement.
CCCGAACTGTGCCCCACTGCCGGGAGGTGTGCCCCGCTCCCAAAACAGTGCCCCGCTCCCGAACAGTGCCCCGCTCCCAAACTGTGCCCCACTGCCGGGAGGTGTGCCCCGCTCCCAAACTGTGCCCCCCTCCCGAACTGTGCCACGCTCCCGGGAGGTGTGTCCCGCTCCCAAAACTGTGTCCCGCTCCCAAACTGTGCCCCGCTCCCGAACTATGCCCCACTCCAGGGAGGTGTGCCCCGCTCCCAAAACTGTGCCCCACTCCCGAGCTGAGTGCCGTTCCCGAACTGTGCCCCACTCCTGAACTGTGCCCCGCTCCCGAACTGTTCCCCGCTCCCGAACTGTGCCCCGCTCCCGAGCTGAGTGCCGTTCCCGAACTGTGCCCCACTCCTGAACTGTGCCCCGCTCCCGAACTGTTCCCCGCTCCCGAACTGTGCCCCGCTCCCGAGCTGAGTGCCGTTCCCGCACTGTGCCCCACTCCTGAACTGTTCCCCGCTCCCAAACTGTTCCCCGCTCCCGAACTGTGCCCCGCTCCCGGGAGGTGAACCCCACGCCCGAACTATGCTCCACTCCCAAACTGTGCCCCGCTTCCGGGAGGTGTGCCTTGCTCCCGGACTGTGCCCCGCTCCCGAACTGTGCCCGCTCCCGAACTGTGCCTCGCTCCCGGGAGGTGTGCCCCGCTCCCGAACTGTGCCCCGCTCCCGAACTGTGCCCCGCTCCCGAACTGTGCCCCGCTCCCGAACTGTGTCCCGCTCCCGAACTGTGCCTCGCTCCCGGGAGGTGTGTCCCGCTCCCGATCTGTGTCCCGCTCCCGAACTGTGCCTCGCTCCCGGGAGGTGTGCCCCACTCCCGAACTGTGCCCCGCTCCCGAACTGTGCCCCGCAACCGGGAGGTGTGCCCCGCTCCCGAACTGTGCCCCGCTCCCGGGAGATGTGCCCCGCTCCCGAACTGTGCCCCACTCCCGAACTGTGCCCCGATCCGGAATTGTGCCCCACTCCCGAACTGTGCCCCGCTCCCGGGGGGTGTGCCTTGCTCCCGGGCTATGCCCAACTCCCGAACTGTGTCCCGCTCCCGAACTGTGCCCTGCTCCCGGGAGGTGTGATCTGCTCCCGAACTGTGCCCCGCTCCCGAATTGTGCCCCGCTCCCGAACTGTGCTCCACTCCCGGGAGGTGTGCCCCGCTCCCGAACTGTGCCCCGCTCCCGGGAGGTGTGTCCCACTCCCGACCTGTGCCCCGCTCCCGAACTGTGTCCCGCTTCCGGGAGGTGTGCCCCGCTCCCAAACTGTGTCCCGCTCCCGGGAGGTGTGCCCCGCTCCCGAACTGTGCCCCGTTCCCGGGAAGTGTGCCCCACTTCCGAACTGTGCCCCGCTCCCGAACTGTGCCCCGCTCCCGGGAGATGTGCCCCGCTCCCGAACTGTGCCCCACTCCCGAACTGTGCCCCACTCCCGAACTGTGCCCCGCTCCCGGGAGGTGTGCCCCGCTCCCGAACTGTGCCCCGCTCCCAAACTGTGCCCCGCTCCCAAACTGTGCCCTGCTCCCGAACTGTGCCCCGCTCCCGGGAGATGTGCCCCGCTCCCGAACTGTGCCCCACTCCCGAACTGTGCTCCACTCCCGAACTGTGTCCGGCTCCCGAACTGTGCCCCACTCCCGAACTGTGTCCCGCTCCCGAACTGTGTCCCGCTCCCGAACTGTGCCCCGCTCCCGAACTGTGCCCCGCTCCCGAACTGTGCCCCGCTTCCGAACTGTGCCCCGCTCCCAAACTGTGCCCCGCTCCCAAACTGTGCCCACTCCCGAACTGTGCCCCACTCCCGGGAGGTGTGTCCCACTCCCGATCTGTGCCCCACTCCCGAACTGTGCCCCGCTCCCGAACTGTGCCCTGCTCCCGGGAGGTGTGCTTCACTCCCGAACTGTGTCCCGCTCCCGAACTGTGCCCCGCTCCCGAACTGTGCCCCGCTCCCAAAACTGTGCCCCGCTCCCGAACTGTGTCCCGCTCCCGGGAGGTGTGCATCGCTCACGAACTGTGCCCCACTCCCGAACTGTGCGCCGCTCCCGAACTTTGCCCCGTTCCCGGGAGGTGTGCCCCACTCCCGAACTGTGCCCAGCTCCGGAACTGTGCCCCGCTCCTGGGAAGTGTGCCCCGCTCCCAAAACTGTGTCCCGCTCCCAAAACTGTGCCCCGCTCCCAAAACTGTGCCCCCCTCCCAAACTGTACACCCCTCCCGAACTGTGCCACGCTCCCGGGAGGTGTGTCCCGCTCCCAAAACTGTGCCCCGCTCCCAAACTGTGCCCCGCTCCCAAACTGTGCCCCACTCCCGGGAGGTGTGCCCCGCTCCCAAAACTGTGCCACCCTCCCGAGCTGAGTGCCGCTCCCAAACTGTGCCCCACTCCCGGGAGGAGTGTCCCGCTCCTAAAACTGTGCCCCGCTCCCAAACTGTGCCCCACTCCCAAACTTTGCCCCGCTCCCGGGAGGTGTGCCCCGCTCCCAAAACTGTGCCCCGCTCCCAAACTGTGCCCCACTCCCGGGAAGTGTGTACTGCTCCAAAAACTGTCCCGCTCCTGAATTGTGCCCCCCTCAGTAGCTGTGTCCCGCTCCCGGGAGGTGTGCATCGCTCCTGAACTGTGCCCAGCTCCCGAACTGTGCCCCGCTCCCGGGAGTTGTGTCCCGCTCCCAAAACTGTGTCCCGCTCCCGGGAGGTGTGCCCCGCTCCCAAAACTGTGTCCCGCTCCCGGGAGGTGTGCCCCGCTCCCAAAACTGTGTCCCGCTCCCGGAAGGTGTGCCCCGCTCCCGAACTGTGCCCCGTTCCCGGGAAGTGTGCCCCACTTCCGAACTGTGCCCCGCTCCCGAACTGTGCCCCGCTCCCGGGAGATGTGCCCCGCTCCCGAACTGTGCCCCACTCCCGAACTGTGCCCCACTCCCGAACAGTGCCCCACTCCCGGGAGGTGTGCTCCACTCCCGAACTGTGTCCCGCTCCCAAACTGTGCCCCACTCCCGAACTGTGCCCCGCTCCCGGGAGGTGTGCCCCGCTCCCGAACTGTGCCCCGCTCCCAAACTGTGCCCTGCTCCCGAACTGTGCCCCACTCCCGAACAGTGCCCCACTCCCGGGAGGTGTGCTCCACTCCCGAACTGTGTCCCGCTCCCGAACTGTGCCCCACTCCCGAACTGTGCCCCACTCCCGAACTGTGTCCCGCTCCCGAACTGTGCCCCGCTCCCGAACTGTGCCCCGCTCCCGAACTGTGCCCCGCTTCCGAACTGTGCCCCGCTCCCAAACTGTGCCCCGCTCCCAAACTGTGCCCACTCCCGAACTGTGCCCCGCTCCCGGGAGGTGTGTCCCACTCCCGATCTGTGCCCCACTCCCGGGAGGTGTGCATCGCTCACGAACTGTGCCCCACTCCCGAACTGTGCGCCGCTCCCGAACTTTGCCCCGTTCCCGGGAGGTGTGCCCCACTCCCGAACTGTGCCCAGCTCCGGAACTGTGCCCCGCTCCTGGGAAGTGTGCCCCGCTCCCAAAACTGTGTCCCGCTCCCAAAACTGTGCCCCGCTCCCAAAACTGTGCCCCCCTCCCAAACTGTACACCCCTCCCGAACTGTGCCACGCTCCCGGGAGGTGTGTCCCGCTCCCAAAACTGTGCCCCGCTCCCAAACTGTGCCCCACTCCCGGGAGGAGTGTCCCGCTCCTAAAACTGTGCCCCGCTCCCAAACTGTGCCCCACTCCCAAACTGTGCCCCGCTCCCGGGAGGTGTGCCCCGCTCCCAAAACTGTGCCCCGCTCCCGAAACTGTGCCCCCCTCCCAAACTGTGCCCCGCTCCCAAACTGTGCCCCACTCCCGGGAGGTGTGCCCCGCTCCCAAAACTGTGCCCCCCTCCCGAGCTGAGTGCCGCTCCCGAACTGTGCCCCACTCCTGGGAGGAGTGCCCCGCTCCTAAAACTGTGCCCCGCTCCCAAACTGTGCCCCACTCCCAAACTGTGCCCCGCTCCCGGGAGGCGTGCCCCGCTCCCAAAACTGTGCCCCGCTCCCAAACTGTGCCCCACTCCCGGGAAGTGTGTACTGCTCCAAAAACTGTGTCCCGCTCCTGAACTGTGCCCCCCTCAGGAGCTGTGTCCCGCTCCCGGGAGGTGTGCATCGCTCCCGAACTGTGCCCAGCTCCCGAACTGTGCCCCGCTCCCGGGAGTTGTGTCCCGCTCCCAAAACTGTGTCCCGCTCCCGGGAGGTGTGCCCCGCTCCCAAAACTGTGTCCCGCTCCCGGGAGGTGTGCCCCGCTCCCAAAACTGCGCCCCACTCCTGGGAGGTGTGCCCCGCTCCCAAAACTGTGCCCCTCTCCCGAACTGTGCCACGCTCCCGGGAGGTGTGTCCCGCTCCCAAAACTGTGTCCCGCTCCCAAACTGTGCCCCGCTCCCGAACTGTGCCCCACTCCAGGGAGGTGTGCCCCGCTCCCAAAACTGTGCCCCCCTCCCGAGCTGAGTGCCGTTCCCGAACTGTGCCCCACTGCCGGGAGGTGTGCCCCGCTCCAAAAACTGTGCCCCTCTCCCGAACTGTGCCACGCTCCCGGGAGGTGTGTCCCGCTCCCAAAACTGTGTCCCGCTCCCAAACTGTGCCCCGCTCCTGGGAAGTGTGTCCCGCTCCCAAAACTGTGTCCCGCACCCAAACTGTGCCCCACTCCCGAACTGTGCCCAGCTCCGGAACTGTGCCCCGCTCCCGGGAGGTGTGCCCCGCTCCCAAAACTGCGCCCCACTCCTGGGAGGTGTGCCCCGCTCCCAAAACTGTGCCCCGCTCCCGAACTGTGCCACGCTCCCGGGAGGTGTGCCCCGCTCCCAAAACTGCGCCCCACTCCTGGGAGGTGTGTACCGCTCCCAAAACTGTGCCCCGCTCCCGAACTGTGCCCCACTGCCGGGAGGTGTGCCCCGCTCCCAAAACAGTGCCCCGCTCCCGAACAGTGCCCCGCTCCCAAACTGTGCCCCACTGCCGGGAGGTGTGCCCCGCTCCCAAACTGTGCCCCCCTCCCGAACTGTGCCACGCTCCCGGGAGGTGTGTCCCGCTCCCAAAACTGTGTCCCGCTCCCAAACTGTGCCCCGCTCCCGAACTATGCCCCACTCCAGGGAGGTGTGCCCCGCTCCCAAAACTGTGCCCCACTCCCGAGCTGAGTGCCGTTCCCGAACTGTGCCCCACTCCTGAACTGTGCCCCGCTCCCGAACTGTTCCCCGCTCCCGAACTGTGCCCCGCTCCCGAGCTGAGTGCCGTTCCCGAACTGTGCCCCACTCCTGAACTGTGCCCCGCTCCCGAACTGTTCCCCGCTCCCGAACTGTGCCCCGCTCCCGAGCTGAGTGCCGTTCCCGCACTGTGCCCCACTCCTGAACTGTTCCCCGCTCCCAAACTGTTCCCCGCTCCCGAACTGTGCCCCGCTCCCGGGAGGTGAACCCCACGCCCGAACTATGCTCCACTCCCAAACTGTGCCCCGCTTCCGGGAGGTGTGCCTTGCTCCCGGACTGTGCCCCGCTCCCGAACTGTGCCCGCTCCCGAACTGTGCCTCGCTCCCGGGAGGTGTGCCCCGCTCCCGAACTGTGCCCCGCTCCCGAACTGTGCCCCGCTCCCGAACTGTGCCCCGCTCCCGAACTGTGTCCCGCTCCCGAACTGTGCCTCGCTCCCGGGAGGTGTGTCCCGCTCCCGATCTGTGTCCCGCTCCCGAACTGTGCCTCGCTCCCGGGAGGTGTGCCCCACTCCCGAACTGTGCCCCGCTCCCGAACTGTGCCCCGCAACCGGGAGGTGTGCCCCGCTCCCGAACTGTGCCCCGCTCCCGGGAGATGTGCCCCGCTCCCGAACTGTGCCCCACTCCCGAACTGTGCCCCGATCCGGAATTGTGCCCCACTCCCGAACTGTGCCCCGCTCCCGGGGGGTGTGCCTTGCTCCCGGGCTATGCCCAACTCCCGAACTGTGTCCCGCTCCCGAACTGTGCCCTGCTCCCGGGAGGTGTGATCTGCTCCCGAACTGTGCCCCGCTCCCGAATTGTGCCCCGCTCCCGAACTGTGCTCCACTCCCGGGAGGTGTGCCCCGCTCCCGAACTGTGCCCCGCTCCCGGGAGGTGTGTCCCACTCCCGACCTGTGCCCCGCTCCCGAACTGTGTCCCGCTTCCGGGAGGTGTGCCCCGCTCCCAAACTGTGTCCCGCTCCCGGGAGGTGTGCCCCGCTCCCGAACTGTGCCCCGTTCCCGGGAAGTGTGCCCCACTTCCGAACTGTGCCCCGCTCCCGAACTGTGCCCCGCTCCCGGGAGATGTGCCCCGCTCCCGAACTGTGCCCCACTCCCGAACTGTGCCCCACTCCCGAACTGTGCCCCGCTCCCGGGAGGTGTGCCCCGCTCCCGAACTGTGCCCCGCTCCCAAACTGTGCCCCGCTCCCAAACTGTGCCCTGCTCCCGAACTGTGCCCCGCTCCCGGGAGATGTGCCCCGCTCCCGAACTGTGCCCCACTCCCGAACTGTGCTCCACTCCCGAACTGTGTCCGGCTCCCGAACTGTGCCCCACTCCCGAACTGTGTCCCGCTCCCGAACTGTGTCCCGCTCCCGAACTGTGCCCCGCTCCCGAACTGTGCCCCGCTCCCGAACTGTGCCCCGCTTCCGAACTGTGCCCCGCTCCCAAACTGTGCCCCGCTCCCAAACTGTGCCCACTCCCGAACTGTGCCCCACTCCCGGGAGGTGTGTCCCACTCCCGATCTGTGCCCCACTCCCGAACTGTGCCCCGCTCCCGAACTGTGCCCTGCTCCCGGGAGGTGTGCTTCACTCCCGAACTGTGTCCCGCTCCCGAACTGTGCCCCGCTCCCGAACTGTGCCCCGCTCCCAAAACTGTGCCCCGCTCCCGAACTGTGTCCCGCTCCCGGGAGGTGTGCATCGCTCACGAACTGTGCCCCACTCCCGAACTGTGCGCCGCTCCCGAACTTTGCCCCGTTCCCGGGAGGTGTGCCCCACTCCCGAACTGTGCCCAGCTCCGGAACTGTGCCCCGCTCCTGGGAAGTGTGCCCCGCTCCCAAAACTGTGTCCCGCTCCCAAAACTGTGCCCCGCTCCCAAAACTGTGCCCCCCTCCCAAACTGTACACCCCTCCCGAACTGTGCCACGCTCCCGGGAGGTGTGTCCCGCTCCCAAAACTGTGCCCCGCTCCCAAACTGTGCCCCGCTCCCAAACTGTGCCCCACTCCCGGGAGGTGTGCCCCGCTCCCAAAACTGTGCCACCCTCCCGAGCTGAGTGCCGCTCCCAAACTGTGCCCCACTCCCGGGAGGAGTGTCCCGCTCCTAAAACTGTGCCCCGCTCCCAAACTGTGCCCCACTCCCAAACTTTGCCCCGCTCCCGGGAGGTGTGCCCCGCTCCCAAAACTGTGCCCCGCTCCCAAACTGTGCCCCACTCCCGGGAAGTGTGTACTGCTCCAAAAACTGTCCCGCTCCTGAATTGTGCCCCCCTCAGTAGCTGTGTCCCGCTCCCGGGAGGTGTGCATCGCTCCTGAACTGTGCCCAGCTCCCGAACTGTGCCCCGCTCCCGGGAGTTGTGTCCCGCTCCCAAAACTGTGTCCCGCTCCCGGGAGGTGTGCCCCGCTCCCAAAACTGTGTCCCGCTCCCGGGAGGTGTGCCCCGCTCCCAAAACTGTGTCCCGCTCCCGGAAGGTGTGCCCCGCTCCCGAACTGTGCCCCGTTCCCGGGAAGTGTGCCCCACTTCCGAACTGTGCCCCGCTCCCGAACTGTGCCCCGCTCCCGGGAGATGTGCCCCGCTCCCGAACTGTGCCCCACTCCCGAACTGTGCCCCACTCCCGAACAGTGCCCCACTCCCGGGAGGTGTGCTCCACTCCCGAACTGTGTCCCGCTCCCAAACTGTGCCCCACTCCCGAACTGTGCCCCGCTCCCGGGAGGTGTGCCCCGCTCCCGAACTGTGCCCCGCTCCCAAACTGTGCCCTGCTCCCGAACTGTGCCCCACTCCCGAACAGTGCCCCACTCCCGGGAGGTGTGCTCCACTCCCGAACTGTGTCCCGCTCCCGAACTGTGCCCCACTCCCGAACTGTGCCCCACTCCCGAACTGTGTCCCGCTCCCGAACTGTGCCCCGCTCCCGAACTGTGCCCCGCTCCCGAACTGTGCCCCGCTTCCGAACTGTGCCCACTCCCGAACTGTGCCCCACTCCCGGGAGGTGTGTCCCACTCCCGATCTGTGCCCCACTCCCGAACTGTGCCCCGCTCCCGAACTGTGCCCTGCTCCCGGGAGGTGTGCTTCACTCCCGAACTGTGTCCCGCTCCCGAACTGTGCCCCGCTCCCGAACTGTGCCCCGCTCCCAAAACTGTGCCCCGCTCCCGAACTGTGTCCCGCTCCCGGGAGGTGTGCATCGCTCACGAACTGTGCCCCACTCCCGAACTGTGCGCCGCTCCCGAACTTTGCCCCGTTCCCGGGAGGTGTGCCCCACTCCCGAACTGTGCCCAGCTCCGGAACTGTGCCCCGCTCCTGGGAAGTGTGCCCCGCTCCCAAAACTGTGTCCCGCTCCCAAAACTGTGCCCCGCTCCCAAAACTGTGCCCCCCTCCCAAACTGTACACCCCTCCCGAACTGTGCCACGCTCCCGGGAGGTGTGTCCCGCTCCCAAAACTGTGCCCCGCTCCCAAACTGTGCCCCGCTCCCAAACTGTGCCCCACTCCCGGGAGGTGTGCCCCGCTCCCAAAACTGTGCCACCCTCCCGAGCTGAGTGCCGCTCCCAAACTGTGCCCCACTCCCGGGAGGAGTGTCCCGCTCCTAAAACTGTGCCCCGCTCCCAAACTGTGCCCCACTCCCAAACTTTGCCCCGCTCCCGGGAGGTGTGCCCCGCTCCCAAAACTGTGCCCCGCTCCCAAACTGTGCCCCACTCCCGGGAAGTGTGTACTGCTCCAAAAACTGTCCCGCTCCTGAATTGTGCCCCCCTCAGTAGCTGTGTCCCGCTCCCGGGAGGTGTGCATCGCTCCTGAACTGTGCCCAGCTCCCGAACTGTGCCCCGCTCCCGGGAGTTGTGTCCCGCTCCCAAAACTGTGTCCCGCTCCCGGGAGGTGTGCCCCGCTCCCAAAACTGTGTCCCGCTCCCGGGAGGTGTGCCCCGCTCCCAAAACTGTGTCCCGCTCCCGGAAGGTGTGCCCCGCTCCCGAACTGTGCCCCGTTCCCGGGAAGTGTGCCCCACTTCCGAACTGTGCCCCGCTCCCGAACTGTGCCCCGCTCCCGGGAGATGTGCCCCGCTCCCGAACTGTGCCCCACTCCCGAACTGTGCCCCACTCCCGAACAGTGCCCCACTCCCGGGAGGTGTGCTCCACTCCCGAACTGTGTCCCGCTCCCAAACTGTGCCCCACTCCCGAACTGTGCCCCGCTCCCGGGAGGTGTGCCCCGCTCCCGAACTGTGCCCCGCTCCCAAACTGTGCCCTGCTCCCGAACTGTGCCCCACTCCCGAACAGTGCCCCACTCCCGGGAGGTGTGCTCCACTCCCGAACTGTGTCCCGCTCCCGAACTGTGCCCCACTCCCGAACTGTGCCCCACTCCCGAACTGTGTCCCGCTCCCGAACTGTGCCCCGCTCCCGAACTGTGCCCCGCTCCCGAACTGTGCCCCGCTTCCGAACTGTGCCCCGCTCCCAAACTGTGCCCCGCTCCCAAACTGTGCCCACTCCCGAACTGTGCCCCGCTCCCGGGAGGTGTGTCCCACTCCCGATCTGTGCCCCACTCCCGGGAGGTGTGCATCGCTCACGAACTGTGCCCCACTCCCGAACTGTGCGCCGCTCCCGAACTTTGCCCCGTTCCCGGGAGGTGTGCCCCACTCCCGAACTGTGCCCAGCTCCGGAACTGTGCCCCGCTCCTGGGAAGTGTGCCCCGCTCCCAAAACTGTGTCCCGCTCCCAAAACTGTGCCCCGCTCCCAAAACTGTGCCCCCCTCCCAAACTGTACACCCCTCCCGAACTGTGCCACGCTCCCGGGAGGTGTGTCCCGCTCCCAAAACTGTGCCCCGCTCCCAAACTGTGCCCCACTCCCGGGAGGAGTGTCCCGCTCCTAAAACTGTGCCCCGCTCCCAAACTGTGCCCCACTCCCAAACTGTGCCCCGCTCCCGGGAGGTGTGCCCCGCTCCCAAAACTGTGCCCCGCTCCCGAAACTGTGCCCCCCTCCCAAACTGTGCCCCGCTCCCAAACTGTGCCCCACTCCCGGGAGGTGTGCCCCGCTCCCAAAACTGTGCCCCCCTCCCGAGCTGAGTGCCGCTCCCGAACTGTGCCCCACTCCTGGGAGGAGTGCCCCGCTCCTAAAACTGTGCCCCGCTCCCAAACTGTGCCCCACTCCCAAACTGTGCCCCGCTCCCGGGAGGCGTGCCCCGCTCCCAAAACTGTGCCCCGCTCCCAAACTGTGCCCCACTCCCGGGAAGTGTGTACTGCTCCAAAAACTGTGTCCCGCTCCTGAACTGTGCCCCCCTCAGGAGCTGTGTCCCGCTCCCGGGAGGTGTGCATCGCTCCCGAACTGTGCCCAGCTCCCGAACTGTGCCCCGCTCCCGGGAGTTGTGTCCCGCTCCCAAAACTGTGTCCCGCTCCCGGGAGGTGTGCCCCGCTCCCAAAACTGTGTCCCGCTCCCGGGAGGTGTGCCCCGCTCCCAAAACTGCGCCCCACTCCTGGGAGGTGTGCCCCGCTCCCAAAACTGTGCCCCTCTCCCGAACTGTGCCACGCTCCCGGGAGGTGTGTCCCGCTCCCAAAACTGTGTCCCGCTCCCAAACTGTGCCCCGCTCCCGAACTGTGCCCCACTCCAGGGAGGTGTGCCCCGCTCCCAAAACTGTGCCCCCCTCCCGAGCTGAGTGCCGTTCCCGAACTGTGCCCCACTGCCGGGAGGTGTGCCCCGCTCCAAAAACTGTGCCCCTCTCCCGAACTGTGCCACGCTCCCGGGAGGTGTGTCCCGCTCCCAAAACTGTGTCCCGCTCCCAAACTGTGCCCCGCTCCTGGGAAGTGTGTCCCGCTCCCAAAACTGTGTCCCGCACCCAAACTGTGCCCCACTCCCGAACTGTGCCCAGCTCCGGAACTGTGCCCCGCTCCCGGGAGGTGTGCCCCGCTCCCAAAACTGCGCCCCACTCCTGGGAGGTGTGCCCCGCTCCCAAAACTGTGCCCCGCTCCCGAACTGTGCCACGCTCCCGGGAGGTGTGCCCCGCTCCCAAAACTGCGCCCCACTCCTGGGAGGTGTGTACCGCTCCCAAAACTGTGCCCCGCTCCCGAACTGTGCCCCACTGCCGGGAGGTGTGCCCCGCTCCCAAAACAGTGCCCCGCTCCCGAACAGTGCCCCGCTCCCAAACTGTGCCCCACTGCCGGGAGGTGTGCCCCGCTCCCAAACTGTGCCCCCCTCCCGAACTGTGCCACGCTCCCGGGAGGTGTGTCCCGCTCCCAAAACTGTGTCCCGCTCCCAAACTGTGCCCCGCTCCCGAACTATGCCCCACTCCAGGGAGGTGTGCCCCGCTCCCAAAACTGTGCCCCACTCCCGAGCTGAGTGCCGTTCCCGAACTGTGCCCCACTCCTGAACTGTGCCCCGCTCCCGAACTGTTCCCCGCTCCCGAACTGTGCCCCGCTCCCGAGCTGAGTGCCGTTCCCGAACTGTGCCCCACTCCTGAACTGTGCCCCGCTCCCGAACTGTTCCCCGCTCCCGAACTGTGCCCCGCTCCCGAGCTGAGTGCCGTTCCCGCACTGTGCCCCACTCCTGAACTGTTCCCCGCTCCCAAACTGTTCCCCGCTCCCGAACTGTGCCCCGCTCCCGGGAGGTGAACCCCACGCCCGAACTATGCTCCACTCCCAAACTGTGCCCCGCTTCCGGGAGGTGTGCCTTGCTCCCGGACTGTGCCCCGCTCCCGAACTGTGCCCGCTCCCGAACTGTGCCTCGCTCCCGGGAGGTGTGCCCCGCTCCCGAACTGTGCCCCGCTCCCGAACTGTGCCCCGCTCCCGAACTGTGCCCCGCTCCCGAACTGTGTCCCGCTCCCGAACTGTGCCTCGCTCCCGGGAGGTGTGTCCCGCTCCCGATCTGTGTCCCGCTCCCGAACTGTGCCTCGCTCCCGGGAGGTGTGCCCCACTCCCGAACTGTGCCCCGCTCCCGAACTGTGCCCCGCAACCGGGAGGTGTGCCCCGCTCCCGAACTGTGCCCCGCTCCCGGGAGATGTGCCCCGCTCCCGAACTGTGCCCCACTCCCGAACTGTGCCCCGATCCGGAATTGTGCCCCACTCCCGAACTGTGCCCCGCTCCCGGGGGGTGTGCCTTGCTCCCGGGCTATGCCCAACTCCCGAACTGTGTCCCGCTCCCGAACTGTGCCCTGCTCCCGGGAGGTGTGATCTGCTCCCGAACTGTGCCCCGCTCCCGAATTGTGCCCCGCTCCCGAACTGTGCTCCACTCCCGGGAGGTGTGCCCCGCTCCCGAACTGTGCCCCGCTCCCGGGAGGTGTGTCCCACTCCCGACCTGTGCCCCGCTCCCGAACTGTGTCCCGCTTCCGGGAGGTGTGCCCCGCTCCCAAACTGTGTCCCGCTCCCGGGAGGTGTGCCCCGCTCCCGAACTGTGCCCCGTTCCCGGGAAGTGTGCCCCACTTCCGAACTGTGCCCCGCTCCCGAACTGTGCCCCGCTCCCGGGAGATGTGCCCCGCTCCCGAACTGTGCCCCACTCCCGAACTGTGCCCCACTCCCGAACTGTGCCCCGCTCCCGGGAGGTGTGCCCCGCTCCCGAACTGTGCCCCGCTCCCAAACTGTGCCCCGCTCCCAAACTGTGCCCTGCTCCCGAACTGTGCCCCGCTCCCGGGAGATGTGCCCCGCTCCCGAACTGTGCCCCACTCCCGAACTGTGCTCCACTCCCGAACTGTGTCCGGCTCCCGAACTGTGCCCCACTCCCGAACTGTGTCCCGCTCCCGAACTGTGTCCCGCTCCCGAACTGTGCCCCGCTCCCGAACTGTGCCCCGCTCCCGAACTGTGCCCCGCTTCCGAACTGTGCCCCGCTCCCAAACTGTGCCCCGCTCCCAAACTGTGCCCACTCCCGAACTGTGCCCCACTCCCGGGAGGTGTGTCCCACTCCCGATCTGTGCCCCACTCCCGAACTGTGCCCCGCTCCCGAACTGTGCCCTGCTCCCGGGAGGTGTGCTTCACTCCCGAACTGTGTCCCGCTCCCGAACTGTGCCCCGCTCCCGAACTGTGCCCCGCTCCCAAAACTGTGCCCCGCTCCCGAACTGTGTCCCGCTCCCGGGAGGTGTGCATCGCTCACGAACTGTGCCCCACTCCCGAACTGTGCGCCGCTCCCGAACTTTGCCCCGTTCCCGGGAGGTGTGCCCCACTCCCGAACTGTGCCCAGCTCCGGAACTGTGCCCCGCTCCTGGGAAGTGTGCCCCGCTCCCAAAACTGTGTCCCGCTCCCAAAACTGTGCCCCGCTCCCAAAACTGTGCCCCCCTCCCAAACTGTACACCCCTCCCGAACTGTGCCACGCTCCCGGGAGGTGTGTCCCGCTCCCAAAACTGTGCCCCGCTCCCAAACTGTGCCCCGCTCCCAAACTGTGCCCCACTCCCGGGAGGTGTGCCCCGCTCCCAAAACTGTGCCACCCTCCCGAGCTGAGTGCCGCTCCCAAACTGTGCCCCACTCCCGGGAGGAGTGTCCCGCTCCTAAAACTGTGCCCCGCTCCCAAACTGTGCCCCACTCCCAAACTTTGCCCCGCTCCCGGGAGGTGTGCCCCGCTCCCAAAACTGTGCCCCGCTCCCAAACTGTGCCCCACTCCCGGGAAGTGTGTACTGCTCCAAAAACTGTCCCGCTCCTGAATTGTGCCCCCCTCAGTAGCTGTGTCCCGCTCCCGGGAGGTGTGCATCGCTCCTGAACTGTGCCCAGCTCCCGAACTGTGCCCCGCTCCCGGGAGTTGTGTCCCGCTCCCAAAACTGTGTCCCGCTCCCGGGAGGTGTGCCCCGCTCCCAAAACTGTGTCCCGCTCCCGGGAGGTGTGCCCCGCTCCCAAAACTGTGTCCCGCTCCCGGAAGGTGTGCCCCGCTCCCGAACTGTGCCCCGTTCCCGGGAAGTGTGCCCCACTTCCGAACTGTGCCCCGCTCCCGAACTGTGCCCCGCTCCCGGGAGATGTGCCCCGCTCCCGAACTGTGCCCCACTCCCGAACTGTGCCCCACTCCCGAACAGTGCCCCACTCCCGGGAGGTGTGCTCCACTCCCGAACTGTGTCCCGCTCCCAAACTGTGCCCCACTCCCGAACTGTGCCCCGCTCCCGGGAGGTGTGCCCCGCTCCCGAACTGTGCCCCGCTCCCAAACTGTGCCCTGCTCCCGAACTGTGCCCCACTCCCGAACAGTGCCCCACTCCCGGGAGGTGTGCTCCACTCCCGAACTGTGTCCCGCTCCCGAACTGTGCCCCACTCCCGAACTGTGCCCCACTCCCGAACTGTGTCCCGCTCCCGAACTGTGCCCCGCTCCCGAACTGTGCCCCGCTCCCGAACTGTGCCCCGCTTCCGAACTGTGCCCCGCTCCCAAACTGTGCCCCGCTCCCAAACTGTGCCCACTCCCGAACTGTGCCCCGCTCCCGGGAGGTGTGTCCCACTCCCGATCTGTGCCCCACTCCCGGGAGGTGTGCATCGCTCACGAACTGTGCCCCACTCCCGAACTGTGCGCCGCTCCCGAACTTTGCCCCGTTCCCGGGAGGTGTGCCCCACTCCCGAACTGTGCCCAGCTCCGGAACTGTGCCCCGCTCCTGGGAAGTGTGCCCCGCTCCCAAAACTGTGTCCCGCTCCCAAAACTGTGCCCCGCTCCCAAAACTGTGCCCCCCTCCCAAACTGTACACCCCTCCCGAACTGTGCCACGCTCCCGGGAGGTGTGTCCCGCTCCCAAAACTGTGCCCCGCTCCCAAACTGTGCCCCACTCCCGGGAGGTGTGCCCCGCTCCCAAAACTGTGCCACCCTCCCGAGCTGAGTGCCGCTCCCAAACTGTGCCCCACTCCCGGGAGGAGTGTCCCGCTCCTAAAACTGTGCCCCGCTCCCAAACTGTGCCCCACTCCCAAACTGTGCCCCGCTCCCGGGAGGTGTGCCCCGCTCCCAAAACTGTGCCCTGCTCCCAAACTGTGCCCCACTCCCGGGAAGTGTGTACTGCTCCAAAAACTGTGTCCCGCTCCTGAATTGTGCCCCCCTCAGTAGCTGTGTCCCGCTCCCGGGAGGTGTGCATCGCTCCTGAACTGTGCCCAGCTCCCGAACTGTGCCCCGCTCCCGGGAGTTGTGTCCCACTCCCAAAACTGTGTCCCGCTCCCGGGAGGTGTGCCCCGCTCCCAAAACTGTGTCCCGCTCCCGGGAGGTGTGCCCCGCTCCCAAAACTGTGTCCCGCTCCCGGAAGGTGTGCCCCGCTCCCAAAACTGCGCCCCACTCCTGGGAGGTGTGCCCCGCTCCCAAAACTGTGCCCCGCTCCCGAACTGTGCCACGCTCCCGGGAGGTGTGTCCCGCTCCCAAAACTGTGTCCCGCTCCCAAACTGTGCCCCGCTCCCGAACTGTGCCCCACTCCAGGGAGGTGTGCCCCGCTCCCAAAACTGTGCCCCCCTCCCGAGCTGAGTGCCGTTCCCGAACTGTGCCCCACTCCTGAACTGTGCCCCGCTCCCGAACTGTTCCCCACTCCGAACTGTGCCCCGCTCCCGGGAGGTGTGCCGCACTCCCGAACTGTGCCCAGCTCCGGAACTGTGCCCCGCTCCTGGGAAGTGTGTCCCGCTCCCAAAACTGTGTCCCGCTCCCAAACTGTGCCCCACTCCCGAACTGTGCCCAGCTCCGGAACTGTGCCCCGCTCCTGGGAGGTGTGTCCCGCTCCCAAAACTGTGTCCTGCTCCCAAAGTGTGCCCCACTTCTGGAAGGTGTGCCCCGCTCCCAAAACTGTGCCCCCCTCCCAAACTGTACCCCCCTCCCGAACTGTGCCACGCTCCCGGGAGGTGTGTCCCACTCCCAAAACTGTGCCCCGCTCCCAAACTGTGCCCCACTCCCGGGAGGTGTGCCCCGCTCCCAAAACTGTGCCCCCTCCCGAGCTGAGTGCCGCTCCTGAACTGTGCCCCACTCCCGGGAGGAGTGCCCCGCTCCTAAAACTGTGTTTCGCTCCCGAACTGTGCCCCGCTCCCAAACTGTGCCCCGCTCCCGGGAGGTGTGCCCCGCTCCCAAAACTGTGCCCCGCTCCCAAACTGTGCCCCATTCCCGGGAAGTGTGTACTGCTCCAAAAACTGTGTCCCGCTCCCGAACTGTGCCCCCCTCCCGAGCTGTGTCCCGCTCCCGGGAGGTGTGCATCCCTCCCGAACTGTGCCCAGCTCCCGAACTGTGCCCCGCTCCCAGGAGTTGTGTCCCGCTCCCAAAACTGTGTCCCGCTCCCGGGAGGTGTGCCCCGCTCCCAAAACTGTGTCCCGCTCCCGGGAGGTGTGCCCCGCTCCCAAAACTGCGCCCCACTCCTGGGAGGTGTGTACCGCTCCCAAAACTGTGCCCCGCTCCCGAACTGTGCCCAACTGCCGGGAGGTGTGCCCCGCTCCCAAAACTGTGCCCCGCTCCCGAACAGTGCCCCGCTCCCAAACTGTGCCCCGCTCCCAAACTGTGCCCCACTCCCGGGAGGTGTGCCCCGCTCCCAAAACTGTGCCCCCCTCCCGAGCTGAGTGCCGCTCCCGAACTGTGCCCCACTCCTGGGAGGAGTGCCCCACTCCTAAAACTGTGCCCCGCTCCCAAACTGTGCCCCACTCCCAAACTGTGCCCCGCTCCCGGGAGGCGTGCCCCGCTCCCAAAACTGTGCCCCGCTCCCAAACTGTGCCCCACTCCCGGGAAGTGTGTACTGCTCCAAAAACTGTGTCCCGCTCCTGAACTGTGCCCCCCTCAGGAGCTGTGTCCCGCTCCCGGGAGGTGTGCATCGCTCCCGAACTGTGCCCAGCTCCCGAACTGTGCCCCGCTCCCGGGAGTTGTGTCCCGCTCCCAAAACTGTGTCCCGCTCCCGGGAGGTGTGCCCCGCTCCCAAAACTGTGTCCCGCTCCCGGGAGGTGTGCCCCGCTCCCAAAACTGCGCCCCACTCCTGGGAGGTGTGCCCCGCTCCCAAAACTGTGCCCCGCTCCCGAACTGTGCCACGCTCCCGGGAGGTGTGTCCCGCTCCCAAAACTGTGTCCCGCTCCCAAACTGTGCCCCGCTCCCGAACTGTGCCCCACTCCAGGGAGGTGTGCCCCGCTCCCAAAACTGTGCCCCCCTCCCGAGCTGAGTGCCGTTCCCGAACTGTGCCCCACTGCCGGGAGGTGTGCCCCGCTCCAAAAACTGTGCCCCTCTCCCGAACTGTGCCACGCTCCCGGGAGGTGTGTCCCGCTCCCAAAACTGTGTCCCGCTCCCAAACTGTGCCCCGCTCCTGGGAAGTGTGTCCCGCTCCCAAAACTGTGTCCCGCACCCAAACTGTGCCCCACTCCCGAAC
Organism: Pristiophorus japonicus; assembly: GCF_044704955.1. Lineage (NCBI taxonomy): Eukaryota > Metazoa > Chordata > Chondrichthyes > Pristiophoridae > Pristiophorus > Pristiophorus japonicus. Next base: position 68,560,994 of record NC_091987.1, on the reverse strand, counting down.
TGTGCCCAGCTCCGGAACTGTGCCCCGCTCCCGGGAGGTGTGCCCCGCTCCCAAAACTGCGCCCCACTCCTGGGAGGTGTGCCCCGCTCCCAAAACTGTGCCCCGCTCCCGAACTGTGCCACGCTCCCGGGAGGTGTGCCCCGCTCCCAAAACTGCGCCCCACTCCTGGGAGGTGTGTACCGCTCCCAAAACTGTGCCCCGCTCCCGAACTGTGCCCCACTGCCGGGAGGTGTGCCCCGCTCCCAAAACAGTGCCCCGCTCCCGAACAGTGCCCCGCTCCCAAACTGTGCCCCCCTCCCGAACTGTGCCATGCTCCCGGGAGGTGTGTCCCGCTCCCAAAACTGTGTCCCGCTCCCAAACTGTGCCCCGCTCCCGAACTATGCCCCACTCCAGGGAGGTGTGCCCCGCTCCCAAAACTGTGCCCCACTCCCGAGCTGAGTGCCGTTCCCGAACTGTGCCCCACTCCTGAACTGTGCCCCGCTCCCGAACTGTTCCCCGCTCCCGAACTGTGCCCCGCTCCCGAGCTGAGTGCCGTTCCCGAACTGTGCCCCACTCCTGAACTGTGCCCCGCTCCCGAACTGTTCCCCGCTCCTGAACTGTGCCCCGCTCCCGAGCTGAGTGCCGTTCCCGCACTGTGCCCCACTCCTGAACTGTTCCCCGCTCCCAAACTGTTCCCCGCTCCCGAACTGTGCCCCGCTCCCGGGAGGTGAAACCCACGCCCGAACTATGCTCCACTCCCAAACTGTGCCCCACTTCCGGGAGGTGTGCCTTGCTCCCGGACTGTGCCCCGCTCCCGAACTGTGCCCGCTCCCGAACTGTGCCTCGCTCCCGGGAGGTGTGCCCCGCTCCCGAACTGTGCCCCGCTCCCGAACTGTGCCCCGCTCCCGAACTGTGCCCCGCTCCCGAACTGTGTCCCGCTCCCGAACTGTGCCTCGCTCCCGGGAGGTGTGTCCCGCTCCCGATCTGTGTCCCGCTCCCGAACTGTGCCTCGCTCCCGGGAGGTGTGCCCCACTCCCGAACTGTGCCCCGCTCCCGAACTGTGCCCCGCAACCGGGTGGTGTGCCCCGCTCCCGAACTGTGCCCCGTTCCCGGGAGATGTGCCCCGCTCCCGAACTGTGCCCCACTCCCGAACTGTGCCCCGATCCGGAATTGTGCCCCACTCCCGAACTGTGCCCCGCTCCCGGGGGGTGTGCCTTGCTCCCGGGCTATGCCCAACTCCCGAACTGTGTCCCGCTCCCGAACTGTGCCCTGCTCCCGGGAGGTGTGATCTGCTCCCGAACTGTGCCCCGCTCCCGAATTGTGCCCCGCTCCCGAACTGTGCTCCACTCCCGGGAGGTGTGCCCCGCTGTGGAACTGTGCCCCGCTCCCGAACTGTGCCCCGCTCCCGGGAGGTGTGTCCCACTCCCGACCTGTGCCCCGCTCCCGAACTGTGTCCCGCTTCCGGGAGGTGTGCCCCGCTCCCAAACTGTGTCCCGCTCCCGGGAGGTGTGCCCCGCTCCCGAACTGTGCCCCGTTCCCGGGAAGTGTGCCCCACTTCCGAACTGTGCCCCGCTCCCGAACTGTGCCCCGCTCCCGGGAGATGTGCCCCGCTCCCGAACTGTGCCCCACTCCCGAACTGTGCCCCGCTCCCGGGAGGTGTGCCCCGCTCCCGAACTGTGCCCCGCTCCCAAACTGTGCCCCGCTCCCAAACTGTGCCCTGCTCCCGAACTGTGCCCCGCTCCCGGGAGATGTGCCCCGCTCCCGAACTGTGCCCCACTCCCGAACTGTGCTCCACTCCCGAACTGTGTCCGGCTCCCGAACTGTGCCCCACTCCCGAACTGTGTCCCGCTCCCGAACTGTGCCCCGCTCCCGAACTGTGCCCCGCTCCCGAACTGTGCCCCGCTTCCGAACTGTGCCCCGCTCCCAAACTGTGCCCCGCTCCCAAACTGTGCCCACTCCCGAACTGTGCCCCGCTCCCGGGAGGTGTGTCCCACTCCCGATCTGTGCCCCACTCCCGAACTGTGCCCCGCTCCCGAACTGTGCCCTGCTCCCGGGAGGTGTGCCCCACTCCCGAACTGTGTCCTGCTCCCGAACTGTGTCCCGCTCCCGAACTGTGCCCCACTCCCGAACTGTGCCCCACTCCCGAACAGTGCCCCACTCCCGGGAGGTGTGCTTCACTCCCGAACTGTGTCCCGCTCCCGAACTGTGCCCCGCTCCCGAACTGTGCCCCGCTCCCAAAACTGTGCCCCGCTCCCGAACTGTGTCCCGCTCCCGGGAGGTGTGCATCGCTCACGAACTGTGCCCCACTCCCGAACTGTGCGCCGCTCCCGAACTTTGCCCCGTTCCCGGGAGGTGTGCCCCACTCCCGAACTGTGCCCAGCTCCGGAACTGTGCCCCGCTCCTGGGAAGTGTGCCCCGCTCCCAAAACTGTGTCCCGCTCCCAAAACTGTGCCCCGCTCCCAAAACTGTGCCCCCCTCCCAAACTGTGCACCCCTCCCGAACTGTGCCACGCTCCCGGGAGGTGTGTCCCGCTCCCAAAACTGTGCCCCGCTCCCAAACTGTGCCCCGCTCCCAAACTGTGCCCCACTCCCGGGAGGTGTGCCCCGCTCCCAAAACTGTGCCACCCTCCCGAGCTGAGTGCCGCTCCCAAACTGTGCCCCACTCCCGGGAGGAGTGTCCCGCTCCTAAAACTGTGCCCCGCTCCCAAACTGTGCCCCACTCCCAAACTTTGCCCCGCTCCCGGGAGGTGTGCCCCGCTCCCAAAACTGTGCCCCGCTCCCAAACTGTGCCCCACTCCCGGGAAGTGTGTACTGCTCCAAAAACTGTCCCGCTCCTGAATTGTGCCCCCCTCAGTAGCTGTGTCCCGCTCCCGGGAGGTGTGCATCGCTCCTGAACTGTGCCCAGCTCCCGAACTGTGCCCCGCTCCCGGGAGTTGTGTCCCGCTCCCAAAACTGTGTCCCGCTCCCGGGAGGTGTGCCCCGCTCCCAAAACTGTGTCCCGCTCCCGGGAGGTGTGCCCCGCTCCCAAAACTGTGTCCCGCTCCCGGAAGGTGTGCCCCGCTCCCGAACTGTGCCCCGTTCCCGGGAAGTGTGCCCCACTTCCGAACTGTGCCCCGCTCCCGAACTGTGCCCCGCTCCCGGGAGATGTGCCCCGCTCCCGAACTGTGCCCCACTCCCGAACTGTGCCCCACTCCCGAACAGTGCCCCACTCCCGGGAGGTGTGCTCCACTCCCGAACTGTGTCCCGCTCCCGAACTGTGCCCCACTCCCGAACTGTGCCCCGCTCCCGGGAGGTGTGCCCCGCTCCCGAACTGTGCCCCGCTCCCAAACTGTGCCCTGCTCCCGAACTGTGCCCCACTCCCGAACAGTGCCCCACTCCCGGGAGGTGTGCTCCACTCCCGAACTGTGTCCCGCTCCCGAACTGTGCCCCACTCCCGAACTGTGCCCCACTCCCGAACTGTGTCCCGCTCCCGAACTGTGCCCCGCTCCCGAACTGTGCCCCGCTCCCGAACTGTGCCCCGCTTCCGAACTGTGCCCCGCTCCCAAACTGTGCCCCGCTCCCAAACTGTGCCCACTCCCGAACTGTGCCCCGCTCCCGGGAGGTGTGTCCCACTCCCGATCTGTGCCCCACTCCCGGGAGGTGTGCATCGCTCACGAACTGTGCCCCACTCCCGAACTATGCGCCGCTCCCGAACTTTGCCCCGTTCCCGGGAGGTGTGCCCCACTCCCGAACTGTGCCCAGCTCCGGAACTGTGCCCCGCTCCTGGGAAGTGTGCCCCGCTCCCAAAACTGTGTCCCGCTCCCAAAACTGTGCCCCGCTCCCAAAACTGTGCCCCCCTCCCAAACTGTACACCCCTCCCGAACTGTGCCACGCTCCCGGGAGGTGTGTCCCGCTCCCAAAACTGTGCCCCGCTCCCAAACTGTGCCCCGCTCCCAAACTGTGCCCCACTCCCGGGAGGTGTGCCCCGCTCCCAAAACTGTGCCACCCTCCCGAGCTGAGTGCCGCTCCCAAACTGTGCCCCACTCCCGGGAGGAGTGTCCCGCTCCTAAAACTGTGCCCCGCTCCCAAACTGTGCCCCACTCCCAAACTGTGCCCCGCTCCCGGGAGGTGTGCCCCGCTCCCAAAACTGTGCCCCGCTCCCAAACTGTGCCCCACTCCCGGGAAGTGTGTACTGCTCCAAAAACTGTGTCCCGCTCCTGAATTGTGCCCCCCTCAGTAGCTGTGTCCCGCTCCCGGGAGGTGTGCATCGCTCCTGAACTGTGCCCAGCTCCCGAACTGTGCCCCGCTCCCGGGAGTTGTGTCCCACTCCCAAAACTGTGTCCCGCTCCCGGGAGGTGTGCCCCGCTCCCAAAACTGTGTCCCGCTCCCGGGAGGTGTGCCCCGCTCCCAAAACTGTGTCCCGCTCCCGGAAGGTGTGCCCCGCTCCCAAAACTGCGCCCCACTCCTGGGAGGTGTGCCCCGCTCCCAAAACTGTGCCCCGCTCCCGAACTGTGCCACGCTCCCGGGAGGTGTGTCCCGCTCCCAAAACTGTGTCCCGCTCCCAAACTGTGCCCCGCTCCCGAACTGTGCCCCACTCCAGGGAGGTGTGCCCCGCTCCCAAAACAGTGCCCCCCTCCCGAGCTGAGTGCCGTTCCCGAACTGTGCCCCACTCCTGAACTGTGCCCCGCTCCCGAACTGTTCCCCACTCCGAACTGTGCCCCGCTCCCGGGAGGTGTGCCGCAGTCCCGAACTGTGCCCAGCTCCGGAACTGTGCCCCGCTCCTGGGAAGTGTGTCCCGCTCCCAAAACTGTGTCCCGCTCCCAAACTGTGCCCCACTCCCGAACTGTGCCCAGCTCCGGAACTGTGCCCCGCTCCTGGGAGGTGTGTCCCGCTCCCAAAACTGTGTCCTGCTCCCAAAGTGTGCCCCACTTCTGGAAGGTGTGCCCCGCTCCCAAAACTGTGCCCCCCTCCCAAACTGTACCCCCCTCCCGAACTGTGCCACGCTCCCGGGAGGTGTGTCCCACTCCCAAAACTGTGCCCCGCTCCCAAACTGTGCCCCACTCCCGGGAGGTGTGCCCCGCTCCCAAAACTGTGCCCCCTCCCGAGCTGAGTGCCGCTCCTGAACTGTGCCCCACTCCCGGGAGGAGTGCCCCGCTCCTAAAACTGTGTTTCGCTCCCGAACTGTGCCCCGCTCCCAAACTGTGCCCCGCTCCCGGGAGGTGTGCCCCGCTCCCAAAACTGTGCCCCGCTCCCAAACTGTGCCCCATTCCCGGGAAGTGTGTACTGCTCCAAAAACTGTGTCCCGCTCCCGAACTGTGCCCCCCTCCCGAGCTGTGTCCCGCTCCCGGGAGGTGTGCATCCCTCCCGAACTGTGCCCAGCTCCCGAACTGTGCCCCGCTCCCAGGAGTTGTGTCCCGCTCCCAAAACTGTGTCCCGCTCCCGGGAGGTGTGCCCCGCTCCCAAAACTGTGTCCCGCTCCCGGGAGGTGTGCCCCGCTCCCAAAACTGCGCCCCACTCCTGGGAGGTGTGTACCGCTCCCAAAACTGTGCCCCGCTCCCGAACTGTGCCCAACTGCCGGGAGGTGTGCCCCGCTCCCAAAACTGTGCCCCGCTCCCGAACAGTGCCCCGCTCCCAAACTGTGCCCCCCTCCCGAACTGTGCCACGCTCCCGGGAGGTGTGTCCCGCTCCCAAAACTGTGTCCCGCTCCCAAACTGTGCCCTGCTCCCGAACTATGCCCCACTCCAGGGAGGTGTGCCCCGCTCCCAAAACTGCGCCCCACTCCTGGGAGGTGTGTACCGCTCCCAAAACTGTGCCCCGCTCCCGAACTGTGCCCCACTGCCGGGAGGTGTGCCCCGCTCCCAAAACAGTGCCCCGCTCCCGAACTGTGCCCCCCTCCCGAACTGTGCCACGCTCCCGGGAGGTGTGTCCCGCTCCCAAATCTGTGTCCCGCTCCCAAACTGTGCCCCGCTCCCGAACTATGCCCCACTCCAGGGAGGTGTGCCCCGCTCCCAAAACTGTGCCCCACTCCCGAGCTGAGTGCCGTTCCCGAACTGTGCCCCACTCCTGAACTGTGCCCCGCTCCCGAACTGTGCCCCGCTCCCGGGAGGTGAACCCCACGCCCGAACTATGCTCCACTCCCAAACTGTGCCCCGCTTCCGGGAGGTGTGCCTTGCTCCCGGACTGTGCCCCGCTCCCGAACTGTGCCCGCTCCCGAACTGTGCCCCGCTCCCAGGAGGTGTGCCTCGCTCCCGGGCTGTGCCCTGTTCCCGAACTGTGCCCCGCTCCCGGACTGTGCCCCGCTCCCGAACTGTGCCCCGCTCCCAGGAGGTGTGCCTCGCTCCCGGGCTGTGCCCTGTTCCCGAACTGTGCCCCGCTCCCGAACTGTGCCCCGCTCCCGAACTGTGCCCCAATCCCGAACTGTGCCCCGCTCCCGAGCTGAGTGCCGTTCCCGAACTGTGCCCCACTCCTGAACTGTTCCCCGCTCCCAAACTGTTCCCCGCTCCCGAACTGTGCCCCGCTCCCGGGAGGTGAACCCCACGCCCGAACTATGCTCCACTCCCAAACTGTGCCCCGCTTCCGGGAGGTGTGCCTTGCTCCCGGACTGTGCCCCGCTCCCGAACTGTGCCCGCTCCCGAACTGTGCCCCGCTCCCGGGCTGTGCCCGCTCCCGAACTGTGCCCCGCTCCCAGGAGGTGTGCCCCGCTCCCGAACTGTGCCCCGCTCCCAAACTGTGCCCCGCTCCCAAACTGTGCCCACTCCCGAACTGTGCCCCGCTCCCGGGAGGTGTGTCCCACTCCCGATCTGTGCCCCACTCCCGAACTGTGCCCCGCTCCCGAACTGTGCCCTGCTCCCGGGAGGTGTGCCCCACTCCCGAACTGTGTCCTGCTCCCGAACTGTGTCCCGCTCCCGAACTGTGCCCCACTCCCGAACTGTGCCCCACTCCCGAACAGTGCCCCACTCCCGGGAGGTGTGCTCCACTCCCGAACTGTGTCCCGCTCCCGAACTGTGCCCCGCTCCCGAACTGTGCCCCGCTCCCAAAACTGTGCCACGCTCCCGAACTGTGTCCCGCTCCCGGGAGGTGTGCATCGCTCACGAACTGTGCCCCACTCCCGAACTGTGCGCCGCTCCCGAACTTTGCCCCGTTCCCGGGAGGTGTGCCCCACTCCCGAACTGTGCCCAGCTCCGGAACTGTGCCCCGCTCCTGGGAAGTGTGCCCCGCTCCCAAAACTGTGTCCCGCTCCCAAAACTGTGCCCCGCTCCCAAAACTGTGCCCCCCTCCCAAACTGTACACCCCTCCCGAACTGTGCCACGCTCCCGGGAGGTGTGTCCCGCTCCCAAAACTGTGCCCCGCTCCCAAACTGTGCCCCGCTCCCAAACTGTGCCCCACTCCCGGGAGGTGTGCCCCGCTCCCAAAACTGTGCCACCCTCCCGAGCTGAGTGCCGCTCCCAAACTGTGCCCCACTCCCGGGAGGAGTGTCCCGCTCCTAAAACTGTGCCCCGCTCCCAAACTGTGCCCCACTCCCAAACTTTGCCCCGCTCCCGGGAGGTGTGCCCCGCTCCCAAAACTGTGCCCCGCTCCCAAACTGTGCCCCACTCCCGGGAAGTGTGTACTGCTCCAAAAACTGTGTCCCGCTCCTGAATTGTGCCCCCCTCAGTAGCTGTGTCCCGCTCCCGGGAGGTGTGCATCGCTCCTGAACTGTGCCCAGCTCCCGAACTGTGCCCCGCTCCCGGGAGTTGTGTCCCGCTCCCAAAACTGTGTCCCGCTCCCGGGAGGTGTGCCCCGCTCCCAAAACTGTGTCCCGCTCCCGGGAGGTGTGCCCCACTCCCGAACTGTGCCCAGCTCCGGAACTGTGCCCCGCTCCTGGGAGGTGTGTCCCGCTCCCAAAACTGTGTCCTGCTCCCAAAGTGTGCCCCACTTCTGGAAGGTGTGCCCCGCTCCCAAAACTGTGCCCCCCTCCCAAACTGTATCCCCCTCCCGAACTGTGCCACGCTCCCGGGAGGTGTGTCCCACTCCCAAAACTGTGCCCCGCTCCCAAACTGTGCCCCACTCCCGGGAGGTGTGCCCCGCTCCCAAAACTGTGCCCCCCTCCCGAGCTGAGTGCCGCTCCTGAACTGTGCCCCACTCCCGGGAGGAGTGCCCCGCTCCTAAAACTGTGTTTCGCTCCCGAACTGTGCCCCGCTCCCAAACTGTGCCCCGCTCCCGGGAGGTGTGCCCCGCTCCCAAAACTGTGCCCCGCTCCCAAACTGTGCCCCATTCCCGGGAAGTGTGTACTGCTCCAAAAACTGTGTCCCGCTCCCGAACTGTGCCCCCCTCCCGAGCTGTGTCCCGCTCCCGGGAGGTGTGCATCCCTCCCGAACTGTGCCCAGCTCCCGAACTGTGCCCCGCTCCCAGGAGTTGTGTCCCGCTCCGAAAACTGTGTCCCGCTCCCGGGAGGTGTGCCCCGCTCCCAAAACTGTGTCCCGCTCCCGGGAGGTGTGCCCCGCTCCCAAAACTGCGCCCCACTCCTGGGAGGTGTGTACCGCTCCCAAAACTGTGCCCCGCTCCCGAACTGTGCCCAACTGCCGGGAGGTGTGCCCCGCTCCCAAAACTGTGCCCCGCTCCCGAACAGTGCCCCGCTCCCAAACTGTGCCCCCCTCCCGAACTGTGCCACGCTCCCGGGAGGTGTGTCCCGCTCCCAAAACTGTGTCCCGCTCCCAAACTGTGCCCTGCTCCCGAACTATGCCCCACTCCAGGGAGGTGTGCCCCGCTCCCAAAACTGCGCCCCACTCCTGGGAGGTGTGTACCGCTCCCAAAACTGTGCCCCGCTCCCGAACTGTGCCCCACTGCCGGGAGGTGTGCCCCGCTCCCAAAACAGTGCCCCGCTCCCGAACTGTGCCCCCCTCCCGAACTGTGCCACGCTCCCGGGAGGTGTGTCCCGCTCCCAAAACTGTGTCCCGCTCCCAAACTGTGCCCCGCTCCCGAACTATGCCCCACTCCAGGGAGGTGTGCCCCGCTCCCAAAACTGTGCCCCACTCCCGAGCTGAGTGCCGTTCCCGAACTGTGCCCCACTCCTGAACTGTGCCCCGCTCCCGAACTGTGCCCCGCTCCCGGGAGGTGAACCCCACGCCCGAACTATGCTCCACTCCCAAACTGTGCCCCGCTTCCGGGAGGTGTGCCTTGCTCCCGGACTGTGCCCCGCTCCCGAACTGTGCCCGCTCCCGAATTGTGCCCCGCTCCCAGGAGGTGTGCCTCGCTCCCGAACTGTGCCCTGTTCCCGAACTGTGCCCCGCTCCCGAACTGTGCCCCGCTCCCGAACTGTGCCCCAATCCCGAACTGTGCCCCGCTCCCGAGCTGAGTGCCGTTCCCGAACTGTGCCCCACTCCTGAACTGTTCCCCGCTCCCAAACTGTTCCCCGCTCCCGAACTGTGCCCCGCTCCCGGGAGGTGAACCCCACGCCCGAACTATGCTCCACTCCCAAACTGTGCCCCGCTTCCGGGAGGTGTGCCTTGCTCCCGGACTGTGCCCCGCTCCCGAACTGTGCCCGCTCCCGAACTGTGCCCCGCTCCCGGGCTGTGCCCGCTCCCGAACTGTGCCCCGCTCCCAGGAGGTGTGCCCCGCTCCCGAACTGTGCCCCGCTCCCAAACTGTGCCCCGCTCCCAAACTGTGCCCACTCCCGAACTGTACCCCGCTCCCGGGAGGTGTGTCCCACTCCCGATCTGTGCCCCACTCCCGAACTGTGCCCCGCTCCCGAACTGTGCCCTGCTCCCGGGAGGTCTGCCCCACTCCCGAACTGTGTCCTGCTCCCGAACTGTGTCCCGCTCCCGAACTGTGCCCCACTCCCGAACTGTGCCCCACTCCCGAACAGTGCCCCACTCCCGGGAGGTGTGCTCCACTCCCGAACTGTGTCCCGCTCCCGAACTGTGCCCCGCTCCCGAACTGTGCCCCGCTCCCAAAACTGTGCCCCGCTCCCGAACTGTGTCCCGCTCCCGGGAGGTGTGCATCGCTCACGAACTGTGCCCCACTCCCGAACTGTGCGCCGCTCCCGAACTTTGCCCCGTTCCCGGGAGGTGTGCCCCACTCCCGAACTGTGCCCAGCTCCGGAACTGTGCCCCGCTCCTGGGAAGTGTGCCCCGCTCCCAAAACTGTGTCCCGCTCCCAAAACTGTGCCCCGCTCCCAAAACTGTGCCCCCCTCCCAAACTGTACACCCCTCCCGAACTGTGCCACGCTCCCGGGAGGTGTGTCCCGCTCCCAAAACTGTGTCCCGCTCCCAAACTGTGCCCCGCTCCCGAACTATGCCCCACTCCAGGGAGGTGTGCCCCGCTCCCAAAACTGTGCCCCACTCCCGAGCTGAGTGCCGTTCCCGAACTGTGCCCCACTCCTGAACTGTGCCCCGCTCCCGAACTGTGCCCCGCTCCCGGGAGGTGAACCCCACGCCCGAACTATGCTCCACTCCCAAACTGTGCCCCGCTTCCGGGAGGTGTGCCTTGCTCCCGGACTGTGCCCCGCTCCCGAACTGTGCCCGCTCCCGAATTGTGCCCCGCTCCCAGGAGGTGTGCCTCGCTCCCGAACTGTGCCCTGTTCCCGAACTGTGCCCCGCTCCCGAACTGTGCCCCGCTCCCGAACTGTGCCCCAATCCCGAACTGTGCCCCGCTCCCGAGCTGAGTGCCGTTCCCGAACTGTGCCCCACTCCTGAACTGTTCCCCGCTCCCAAACTGTTCCCCGCTCCCGAACTGTGCCCCGCTCCCGGGAGGTGAACCCCACGCCCGAACTATGCTCCACTCCCAAACTGTGCCCCGCTTCCGGGAGGTGTGCCTTGCTCCCGGACTGTGCCCCGCTCCCGAACTGTGCCCGCTCCCGAACTGTGCCCCGCTCCCGGGCTGTGCCCGCTCCCGAACTGTGCCCCGCTCCCAGGAGGTGTGCCCCGCTCCCGAACTGTGCCCCGCTCCCAAACTGTGCCGCGCTCCCAAACTGTGCCCACTCCCGAACTGTACCCCGCTCCCGGGAGGTGTGTCCCACTCCCGATCTGTGCCCCACTCCCGAACTGTGCCCCGCTCCCGAACTGTGCCCTGCTCCCGGGAGGTCTGCCCCACTCCCGAACTGTGTCCTGCTCCCGAACTGTGTCCCGCTCCCGAACTGTGCCCCACTCCCGAACTGTGCCCCACTCCCGAACAGTGCCCCACTCCCGGGAGGTGTGCTCCACTCCCGAACTGTGTCCCGCTCCCGAACTGTGCCCCGCTCCCGAACTGTGCCCCGCTCCCAAAACTGTGCCCCGCTCCCGAACTGTGTCCCGCTCCCGGGAGGTGTGCATCGCTCACGAACTGTGCCCCACTCCCGAACTGTGCGCCGCTCCCGAACTTTGCCCCGTTCCCGGGAGGTGTGCCCCACTCCCGAACTGTGCCCAGCTCCGGAACTGTGCCCCGCTCCTGGGAAGTGTGCCCCGCTCCCAAAACTGTGTCCCGCTCCCAAAACTGTGCCCCGCTCCCAAAACTGTGCCCCCCTCCCAAACTGTACACCCCTCCCGAACTGTGCCACGCTCCCGGGAGGTGTGTCCCGCTCCCAAAACTGTGCCCCGCTCCCAAACTGTGCCCCGCTCCCAAACTGTGCCCCACTCCCGGGAGGTGTGCCCCGCTCCCAAAACTGTGCCACCCTCCCGAGCTGAGTGCCGCTCCCAAACTGTGCCCCACTCCCGGGAGGAGTGTCCCGCTCCTAAAACTGTGCCCCGCTCCCAAACTGTGCCCCACTCCCAAACTGTGCCCCGCTCCCGGGAGGTGTGCCCCGCTCCCAAAACTGTGCCCCGCTCCCAAACTGTGCCCCACTCCCGGGAAGTGTGTACTGCTCCAAAAACTGTGTCCCGCTCCTGAATTGTGCCCCCCTCAGTAGCTGTGTCCCGCTCCCGGGAGGTGTGCATCGCTCCTGAACTGTGCCCAGCTCCCGAACTGTGCCCCGCTCCCGGGAGTTGTGTCCCGCTCCCAAAACTGTGTCCCGCTCCCGGGAGGTGTGCCCCGCTCCCAAAACTGTGTCCCGCTCCCGGGAGGTGTGCCCCGCTCCCAAAACTGTGTCCCGCTCCCGGAAGGTGTGCCCCGCTCCCAAAACTGCGCCCTCTCCTGGGAGGTGTGCCCCGCTCCCAAAACTGTGCCCCGCTCCCGAACTGTGCCACGCTCCCGGGAGGTGTGTCCCGCTCCCAAAACTGTGTCCCGCTCCCAAACTGTTCCCCGCTCCCGAACTGTGCCCCACTCCAGGGAGGTGTGCCCCGCTCCCAAAACTGTGCCCCCCTCCCGAGCTGAGTGCCGTTCCCGAACTGTGCCCCACTGCCGGGAGGTGTGCCCCGCTCCCAAAACTGTGCCCCTCTCCCGAACTGTGCCACGCTCCCGGGAGGTGTGTCCCGCTCCCAAAACTGTGTCCCGCTCCCAAACTGTGCCCCGCTCCCGAACTGTGCCCCACTCCAGGGAGGTGTGCCCCGCTCCCAAAACTGTGCCCCCCTCCCGAGCTGAGTGCCGTTCCCGAACTGTGCCCCACTCCTGAACTGTGCCCCGCTCCCGAACTGTTCCCCACTCCCGAACTGTGCCCCGCTCCCAGGAGGTGTGCCGCACTCCCGAACTGTGCCCAGCTCCGGAACTGTGCCCCGCTCCTGGGAAGTGTGTCCCGCTCCAAAAACTGTGTCCCGCTCCCAAACTGTGCCCCACTCCCGAACTGTGCCCAGCTCCGGAACTGTGCCCCGCTCCTGGGAGGTGTGTCCCGCTCCCAAAACTGTGCCCCGCTCCCAAACTGTGCCCCATTCCCGGGAAGTGTGTACTGCTCCAAAAACTGTGTCCCGCTCCCGAACTGTGCCCCCCTCCCGAGCTGTGTCCCGCTCCCGGGAGGTGTGCATCCCTCCCGAACTGTGCCCAGCTCCCGAACTGTGCCCCGCTCCCGGGAGTTGTGTCCCGCTCCCAAAACTGTGTCCCGCTCCCGGGAGGTGTGCCCCGCTCCCAAAACTGTGTCCCGCTCCCGGGAGGTGTGCCCCGCTCCCAAAACTGTGTCCCGCTCCCGGAAGGTGTGCCCTGCTCCCAAAACTGCGCCCCACTCCTGGGAGGTGTGCCCCGCTCCCAAAACTGTGCCCCGCTCCCGAACTGTGCCACGCTCCCGGGAGGTGTGTCCCGCTCCCAAAACTGTGTCCCGCTCCCAAACTGTTCCCCGCTCCCGAACTGTGCCCCACTCCAGGGAGGTGTGCCCCGCTCCCAAAACTGTGCCCCCCTCCCGAGCTGAGTGCCGTTCCCGAACTGTGCCCCACTGCCGGGAGGTGTGCCCCGCTCCCAAAACTGTGCCCCTCTCCCGAACTGTGCCACGCTCCCGGGAGGTGTGTCCCGCTCCCAAAACTGTGTCACGCTCCCAAACTGTGCCCCGCTCCCGAACTGTGCCCCACTCCAGGGAGGTGTGCCCCGCTCCCAAAACTGTGCCCCCCTCCCGAGCTGAGTGCCGTTCCCGAACTGTGCCCCACTCCTGAACTGTGCCCCGCTCCCGAACTGTTCCCCACTCCCGAACTGTGCCCCGCTCCCGGGAGGTGTGCCGCACTCCCGAACTGTGCCCAGCTCCGGAACTGTGCCCCGCTCCTGGGAAGTGTGTCCCGCTCCCAAAACTGTGTCCCGCTCCCAAACTGTGCCCCACTCCCGAACTGTGCCCAGCTCCGGAACTGTGCCCCGCTCCTGGGAGGTGTGTCCCGCTCCCAAAACTGTGTCCTGCTCCCAAAGTGTGCCCCACTTCTGGAAGGTGTGCCCCGCTCCCAAAACTGTGCCCCCCTCCCAAACTGTACCCCCCTCCCGAACTGTGCCACGCTCCCGGGAGGTGTGTCCCACTCCCAAAACTGTGCCCCGCTCCCAAAACTGTGCCCCGCTCCCAAACTGTACACCCCTCCCGAACTGTGCCACGCTCCCGGGAGGTGTGTCCCGCTCCCAAAACTGTGCCCCGCTCCCAAACTGTGCCCCGCTCCCAAACTGTGCCCCACTCCCGGGAGGTGTGCCCCGCTCCCAAAACTGTGCCACCCTCCCGAGCTGAGTGCCGCTCCCAAACTGTGCCCCACTCCCGGGAGGAGTGTCCCGCTCCTAAAACTGTGCCCCGCTCCCAAACTGTGCCCCACTCCCAAACTGTGCCCCGCTCCCGGGAGGTGTGCCCCGCTCCCAAAACTGTGCCCCGCTCCCAAACTGTGCCCCACTCCCGGGAAGTGTGTACTGCTCCAAAAACTGTGTCCCGCTCCTGAATTGTGCCCCCCTCAGTGGCTGTGTCCCGCTCCCGGGAGGTGTGCATCGCTCCTGAACTGTGCCCAGCTCCCGAACTGTGCCCCGCTCCCGGGAGTTGTGTCCCGCTCCCAAAACTGTGTCCCGCTCCCGGGAGGTGTGCCCCGCTCCCAAAACTGCGCCCCACTCCTGGGAGGTGTGTACCGCTCCCAAAACTGTGCCCCGCTCCCGAACTGTGCCCCACTGCCGGGAGGTGTGCCCCGCTCCCAAAACAGTGCCCCGCTCCCGAACTGTGCTCCCCTCCCGAACTGTGCCACGCTCCCGGGAGGTGTGTCCCGCTCCCAAAACTGTGTCCCGCTCCCAAACTGTGCCCCGCTCCCGAACTATGCCCCACTCCAGGGAGGTGTGCCCCGCTCCCAAAACTGTGCCCCACTCCCGAGCTGAGTGCCGTTCCCGAACTGTGCCCCACTCCTGAACTGTGCCCCGCTCCCGAACTGTGCCCCGCTCCCAGGAGGTGTGCCTTGCTCCCGAACTGTGCCCCGCTCCCGGACTGTGCCCCGCTCCCGAACTGTGCCCCGCTCCCAGGAGGTGTGCCTCGCTCCCGAACTGTGCCCTGTTCCCGAACTGTGCCCCGCTCCCGAACTGTGCCCCGCTCCCGAACTGTGCCCCAATCCCGAACTGTGCCCCGCTCCCGAGCTGAGTGCCGTTCCCGAACTGTGCCCCACTGCTGAACTGTTCCCCGCTCCCAAACTGTTCCCCGCTCCCGAACTGTGCCCCGCTCCCGGGAGGTGAACCCCACGCCCGAACTATGGTCCACTCCCAAACTGTGCCCCGCTTCCGGGAGGTGTGCCTTGCTCCCGGACTGTGCCCCGCTCCCGAACTGTGCCCGCTCCCGAACTGTGCCCCACTCCCAAACTGTGCCCCGATCCGGAACTGTGCCCCACTCCCGAACTGTGCCCCGCTCCCGGGAGGTGTGCCTTGCTCCCGGGCTATGCCCAACTCCCGAACTGTGTCCCGCTCCCGAACTGTGCCCCGCTCCCGAATTGTGCCCCGCTCCCGAACTGTGCTCCACTCCCGGGAGGTGTGCCCCGCTGTGGAACTGTGCCCCGCTCCCGAACTGTGCCCCGCTCCCGGGAGGTGTGTCCCACTCCCGAACTGTGCCCCGCTCCCGAACTGTGTCCCGCTCCCGGGAGGTGTGCCCCGCTCCCAAACTGTGTCCCGCTCCCGGGAGGTGTGCCCCGCTCCTGAACTGTGCCCCGTTCCCGGGAAGTGTGCCCCACTTCCGAACTGTGCCCCGCTCCCGGGCTGTGTCCCGCTCCCGGGCTGTGTCCCGCTCCCGAGCTGTGTCCCGCTCCCGGGCTGTGCGCTCTGCTCCCGGGCTGTGCCCCGCTATTGCGCCAGAAAGGAAGTGGAGCACTTGCTTTAGCGCTCCGCTTCCTATCGGGGGCGGTGATCTTAATTTCTCGCGCCTCGCGATTGTTGCTGCCCCCAAACGGGGCCCTCCCGAATTTCTAGGTCCTAACCTCTTTAAGGTAGATTTTGACTTTGAGCGATAGTGTAAAACTACTTTTTTTCACTGATTTTACATGGCTTCTGAGACAAAGGGATTTTACAGATTCACAGGGATTTGCTCAAGGGGCCGACAGGACCTTGGCTGGAGTTGGGAGAAGGGGCCCAAGTTCAATGCCATTGCTCAAGGGAATACAAGCACTGGAGTTTCTGGCAGTCATGGGCAGGCAGGCAGTATATTCCACCTGAAGTAATGCTTATGCCCACCTGCCTTATGTAAATGAGACATCCTCCCGCTGACCCCAGAAACTCTGGTGAGGTTGCGGGTGGGGCGAGGGGACTTGGGGGAGCGGGTGCTCAATGACGGAGGGCACCAGCAGGTGCGATCCCGGAATAACTGTTGCAATCACAATCCAAGGAATTTTTGGGCTGGGCTACTTTAAATTCTTAACAGATTCAAATCATCTCTGCTGCAGAACTCCTGCTCTGCAGCTCAAAAAACTTGAGAGAAAGAGGTGTGAATTTTCACTTTGAAATCGCCACTTCTGCTTTGAGTGGGCTGCCCAGTTACAAAAAATGTGAATTCATAATATGGATATTTAATTGGGTGTCTGATACCATTTGAGGCTCAAAAAGATGTGCAGAGATAAATATTGATTGCAATACTGCATTCAGTTCTAATGAACCCGATTGAAAATTAAAGAGTCCTTTTACATAAAAAGGACAGCAAACAAAAAAATCAAAACAAAGAGAAAGGGAGATGGAATAAAGAAAATGCTTTGTAAAAGAGAACTGGGGGTCAGAAAGATACAGACTTAAAAGGGTAAAGTCAAAAGGCAGCAGAAGAAAGAGAATTTCAGAGACAGGGAATTACAGAGAGTGTCAGTGTTTCAGAATTTTTACAAATAAATAGTTCTTTGCTGACAGCAAGTATACGTGCAGTGCATGTGAATCCTATCGGTACATATTGAATATCACTTAGAAGTTAGAGGGAAGCCTGCAGATTTTTATATATTGTACAGATTTATGAATCACTTAACACGCATTTTTTAAAAATTACATTAATGTATGTTGTCAACTATCTGCTGTAAATTGAAATTCAATGTGAAGCTCATATAATTGATCAATGTATAACTGTTCGAACCTGATACCATTTTTGAATTTTTCTATAACCGATGTCCCCTGTGTTCTATTGCCTGCAATTTGTTTTATTGCTGCAACAGGTTGTTTCTTTTCATTATAAAGCCTTCAATGGATTGATTGATAAAAAGCACTGCTTAATCTGGAACTAAGCAATGCAAACCAGGAAGATCTGAGAATCAATCCTTCTTAGTATTGAATGAATTGATCTCAGCCAGGATGGTGATGGGCTGGTATAAGTGGCTTCAATGCCCCATGGTCAGAGTAGTTTAAAGTTCCTCATTGCTATCCAGTGATCCTTGCTCGAAAATGGACATTAGGTTATGGCAGACTTAGATTTGGCTGAAAAGCTTGTTGATACTCGCTGTTTAAATTCATGCGTGAAGAATGGGTGATTGGATGAGATACAGGAGGTTTGCATGAGCCGTTGGTACCATATCCCAACATAAGTCATTACCTTCAGGAGAAAGGGGGAAAACTGGGAAAAAATGGCTGCATAGAGGACGACTCGACTATCTACTAAACTGTCAGTCTTGACTCTTATCTCTGAGTCTGAAGGTCATGGTTTCAAACCCCAACATAAGCTTCAGCACATAATCTAGGCTTAGCTTCAGTGCAATTCTGAAGGATCACTGCACTATCGGAGGTGCCATCTTTTAGACAAGACATTGAACCACAATTCCATCTGCCCTCTCAGGTAGATATAATAAACCCCATATAAAAAAGAGCAGGTGCTCTGGCCAGTATTTATCCATCAACCAACTCCACCAAAAACAGATTAACTGTCATTTATCTCATTGCTGTTTGTGGGACTTTGCTGTGCGCAAATCGGTTGCTGCATTTTCCTACATTACAACAGTGGCTACATTTCAAAAGTACTTCATTAGCTGTGAAGCGTTTTGAGATGTCCTGAGGTTATCAAAAGGTCCTGCACAAATGCAAGTTCTTTCTATTTTAATGCTTTATATTGTAGGAGTGTTCAGTACATCATTACTCATACTGCTACTATTCATCTCTTTGAATTTCAATATAATTTGTTACATGGCACTTAGAAATCTGTTATAGTTGTGTTAACCTAATAAATATAATTGCGCAGCAATGATATTTTTAATTAAAGCTGTAGTGCCGACATATAAATGATTTCTTGGGTTCTATGTACTCAGTGAGAAACATACGTGTACAAAATATTGCATTACGAGTGCAATCGGTGTTGAAGTTATTTGATTTAGTTTTCCAGCAGATTTCAACATTGCACAGTTTTGTTGCTATACTGAATATCTTTATTCCGATTAAAATCATTTATATCCCTTTGCAGCTTCAAGATAATCCACTTACTGAAAATTGTCTTGATTATGCCTTTTGTTATTTAGGCATTTATTTTAGTCTTTCAAGAAGAGATTGTGATTTTTAAATTATTTCAATGGCAATAAGTGCAAATGAAGATAACAGGATGATACAGTGATTCTACCACTAGCACCAACTTGGGTGAAACATTGAATTAAGAAAATTGAGCCACCCTGAAGTTGTTTCTCATTATCTTGTGGTGAGGTAAAGGGGAGGTGGATTGGGATATTAGGGAATGGGCTGTATGGGCAAGAGGTGCTTAAGAGATTGAATGTGAGGGGATGCACAAATGACGGTGAGGGGAGGTGACCAATACTGAGATGGAAAATAGGTAGGAGAAGCAATACGAGTGAGGGGGTAAGGTGAAAGGGCAGGCTAGTGAAACAAGTGGGAGTGGAAGCAGAAGGGACAGGGAATATGATGAGCTTGAGCGTGAGGGGATTGGATGAACATAATGGGATTCAGACTGAGAGGAATGGGATGGGGTGAGAGAGAGTGAATGGGGTGAGTGAAGCAAGTAGCAGGGGAAGGTAATGAAGCGGAGGATGTAATGACATGCACAAGGGAATGAAGGGGATGGAAATGATTGGGTGGTGGGAATGTGTGGAGAGGAGATGTTGTGCAGAGCTAGGGCTAGGGTTAGACAACAGATCAATGTTGAGGGCTCTTGAGGAACATCGAAACATAGAAACATAGAAATTAGGTGCAGGAGTAGGCCATTCGGCCCTTCGAGCCTGCACCACCATTCAATAAGATCATGGCTGATCATTCACCTCAGTACCCTTTCCTGCTTTCTCTCCATACCCTTTGATCCTTTTAGCCGTCAGGACCATATCTAACTCCCTCTTGAAAATATCTAACGAACTTGCATCAACAACTCTCTGCGGTAGAGAATTCCAGTGGTTAACAACTCTCTGAGTGAACAAGTTTCTCCTTATCTCAGTCCTAAATGGCTTACCTCTTATCCTTCGATTGTCACCCCTGGTTCTGGACTTCCCCAACATTCTTCCTGCATCTAACCTGTCCAGTCCCGTCAGAATTTTATATGTTTCTATGAGATCCCCTCTCATTCTTTTAAGCTCCAGTGAATACAGACCCAGTCGATCCACTCTCTCCTCATATGTCAGTCCCACCATCCTGGGAATCAGTCTCGTGAACCTTCGCTGCACTCCCTCAATAGCAAGAACGTCCTTCCTCAGATTAGGAGACCAAAACTGAACACAATATTCCAGGTGAGGCCTCACAAAGGCCCTGTACAACTGCAGTAAGACCTCCCTGCTCCTATATTCAAATCCCCTAGCTATGAAGGCCAACATGCCATTTGCCTACTTCACCGCCTGCTGTACCTGCATGCCAACTTTCAATGACTGATGTACCATGACACCCAGGTCTCGTTGCACCTCCCCTTTTCCTAATCTGCCACCATTCAGATAATATTCTGCCTTCATGTTTTTGCCACCAAAGTGGATAACCTCACATTTATCCACATTATACTGCATCTGCCATGCATTTGCCCACTCACCTAACCTGTCCAAGTCAACCTGCAGCCTCTTAGCATCCTCCTCACAGCTCACATCGCCACCCAGCTTAGTGTGGTCTGCAAACTTGGAGCTATTACACTCAATCCCTTCATCTAAATCATTGATGTATAGTGTAAATAGCTGGGCTCCCAGCACTGAGTCCTGTGGCACCCCACTAGTCACTGCCTGCCATTCTGAGAAGGACCCGTTTATCCCTACTCTCTGCTTCCTGTCTGCCAACCAGTTTTCTATCCACGTCAATACATTACCCCAATACCATGTGCTTTAATTTTGCACATTAATCTTTCATGTGGGACCTTGTCAAAACCTTTTGAAAGTTCAAATAAACCACATCCACTGGTTCTCCCTTGTATTAGTTACATCCCCAAAAAATTCTAGAAGATTTGTCAAGCATGATTTCCTTTCATAAATCCATGCTGACTTGGACCGATCCTGTCACAGCTTTCCAAATGCGCTGCTATTTCATCTTTAATAATTGATTCCAACATTTTCCCCATTTCTGATGTCAGGCTAACTGATCTATAATTACCTGTTTTCTCTCTCCCTCCTTTTTTTTAAATTGCCGTTACATTAGTACCCTCCAGTCCATAGGAACTGATACAGAGTCAATAGACTGTTGGAAAATGATCACCAATGCATCCACTATTTCTAGGGCCACTTTCTTAAGTATTCTGGGATGCAGACTATCAGGCCCTGGGGATTTATTGGCCTTCAATCCCATCAATTTCCCTAACACAATTTCCTGAATAATAAGGATTTCCTTCAGTTCCTCCTTCTCGCTAGACCCTCTGTCCTCTAGTATTTCTGGAAGGTTATGTGTCTTCCTTTGTGAAGACAGAAGCAAAGTATTTGTTCAATTGGTCTGCCTTTTCTTTGTTCCCCATTATAAATTCACCTGATTCTGACTGCAAGAGACCTACGTTTGTCTTCACTAATCTTTTTCTCTTCACATATCTATAGAAGCTTTTGCAGTCAGTTTTTATGTTCCCAGCAAGCTTCCTCTCATACTCTATCCCCCCCTCCTAATTAAATCCTTTGTCCTCCTCTGCTGAATTCTAAATTTCTCCCAGTCCTCAGGTTTGCTGCTTTTTCTGGCCAATTTATATGCCTCTTCCTTGGATTTAACACTATCCCTAATTTCCCTTGTTAGCCATGGTTGAGCCACCTTCCCCGTTTTGTTTTTACTCCAGACAGGGATGTACAATTGTTGAAGTTCATCCATGTGATCTTTAAATGTTTGCCATTGCCTATCCACCGTCAACGCTTTAATTATCATTCGTCAGTCTATTCTAGCCAATTCATGTCTCATACCATCGAAGTTACCTTTCCTTAAGTTCAGGACCCTAGTCACTGAATTAACTGTGTCACTCTCCATCTTAATAAAGAATTCTACTATATTATGGTCACTCTTCCCCAAGGGGCCTTGCACAACAAGATTGCTAATTAGTCCTTTCTCATTACACATCACCCAGTCTAGGATGGCCAGCTCTCTAGTTGGTTCCTCGACATATTGGTCTCTCAAACTATCCCTTATACAATCCAGGAAATCCTCCTCCACCGTATTGCTACCAGTTTGGTTAGCCCAATCTATATGTAGATTAAAGTCGCCCATGATAACTGCTGTACCTTTATTGCACGCATCCCTAATTTCTTGTTTGATGCTGTCCCCAACCTCACTACTACTGTTTGGTGGTTTGTATACAACTCCCATGAGCGTTTTCTGCCCTTTGGTATTCCGCAGCTTTACCCATACAGATTCCATATCATCGAAGCTAATGTCCTTCCTTACTATTGTGTTAATTTCCTCTTTAACCAGCAATGCTACCCCACCTCCTTTTCCTTTCTGTCTATCCTTCATGAATGTTGAATACCCCTGGATGTTGAGTTCACAGCTTTGGTCACCCTGGAGCCATGACTCCATAATCCCAATTATATCATATTCATTAATAGCTGCCAGCACAGTTAATTTGTCCACCTTATTACGAATACTGCTCGCATTGAGGCCCAGAGCCTTCAGGCTTGTCTTTTTAACACACTTTGCCCCTTTAGAATTTTGCTGTAATGTGGCCCTTTTTAATTTTTGCCTTGGGTTTCTCTGCCCTCCACATTTACTTTTCTTCTTTCTATCTTTTGCTTCTGCCTCCATTTTACTTCCCTCAGTCTCCCAGCATAGATTCCCATCCCCCTGCCATATTAGTTTAACCCCTCCCCAACAGCACTAGCAAACACTCCCCCTCGGACATTGATTCCGGTTTTGCCCAGGTGCAGACTGGTCCCACCTCCCCCAGAACCAGTTCCAATGTCCGAGGAATTTGAATCCCTCCCTCCTGCACCACTCCTCAAGCCACATATTCGTCTTAGCTATCCTGCCATTCCTACTCTGACTAGCACGTGGCACTGGTAGCAATCCTGAGATTAATACCTTTAAGGTCCTACTTTTTAATTTAACTCCAACTCCCTAAACTCAGCTTGTTGGACCTCATCCCGTTTTTTACCTATATCGTTGGTACCTATATGTACCATGACAGCTGGCTGTTCACCCTCTCCCTCCAGAATGCGCTGCAGCCGCTCCGAGACATCCTTGACCCTTATACCATGGAGGCAACATACCATCATGTAGTCTCGTTTGCAGCCGCAGAAATGCCTATCTATTCTCCTTACAATAGAATCCCCTATCACTATAGCTCTCCTACTCTTTTTCCTGCCCTCCTGTGCAGCAGAGGCACCCCTGGTACCATTGACTTGGCTGCTGCTGCCTTCCCCTGATGAGTCATCTCCCTCAACAATACCCAAGGTGGTATATCTGTTTTGGAGGGAGATGCCCGCAGGGAACTCCTGCACTACCTTCCTTCCACTGCTCTTCCTGATGGTCACCCATTCCCTATCTGCCTGAGTAACCTTTACCTGCGGTGTGACCAACTCGCTAAACGTGCTATTCATGACATCCTCAGCATTGCGGATGCTCCAAAGTGAATCCATGCGCAGCTCCAGTGCTGCAATGCGGTCTGTCAGGAGCTACAACATGTAGTCGTCAGGGACACTGGAAGCGTCCCTGTCTTTCCACATAGCACAGGAGGAGCATGACACGGGTCTGGGCTCTCCTGCCATGACTTAACCCTTAGATTACTTAATTTGGGAACAATGACAAGGTTTCTTACTGCTAAGAACAAGAAGAAAGATAAATGTAAAGAAAACTACTCACCACTCAACCAGCCAATGGCTTACCCTCTTGGCTGCGACGTCACCCTTCGATTACTTTTTACTTCTTTCTTACTTCTGATCCTGTTGCAGCTAGCTGCTCCAACGCCTGCCGCTGATCCCCGATCTCCCACTGGGCCTTTATAGGCCTCTCCTCGCTCCACCTCCGGCCGCTGCTCCAACGCCAGATAACAGCTCCTCCTCTGCCACCATCACTGGCTCCCGGTCACTTATGCTGTGTGTCTCACTCAGTGCATTCCTCTCTCTCTCGCCATCTAAATTTCATATGATGGTTATATCTGGGCTGGTCTTTGGGAGGGATAGAGTGAGTGATGGTCTGTGCGATGAAGTGCTGGCTGGCCCAGTGTCACTAGGTCTGGTTTGGCTTCCTCTGGCACACCTACAGAAGGAAAAGAGCAACAGACTTACAAAGATGTCCTTATGAGAAGCCTTCACATACAATTTCAAATAGAAGAAGTTTCTCAGTATATAAGAAGAAAAAGCAGTAGAAAGTGATGAACATGGACACCAATCCTTCTGTTTTCACCTCACCCTCTCCCCCCAGGATTTGCAGAGCTTCCTCTTCATGTAGGATTAGGGCATAAATGTTGGGGAGTCCTCCTCTTGTGTGTGTCTCTTTCCCTTTTGTTTTGAGCTGCCTTCTTCTGCAATTAAAGTGAATCGTTGCAATTATTCTGATCAGATAAAATGTCAGCATGCAGTCACATTGAATGGTAGGATTACTTTGGTCTGAAAGCATGCAACAGCAGAAATGAAGGAGCACTTCCAGAGGAAGGATGTTGCTAATCCTCACCCTGTACTTAATAGGCACACACAGCAAGCATTGAAAGTAACAAGATTGTGTGCGGCGGGAGGTAATTGTAAGTGTCATAGGTGCTTAGTGTACTAAATTAATAGAAGGTAACTGTGAGTTCTCTCACCGTGGCCAATTTGATAAGGCCATTAAACACCTTATATTGCATCCAGGTATGTGTTATGTTACACTTAGCATTCTCGTTGGGCAGCTCGAGTGGGGCCCTGCGGTGTTCCATCATGAATTAAGCTCCCTTTCTGTATCTCACTTCCTCCATCAGAATTTTAACAGCCCCATCAGAGAAATAGGGCTTTCAGTGTCCAGTTGAATTGTATCGAGAGCTGTTTGTAAAAAGAAGATAGTGCCTTGCAAAGCACGATTCTGCCCCTTTAAGATGCTGCAAGTCTTTAAGTTCTGCAGCAGTGTGCGATTTTCTGCCCAATAATAGATCTTCCATGCCAGAAGCTTCCTGAGAATATGCAAATAACCTCAGAAATATATGCAGGGTTAGTGCTCTACTCTTCTCACATCACCATCCTTCTGGTGATTCGATCAGAACATTTTTGCTGTTATGTTTGTAATGCAGTACATGATGCTGAAGATCAGTGTTCATCTTCAGTATGATTTACTTGACATGGTATTTGAGTGCTGCTATATCTGTATGTTTCTTTATATAATATGAAGTGTGATGCATTGCAAGATAGAATGGGGCTACATTTTCTGTCCAATCATAGTTAATGGTTGGAAAATTTTCTCCCAATTCCCTTAGGAATACAAAGATGCAATTATTATTTTGAATGTTGGTACAATTGTGCCATTTCTTTTTAGTTTGTTGTGCAGTACTCAGTTTGATGATCACTCACTTTAAAACCATGGAAGTACATAGTGATCATTGAGCAAATGGTTTATCTGATGAA
Source organism: Pristiophorus japonicus (assembly GCF_044704955.1). NCBI lineage: Eukaryota > Metazoa > Chordata > Chondrichthyes > Pristiophoridae > Pristiophorus > Pristiophorus japonicus. Next base: position 68,536,384 of record NC_091987.1, on the reverse strand, counting down.
GTCAGTTCTAATTTCCCACTATTTTCAGAAACTTTATCCACAAATATTCTGAATTTCTCAAATTAATGAAATATTTTATCCTTCAAATACTTGACCTGGATAAACACACTTACCTAAGTTCAGAATTGATCACTCTGTTTCAACTGGAAGGAGTTTTTGGGGCCCTGGATAGTGGGAAGGGAGGAGGTAAAAGGGTAGGTGTTGCCTCTCCTGCGCTTGCACGGGAAGGTGCAGTGGGAAGGGGAGGGGGTGCTCGGGGTGATTGAGGAGTGGACCAGGGTGTCGCTGAGGGGGGGGGCTCCCTTCGAAATGTTGAGAGGGGAGGGGAAGGGAAGATGTGATTGGTGGTGGGATCACGCTGGAAATGGTGGAGGATGATCCATTGAATGTGGAGGCTGGTGGGGTGAAAGGTGAGGACAAGCGGTGTGAATGGCAGAATGATCACCAGCTGCCATGGGAATGAGAAAAAGAAAAGGGGAGGGGGTGTTGTAAAAAAAAAAGAAGGAAAGGGGAAAAAAATATGGGCAGAGGTTGTGGTCTGAAATTGTTGAACTCGATGTTGAGTCCAGAAGGCTGTAAAATGCCAAAACGAAAGATGAGGTGCTGTCCCTGGAGCTTGCGTTGAGCTTCATTGGAACAGTGTAGGAGGCCAAGGATGGAGAGGTCAGAGTGGGAGTGGAGCGGAGAATTAAAGTGACACGCGACCGGAAGCTCGGGCTCACACTTACGCTCACTCCTGCCTTCCACTCTATCCTTCCCTTTTGTTCTTTCCTCCCCTCCCCCTTTCAATGTGTAGAGGGATGTGATCGGGGCCCAGGAGAGGCGAGAGCTCAGGGCTCAGAAGAGGCGAGTGCCCAGGGGCAGCACAGACCAGCCCACACTGCGATATGTGTGTGCATTAGGTCTGTGCAGCAGAGCTGGTCTCCAGTCATTTTGGTTAATCCTTACCACTGGACCGTGTGGTGGCTGGGGAGCAACGGCCACCATACGTTAAAACAATCCACGCACAGGCATCTTCCACCCTTCAAGATGTAGTTCGGGATCCGGAATATTAGGTCCTTAATTGAAATGCCTGTGAACTCATCCCTTTTCGGCATGGAAGCAAGTCATCCTCATTTCGAGGGACTGCCTATGATGATATGATGACGTCCTTAAGAATCTGTTACTGACCCGAAACGTTAACTCTCTTTCTCTCCACAGATGCTGCCTGACCTGCTGAGATTTCCAGCATTTACTGTTTTTGTAGCAGTGTTTAATTAGCTTTACTCGAAATCTGTCTATTCTATCTGCCGTTTAACTTGTCATCCATCTCATTTGCTGTTTGTGTACGCAAGTTGGCTGCCTACTTAAGAACAAGTCACTGCACTTCAAAAAGTAATTCATTTTTTGTGAAGTGCTTAGGATGTGGTAAACTATTAAAAATATGCTAGTATTTTCATTCTTTCTTTCATTTAGTTAAAGGATATGTACAGTGTACTAATGTGCAAGTATGGTAAGAGTTCAATGCACAAACATAGTGTAGGCACAGTAAACAAGTCGGTATGGAGGCAAAAGATTAATAGTGTCCACAGCGCACACAGGTACTAATATTCTACATTTTATTCGATGATCAAATCTCCCCTAGCACTGTGTATTTATGTAGAGCCAGTTTGTTCTTCCACAGTAAATGTTATCACCCTGTTGCCAAGACTGGACCAATCTGTCAACCCTGTAATCACAACTGAGGCATGATAAATTCACACAATTTAAATTTTTTTTCCTGTCGCTTGCAGGAGACCTGGAGGCAGATTTGGGTCAGAATCTATGAGACTGTAAAAATAATCTTTAATAATAATGGGGGCATTCCCAGGCTGAGGACAGGGGTGGAGGTGATCATTAGGTGGAGGGCAAAAGTGAGGTCTTGGGGCTGACAGAGGCAGTTGTGGGATTGGGGATGGGAGTTGAGGCATCTCTGGGACGGGATACAGGAAAGTATGGTTAAAGATCGGGTCGCTGCAACGCCAGCAGTAAGAAAGGAAGTGGGGCGACCAAGGAGAGGGTCTTTGGCTGGGGGAGGGGGGAGAGGGAATTGTTGACCGGGGAGGAGGATCTCTGGTCGAGGGGGAATCAGCTGCCGGGTGGAGTGCCTCGGGGATAATTCGCGTTGGCTGGTAGGGTCGATCAGGCCTCAGGGCGGGCGAGAAGTAGTGATCGGTAGCGAAACTATGCTTCCTGAATGGCATTGAGTTTCTTCAGTGTCGTTACAGCTGCATCCATCTAGGCGAGTGGTGAATATTCCACCGCACTCCTTATGTGGATTCTGAGAATTTTGTCCACAAAGGTTTTGCAGAGTGACAGAGCTGCAATCTGGGAGTTGTAGGGGCTATGTGGTTCAGCCTCTCCATGTACTTCGATAAATATGGGAGTAAACAGAACAAGTACAAGCTGCTGAAAGACGGGCAGACCCACAGAGGAAAATATTCTTTGCAATATTTCACAGAAAAGGCAAATGTATGGATAGGTTAAAGATTTTGTTGGGAATTCTGACATTTTAATGTATTACGCTAGAAACATTTTTTAGTACCATTTCCTCAGATGACTGGGCAGATAAAAACATTTTCAAAAAATGTTTTGTGCGATGTAATTGGCCCGGAATTTCCTGGATCGCACTTATGGAGAATGTCGGTATCTACGCCGATCTTGCCGACAGGAATTTGCACCTAAAATTCCTGAAAATTGCATTAGCATACACCGGAACATAAAAAGCAGCACATGGCAAACGGAAATCAACGGAAACAATCGGGGCCTGAGGAAATTGCAGAACGAATGCCATTTTCCTTCTTTAAGTCCCTCTTTATTTAATTGATGTTATGAAAATTGAAGTTTGAAAGCATTAAAAATGGCTTATGCACATTAACCAGAGCACATTTAAGAAAGCGCAATTGTGAAAGCTTTTCCATTTTTAATATGAGACTCTGATGCCATTAAAAAGCATTCAAAGATGTAGAAAATACAATGTGGGTCTCAGTAATGAGAAATAAAAGTAATTGCTAAAACAATTCCTGTAAAACACCAAATGGTGACGTTGGGTTCTGCTGCATACCCGTTCAGATTTGGCACAAATGCAGGAATCTGGCCTTTGCAGGGGGTGGGTTAATAAGTCAAGTGAGGCTTCGGCAAATATAACTCAGGAATGGTGCAAATGATCAAGGAAATTTGGGCGTAGCTTATGTTTCAGCATAAAACTGAAATAAATCAGTTACATGCAAGTTTCCTGGAAAGATGCAATTGAGCACTTACACGGGAAATTCAGGACCATTGCTTCCTTTTTCTTTCCGAGCTATCTTATTGGTATCTATTTGCTAACTGCTGATTCTTGATTGATACGAGCTTGCTACTTGTTGACTGGTACCATTTCTCGCTTGTTTAGTTGTGATTTAAAAATATATAAATATGACATTTGAGCCAATTGGGCAAAAATGTACCATATACTTTGTATATGTTCAAGTATGAATCTCAGAGGTGTGATGGATGTCTGCTAGATGCAAGACTTTTTTTAGGCAATACATCTGGAGGGGATTTGTGTTCCTCGGTGAACCTTTGAATGTTGTTTACACAATCCCAGAAGTTACCCATTTAGCAGCTATTGTTTATTGTTTCTTCAACTTATTTATTAACAACTGCTGACGCCAGACCATGACAAAGCCAGGGCGACTAAAGATCTGTATTTTCCTTCCTGATAAATGGCAGATGACTAAGTGGCCTCCAATTTCCCACATCTTCAGCAACACTTACGAACATATGATCAATGACGGACAGGTAAAGACCATCTGGCCCATCGAGCCTGTGCCACACAATCCCAATACCTTGTGTATCACAATATGTACACTCCATCCCACCCCAAACCATGGGATCTCTGGGGAGAGGCAAAAAAACAGATTAAAATCCCAGGCCAATTTGGGGAAAAAAATCTGGGAAATTCCTCTCCGACCCATCTAGGTGATCGAAACTAGTCCAGGAGATAATTCTGGCCATTAAATTCCCTGCAGTACTTACCTTCTGTAAGAGTTCATCTCCGCCGCAGCCAGAAACAAATCCAGCTTTTGCTTGAATGAGTTCAGTGAATCTGCATCCATCACATGAAATGGCAGCTTGTTCCAGAGGTCTACTATTCTCACCTCCTGACATCTAACCTAGATCTAGCCTTATACAACTTAAATTTGTGACCCCAGGTCCTGCCGAACCTATTTAATTGAAATAAACGGTCAGCTAGAACACTGACTATTCCCTTCATTATCTTATAAACCTAAATCATATCCTCCCTAAGTCTATGCTGCTCTTTGGTAAAGAGTCCCAACTCTTTAACCTATCTTGCTAACTAAGATGCTTTAGACTTGGAATTAATCTAGTGGCCACTTTCTGCACCTTTTCCAGAGCCTCAATATCACCCACCATGTGAGGAGACCAAAACTGGGCACAGTATTCCAAGTGAGGCCTGACTAGGGTCTTGTACAAGGACAAAACAGTACGCCCCGTCTTATACTCCAATTGTCCTATGGATACACCCCAACAACCTATTTGCTCTAGCTATCGCTGCACGTCATTGCTCATGTACCTTTAAGAATGTATGCACTAGAATGCCCAAATCTCTTTCTATCTCCATCATCTTTATTGCCTTATCCTGGAGGGTGTATGAATGTTGAGCATTTGCCCTGCCCACGTGCATAACGCTGCACTTATCTAAGTTATACATCATTTTCCAGTTATGAGCCCAATCTCCCAACATATTAAGATCTGCCTGAATCAGGCAAGCCTCTTCTACTGTGCTAGCACTCGCACAGATCTTGGTATCATCTGCAAATTTGCAAATTGTGCCGCCAACCCCTGAATCCAGAGAAGGGAGCCAAAGATTGGCAGCGGTTACGCTCTGAAATTGTTGAACTGGATGTTGAGTCCAGAAGGCTGTAAAATGCCTAAACGAAAGATGAGGTGCTGTTCCTCAAGCTTGCATTGAGCTTCATTGAAACAGTGCAGGAGACCGAGGATGGAGAGGTCAGAGTGGGAATGGAGTGGAGAATTAAAGTGACAGGCAACAGGAAGCTCAAGGTCACAATTGCGGACTGAACGGAGGTGCTCCGCGAAGCGGTCACCCAATCTACGCTTGGTCTCCCCAATGTAGAGGAGACCACATGGTGAGCAGCGATTACAGTATACTAAATTGAAAGAAGTACAAGTAAATTGCTGTTTCACCTGGAAGGAGTATTTGAGGCCTTGGATAGTGGAAAGGGAGGAGGTAAAAGGGCAGCTGTTGCATCTCCTGCGCTTGCATGGAAAGGTGGCGTGGGAAGGGGAGGGGGTGCTGGGGGTGACTGTGGAATGGACCAGGGTGTCGCGGAGGGAACGGTCCCTTCAGAACGCTGAGAGGCGAGGGGAGGGGAAGATGTGATTGGTGGTGGGATCACGCTGGAGGTGACAGAAATGGCGGAGGATGATCCATTGAATGTGGAGGCTGGTGAGCTGTGTTAGAACAGTGTAGGAGACCAAGGACGGAGAGGTCAGAGTGGGAGTGGAGTGGAGATCTAAAGTGACAGGCGACCACAAGCTCTGGGTCACACTTGCGGATTGAACGGAGGTGCTCCGCAAAGCGTTCCCCCAAGCCAGTCTTTGATAGTTCTCTGACTCTTCACACAACTAAAAAAGCTCTTCCCATTACTGCCACAGTTGTCTACAATCCTTTTTTCGATTAGCCTTTTTGCTGTTCTAATAGCAGCCTTAGTTTTCATTAGTTGTTCTTTGTATTCAACCTTATTTACTTGAGTGTTAAATTCCTTTTATTTATAGAAACGTTTCTGTTTATATCTTATTTACCTTTGTACATACCCAGTCAGCCACTTTGGCTTTTTCTTACCATATTTCCTTCTTTTGATTTTGGATATATGTTTGTTTTCCACATTTTTAATCTTATTCTTAAAAACTTTCCATTTATATTCAATATTGGTTGCATCACCACCAAGGAGAGTTGGCCAATTTACCTGCTGCAAATCATCTGCCATTTTGGAGAAATTTGCCCTTCTGAAATCTGTTACAAGTTGCAGGTTCTCAGTACCTTTAGTTCTACTAGCCAATTCGAATCGTATAATGTTGTGATCACTGTTGCCCAGATGTTCCCCCACATGGATACAAGGTCAGGCTCACTACTAAACACCAGATCCAATATATGATTTTCCAGAGTTACTTCATTAACATGTTGAATCAGGAAACAGTCTTGTATTTTCAATAAATCTTTCAGCTGCACTTCCAACCACAACAGTAGGTAAACCATTGTGTCACTGAATGCCAGGAAAATTAAAAATCACCCACCAAACAAAGGTGGCATTTTATATTTAAAACATCAGTGATCTGTTTCCATAATAACTCATCACGTTCAAATGTCTAACCCAGGGACCTACTGTTGGGTATGGAGAAAGAGTCAGACTGAACACTGTGAGCTCAAAGTAAAGTGTGACCTTAGTCTTTTATTGCAGGTCCCCAGAGTGCCTCTCCAATGTGTGAAGCCTCCTTAAATATCTGTGCTCCCAAAGGATTATGGGATCCCTTGGGACTCCAGGGGAAGAGCCCTCTGCTGGCTGTACAGAGTAAATACAAGTCCATATATATATATAACAACACTCCCCCCCCCCCCCCAAAGTCAGTAGTGTAACTATTTACAATGTGAGTCGATCTGGGGCCCTTCTTGTCCTGGTTGATCATCTCGGTGTGAAAGCTGGTGTTGTTGAATCATTTGTTGGGCCCTCGTTGGGCTGCTGTGCAGCTGCCCTTGCTGGGCTGGCTGGTTTGTTGGGCCCTGCTGGGCTGCTGTGGATGATGGATTCTGCTTTGTGGTCAACCGTGGTGCTGGTTGCCACTGGTGTGTATGTTGGGGGATCAAAAAAGGTAAGGTCCAAGGTGGGTTGCTCAGGATAGTTCGTGAATCTGAGTTTGATTTGGTCCAAGTGTTTCCGGTGAATGAGTCCATTTGAAAGTTTGACCTGAAACACCCTGCTCCCCTCTTTGGCCATGACAGTGCCGGGAAGCTACTTGGGACTTTGTCCATAATTTAATACAAATACAGGATGATTGATTTCAATCTCATGTGACACATTTGCGCTATCATGATATGCACTTTGTTGAAGTCGCCTGCTCTCGACCTGTTCATGTAGATCAGGGTGAACTAACGAGAGCCTTGTCTTAAGTGCTCTTTTCATGAGCAATTCAGCAGGTGGGATCCCAGTGAGTGAGTGGGGTCTTGTGTGGTAGTTTAGCAGGACTCGGGATAGGCGAGTCTGCAGTGAGCCTTCAGTTATCCTCTTCAAGCCTTGCTTGATGGTTTGTACTGACCATTGGACATTGGTTTAAATGGGGCAGATGTGACATGTTTGATCCCATTACGGGTCATGAATTCTTTGAACTCAGCACTAGTAAATCATGGCCCGTTGTTGCTCACCAGGACATCGGGTAAGCCATGAGTGGCAAACATGGCCCGCAGGCTTTCAGAAGTGGCAGCGGACGTGCTAGCCGACATTATCTCACATTCAATCCACTTGGAGTACGTGTTTACAACCACAAGGAACATTTTACCCAAGAACGGGCCTGCATAGTCGACGTGTACCCTAGACCATGGTTTGGAGGGCCAAGACCATAAACTTAGCAGCGCCTCCCTGGGTACATTGCTTAACTGCGAGCATGTATTACATCAAGGAACACAGGACTCTAAGTCCGCATCGATACCGGGCCACCACACGTGGGATCTGGCTATCGCTTTCATCATTACGATGCCTGGGTGGGTACTATGGAGATCATTGATGAAGGTGTCTCTGCCCTTCTTGGGGACCACTACTCGATTGCCCCACAGAAGGCAGTCTGTCGTATAGACATTTCATCTTTGCGCCACTGGAATGGCTTTATCTCTCCCTGCATTTCCACTGGGACACTGGACCAGTTCCCGTGAAGCACACAGCTTTTGACTAGAAATAATAAGGGGTCCTGGCTTGTCCAGGTTTTGATCTGCCGGGCAGTGACGGGTGATTGCTCACTCTCAAATACTTCCATAACCATGGCTAGATCTGCGGGCTGCACCATTTCCACCCCCATGGTGGGCAATGGCAGCCTACTGAGAGCATCGGCGAAGTTTTCTGTGCCTGGCCTGTGGCGGATGGCGTAGTTGTATGTGGACAACGTGAGCGCCCATCTCTGGATGCGGGCTGATGCGTTGGTATTTATCCCTTTACTTTCGGAAAACAGGGATATAAGTGGCTTATGGTCAGTTTCCAATTCGAATTTTAGCCCAAACAGGTATTGATGCATTTTCTTTACCCCATAGACACACGCTAACGCTTTTTTTTGAATCATGCTGTAAGCTTTCTTAGCCTTAGACAGACTCCTGGATGCATAAGCAACCGGTTGCAGTTTTCCGAAATCATTAGCTTGCTGCAATACACACCCGACGCCATATGACGACGCATCATATGCTAATACCAAACGCTTACATGGATCATACAACACAAGCAATTTGTTTGAGCATAACAATTTTCTCGCTTTTACAAAGGCATTTTCTTGGCTTTTGCCCCAAACCCATTCGCTCCCTTTTCGTAGTAAGGCATGTAGTGGTTCTAGCAGTGTGCTGAGACCTGGTAAGAAGTTACCAAAGTAGTTCAAGAGTCCCAGAATGCAGCTCCGTCACGTTCTGTGGCCTCGGTGCATTCTCGATTGCCTCTGTCTTCGCGTTGGTGGGCCTGATGCCGTCAGCCGCAATCCTCCTTCCCAAGAACTCCACTTCAAGCACCAGGAAAACGTACTTCGAGCATTTTAACCTGAGCCCCACGCGGTTGAGTCGACTAAGAACCTTCTCTAGGTTCTGCAGACGCTCGACTGTATTCCAACCTGTGACCAAGATGTCGTCCTGCAAGACCACGGTGTGTGGGACTGATTTCAGTAAACTTTCCATGTTTCTCTGGAATATCGCCGCAGCTGATCGGATTCCAAACGGGCATCTGTTATAACCAAAAAGACCTTTGTGCGTGTTGATGCCGGTGAGGGTCTTCGATGATTTCTCCAGTTCCTGCGTCATGTAGACTGAAGTCAGATCCAGTAAGGTTAAAAGCATCATTAAGGGTCTGTCAAGTACCAGTAACGGTTTTAATTGGGTCACCCATCTCTGCGGGTTGGATCGGAGATCACACACGCGCCTGTGGGAAAGGCGCATTGTGGCGGGTTGTCAAAAAAATCACTTTTACCACCCGACCACCACCGATCCCACCCACTGACCCCCAGAAAATTCCCCCCATTGTCTTTGATGATGGACTCAGACTGCCTTTGGAGTTGGTCTGCCAAAAGCTGTGCAACAGCTGCAATCTCCTTGGGGGTCCAAGTTACCAATTCTCTTTCTGTGTACATTTGAGTTACTGACTACAATATTTGTGCTACAAGGAGAACGTGGCGGATGGAGGAAAAGTTGGAATTTGCTTGACATATGTCTCTTTCAGCGTACTTATTGAACTTTATTTCAGTTCTGGCTATTTTACTCATCTTATATTGACATTGATACCATATTTAATTGTCAAGGGCATGTAACACATGTTTCTATTTATTCAGCTGTTGCAATATAAGGACCGCCACCTCATTTAAAAGTCTTGTGTAACGCAGTGTTAAGGATTCTTCTGTTGAACTTGCTATAACCCCAGTGGCACTGATCTCTTGGAATACTTGCAAAGACGAGAGAAACAGATGATGGTGCTGCACAAAGGTAACTGTTCACCAGTTTATCGAGTGTGCAGCTGACAGCAGGATTTAGTGGATGTGTAAAACAGTGTATATTACTGCAATTGCCATAAGGTATGGTCTTCAAAATGGTTATGTCATTATGATTTGCCATAAAAATAATAAGATAAAACATTATGGTGCATAAAAGGCCATTTTGTCCATTAAATTCATTGGCCTTGAAATTCGGGGGTTTAGCACCGGTTGTTAAGGCCCATTTTAATGAAAAGATGGTGGCCGACTCGCGTCCACCTGCTTCCGGTGGGTCCCGCGCCGGCCGCCATTTTGAGAAGGTCGGTAGCGCTGCCGTTGCCAGTACTCACTCCACATATTTAGATTACGCAGATCGTGATGTCAATGAGTCTGCAACGCTGATTTGACACACGAGCTGCCATTTTGGACATCGGCGCTCCATTTACCACCCTCCCCTAATCACGACAAGCTGACCAAGTATTCAGCAGCAGGAAGGAGCCTACAGCAACGCTATTGAAGGGATCATCAATAATTTGCAGCTGACTTGCATTTTCACTTCTATTGGCTCTGTCGAAGTTTGTCCAACTATTTGGTGGAGCTTTCTAAAGTTGCTTAAAGTTGCTGAAGTCACGGGGAGTGTTGCTGCAAGTAGAGAACACCTCACTTCTCATTTAAAGGGTTCTGCTCACTCCACATGCTCCCAGTCATGGGGGCTGTACTTGTAGTCCTCCTTCGTCTTGGGTATGACAGGGAGATGGAGTGAAGGCAGGGAAGAAGAGGGCAAGATGTTCGCAGAGGGAGGCGGAGAGGCAGGAAGGCTCTCAACAGAAGGTCTTATCCACCTGGTCTTCCGAGAGCACTTCTCCTACCTGCACTTAAGCCAGGAGCAGTGTATTCAGAGGATCTGCCTCACCAAGGAGGTGGTCACACAAATTTACCACCTCTTGCAACCAGACCTGCAGCATTAGAGCCGGGTGACCCTCAAGGTCACTGCGACCCTCAATGTTTTCGACACCAGATCCTTCCAGTCTGCAGCAGGTGACATAGCTAGCGTCTACCAGTTCGCTGTCTATTGCTGCCGCTGCGAGGTCACAGAGGCTCTGTACTCCAGGAGAAGGAACTTCATTGTTTTCTCTCTGAACAGAGAGAATCAGGAGGAGCGTGCATGTGGCTATGCCAGGATAGCGGGCTTTCCCCGTGGTGCAGACGTGGCTTTGCGGGCACTGTATACCAATCCCGAGATATTCTGTAACCACAAAGGCTACCATTCACTTACTGTACAGTTGCGTGTGACCACGCCCAGCACGTCATGATGGTGAATGCCCACTATCCTGGCAGCTGTCATTATGCCTTCATCCTGCGTCAGTCCGGTGTGCCAGCAATCTTCCAGCTATCACATCAAACCTGAGGATGGCTGCTCGGTGACAAGGGCTATCTGCTCTGCACCTGGCTGATGACTCCCCTCCAGAACCCCACCACTCGTGGCCAGCACTCATATAATGACAGCCATGCTGCCACGAGGATCGTCATCGAGCAGACCATCGGTGTGCTCAGGCAATGGTTCCACTGCCTTGAACACTCAGGAGGAGCCCTCCAGTACTCGCCGGAGCGGGTGTCCCATTTCGTAGTGGTCATGCTCCACGATTTGGCCATCATAAAGGTGCAGCCCTTGCTACAAGGGGTTCTGACACCAGCTCAGGAGGAGGAAGAGAAAGAGGAGGAAGTGAGGAGGCAGCCAGCAAATCCCCCTTCCAGATGGGCTGCCTATGAGCGCCTCATCAGTCTCCAATTCCAGTGAATGAAACCCCAGATCTCCGTTGCTCACCACTTCCCCATCATACCAGCCCTCTGTCACGGAACATCACAGCATCCTCCTGGGCACAAAGCTGAAATGAGAAGCCCCACAAAACACACATTCGAAACAAAATTCATAAATTTCTCAAATTCAAATCAAAAGAACAAAGTCAAGTAATCTACCTTGTGCATTCCCTTAGTGTCTGCCTTTCGTGTATCTTTTCCTATTCTGGTGCTCCTACAAAGTACTCCCCCAGTGGCTGCAGCGTGGCTGGTGGAAGCCTGCTGATTTTCAGTGGAGGAGACTGCAGATGGCCTTGCAGGATGACCTTGAGCAGCTCTGGACCTAGAAGGCCTGGCTGTAGACTGCACCACCTCGGCATGGGCAGCAGTAGTCTGGGCTGGCTGGCTGACAGGCAGCAGCATGGGCACTGGCTGAGTGGCAGTGATGCGAGGACGAATGCTGTCATCCTGAGATGAGCAGGTTCATACTCCATGGAGCCACTGCCACTCCCCTGGGGCGGTGCCTCAGTATTCTTAGTAATCTGTTGGAGGACAGATTGCTGGCCTGTTGTGACACCCTGCAAGCCCTTTCGACACTCGTAAACCCAGCGACGATGGCAGCAGACTAAGCTTCCACTGCAGCAGTGGGAAATAAGAACATAAGAAATAGGAACAGGAGTAGGCCATTTGGCCCCTCGAGCCTGCTCCGCCATTTAATAAGATCATGGCTGATCGGATCATGGACTCAGCTCCACTTCCCTGCCCGCTCTCCATAACCCTTTATTCTCTCAGTGTTCAAAAATCTGTCTATCTCCACCTTAAATATATTCAATGACTCAGCCTCCACAGCTCACTGAAGCAGAGAATTCCACAGATTTACAACCCTCTGAGAGAAGAAATTCCTCCTCATCTCAGTTTTAAATGAGCGGCCCCTTATTCTGAAACTATGCCCCCTAGTTCTAGATTCCCCCATGAGTGGAAACATCCTCTCTGCATCCACCTTGTCGAGCCCTCTCATTATCTTATATGTTTCAATAAGATCGCATCTCATTCTTCTAAATTCCAATGAGTATAGGCCCAACCTACTCAACCTTTCTTCATAAGTCAATCCCTTCATCTCAGGAATCAACCTAGTGAACCTTCTCTGAACTGCCTCCAATGCAAGTATATCCTTTCTTAAATACGGAGACCAAAACTATACGCAGTACTCCAGGTGTGGCCTTACCAATATCCTGTACAGTTGTAGCAGGACTTCTCTACTTTTATACTCCATCCCCTTGCAATAAAGGCCAACATTCCATTTGCCTTCCTGCCTGATTACTTGCTGTATCTGCATACTACCTTTTTGTGTTTCATGCACAAGGACCCCCAGGTCCCTCTGTACTGCAGCACTTTGTAATTTTTCTCCATTTAAATTATAATTAGCTTTTTTATTTTTCCTGCCAATGTTGATAACCTCATACTTTCCCACATTATACTCCATCTGCCAAATGTTTGCCCACTCACTTTTAGCTTGTCTATCTCCCTTTGCAGATTTTTGGTGTTCTCCTCATAACTTGCTTTCCCACCCATCATCGGGCCCAAGTTGCGGCATCAGGTGAAAACGGCACACCTCCGAGACTTACGTGACCTGCTTGGGCTCGAAGATGTGCCGGTATATTTTGCTGCAATTCTCCGGTCCTCCTGGACCGTGGTGTGGCGCAGCGCAGTCGTCGTGGGGCGGAGCAAGCTGCAGGTGGGCGGAGCTAAGCCCCTGCATGTCTGAAGACTGCCGGCTTCGTTGCGCGTGCGCGTTGCAACATGCGCGCCTGCGCAAAGGCTCAGCAGGGCGTTTTTCCCCAGTCTGTTTCAGAATGGTGTGGGTACCGGGGAGGGCTGGAGGAGCGTAGAAAGAGGGCACTGGGGAGGTGATCGGTGGGGGAGAAGCATGGGAAGGGCTGGCGAAGCATGGGAAGGGATGGAGGAGCGAGGCAAGGGATGGAGGAGCGAGGCAAGGGATGGAGGAGCGTGGCAAGGGATGGAGGAGTGTGGGTTGGGGGGCACTCGAAATGATCGAAGGGCCGGAAGAGAGAGCAGGGGAGCCTCCGTCCAGCCTCCCCTGCCCCCCTGCGTTCAGCCCCCCACACCCCCCCCACGTTCCGCCCCACAGCACCCCCCGCGTTCAGCCACACCCCCCCGCCACACCCCCCCCACACACCCCCACTCCCCCCAACACACCCCCACCCCCCCCACACATACACCCACCTCCCCCACACACACACACACACTCCCACACACACACACACACACACACACACACACACACACACACATACACAAACACACACCCCGCCCCACACCACCACCGCCACACCACCCCCCACCCCACACCACCCCACAACACCCCACACTACCCCACAACACACCACACTACCCCCCACCCCACACCACACACCACCCCACACCACCCACCACCCCACAACACCCCACACTACCCCACAACACCCCACACCACCCCACACCACTACCCCCCCACACGCACCCTACCCCCCCCCCCCCAATGCCCACACACACTCACTGTCAGATACAGAGAGAGAGAGACACTGACAGAAACACCTTCCCTTCACATAAAGGTAGGACTTCTATTTTTTTATTTTTTATTGATTGGTTGCTTATTACTTTGGTCTTGGTGCTTTAGGTGCAGGGTTCCTTCTATTTTTTTATTAATTAATTGCTTATTACTTTTTGTGCTTCATAAATGTACTGCTTTGTTCTAAATGTATTTTACTTCTTTAATGTTGTTATGAAGGTGTTTATGGAAAATCCTCTAACTTCCCTCTCCTGCTGTTGTGATGTTGATGTGTCCTTTGTGTTTAATGCTTCCCACCCCCTGTCTCTGGCTGTGCCTGCACTAAACTTAACTCTAGGTAAGGTTTTTCAGAACTTACAAAAGTGGATACTTACTCCATCCTAAGCTAGTTTGTAGTAAGTTTTCACTGCCGAAACTTTCAAAACAGGCCTGCGTGGCTGGATACACCCCCTTTTGGAAAAAAGATACCTGACCTAAAGCCAACCTAAGCTAACTCACTAGAACTGGAGCAAACTATTATCCGAGAATTGCAATTTCTAACATACTCCAAACTAAACTAGTTGCTCCAAAAAACTAGGAGCAATCCACCTGAAACTTGGGCCCTCTGTATCATCAGAAAACTTGGCTGATGTTGGGTCATTTCCTATGGAAGCTGCGAGATTGCTCATCACACCCACCGGCATATTTGGGTCCACAAGGTCTCTCATGAAGTTGCCCATCATTTCCATCCTGGACAAACTCTGCACAAAACCCCATGCGAACTTGCCCTCCGGGGAGCTGGCACCCGAGCTACCCTTTCCCCCTGGCCTGGCTGCAGCCCACATGTGCCCGGTGATGCACCACGTGCAGATCCCGCTTCTACACTACCCTCCGAAGTTCGCGCACTGCCACTTTCTGAACTGGTGTCTGCGAATGTCAGATGCACGGCCAAATTTTGTGTTCTGCCTGCACCACTTAGAACGGGCGCAGGCAAATAGCACTAGGTGGTGCCCCGCCCTTTTTAGACCATTCTTTCTACAGGCCTTGTATAATTTGGTCCATTTTAAATTCTGCTCCATTTACTTAATTTCCTGTGAGAGGTGAATATCCTAACCTTCGAAGAGAATCCAACAATAGGAATCCAGATTTTTTGTGACACATCACTCGTCCAGCTTTTGGAAGATTTGCTTCTTCTATTTTCAGGACTTCTCATTGATACAAATGCTATCGATAACTGGTTAACTATTAAAATTCAACAATGTATAAAAACAATTCTTCATAAATTGTTAACTATTCATGTTCATTTACTGATATATATTTTAACATTATAAATGTATTAATGAAACATTATCACTTGATCAATGCTGATCGATTGGCTTCTTGCAAAATCATGTGTTAATCAATCAATTTAAGTTAGACATATACTGCTTTTATTTCAATGCATGGTCAATGCAAGGTGGAAGAACACATCTTTTCAAAGGTAGACCAGTGTGTCAGAGAACAATACTACCTACTTATTTTTGAATTACTTCTATCTTGCCACAACTTCAATTCCACCCTTAAGAGACTGTTCTTAAAGGAGTTTTAAATTGGTCTCACTCGTCACTATAAAGAGCCTTGAATTACTGTTCATGCTGTGGGGTTGCTGTGTCATCATCATCATAGGCAGTCCCTCGAAATCGAGGAAGACTTGCTTCCACTCTCAAAGTGAGTTCTCAGATGACTGTACAGTCCAATACAGGAATTACAGTCTGTGTCACAGGTGAGGCAGACAGTGGTTGAAGGAAAGGGTGGGTGGGGAGTCTGGTTTGCCGCACGCTCCTTCCGCTGTCTGCGCCTGTTTTCTGCATGTTCTTGGCGACGAGACACGATACTCTTCCTCCACTTAGGACGGTCTTTGGCCAGGAATTCCCAGGTGTCGGTGGGGATGCCGCACCTTATCAAGGAAGTAGTAAGCCATTCTTCATTGCCATATTATGTAGCACTCGATGAGCAATGATTCCGGAGGCTGCGGCTGTGTTGTATTGCGGAGTTCCACTAGATTTATCCAGGCACCTAAAACGACACCAGAATGCCTATCTGCTCTATCACACTTTTGTAGTTCCATGGGCCTCATTATATCTGTTGTAAACCTTTATCTGAAGAAGCCGTACTAGAGTTATGTCAAGTTTACAGGGGATGAATGGGAATGTAAGTTGTGAGGAGGATGCAAAAAGGCTTCAAAGGAATATAAACAGGCTAAGTGAGTGGGCAAGAAAATGGCAAATGGAATATAATGTGGAGAAATGTGAAGTTATCCACTTTGGTAGGAAAAATAGAAAAGCAGAGTATTTTTGAATGGTGAGAGATTGGGAAATGTTGGTATTCAGAGGGACCTGGGTGGCCTTGAACAAAAATCCCTGAAAGTTAACATGCAGGTACAGCAAGCAATTAAGAAAGCAAATGATATGTTGGCCTTTATTACAAGAGGATTTAAGTATGAGTAAATATGTCTTACTGCAATTATATAGGGCCCTGATGAGACTGCACCTGGAGCATTGTGTACAGTTTTGGTCTCACCTAAGGAAGGATATACTTGCCATTGAGGGAGTGCAACAAAGGTTCACTGGACTGATTCCTGGGATAGGGGAATTGTCCTATGAGGAGAGATTGAGTAGACTAGACCTATATTCTCTGGAGTTTAGAAGAATGAGAGGTGATCTCATTGAAACATACAAAATTCTTACAGGGCTTGGCAGGGTAGATGCAGGGAGGATGTTTCCACTGGCTGGGGAGTCTAGAACCAGGGGGTTACAGTCTCAGAATAAGGGGTTGGCCATTTAGGACTCAAATGAGGAGAAATTTCTTTACTCAGAGGGTGGTGAATTTTTGGAATTCTCTACCTCAGAGGGCTGTGCAGGCTCATGTTCATGACAGAGATCAATTGATGGCTGTGGTGAATTGGAATATGATGGAAGTGTTGTTGCAGCTCCCTGAATATCAGGCATTAATGTGCAGGATAAACTGACTGGCATTGCTCACGAGCTGCATATTAATCAAATGAAAGCCTTTGCTATTCATGAAATTTCTAAGAGTGCTCATATGGGGCTTTAAGTGCCACATGCCTTCTGTGAATTGCTCCTTGTACCTGTGGGAACCCTGCTAAACTGTAGATTGGATAGCTCATTTGTTTTATTGTTTCATCAGGAAGGAAATGAAACTGCATGGCTTTCCTGAAGAGAGCATCATGACATTTCTTTATACTGTATTAATCTGTTACCGGACTTATGTAGCAAGGGTCATCAGATACTGCCTGAAAGGAGCCAGTTGCAAAGCCATTTAAGGCAGTGATGACTTTAATTGGTATAGATGATGGTGTTGTCCTTGTGGAAGTGGGCTACAGGCCTTTAGCCAACAATTGATGTGTTTCCTCAATTGTCTCCAGGAGGAAGTACAGCCTTAGAAGGCACTGACGTGCAAAGAAATGTAACTAAGATCTCCTAGATCTGTAAACCCTGGTGAGTGGGTATCCATGCATCCAGTCTAGTCTTTTTCATATCCTCCTCTTCCTCTTCAAAACATAGGAATGGAGGAATTCCCATTTGGGAAAACAATGTCACTAGTTTTAAATTATAATTTCTACAGAACTGACTAAATATTGATGTAAAAGTGCTGACAGCACTATAAAGCTCTAATTGATATGCAGACAAAGGAATACAAACCTTCAGCTCTAGCAAACAAAATTATCTCCTCAATGTGGTATCTCCCTCAGGGGTACCACTGTGCTACTTGTTATGTATTTAACCCTTTGTAACCTGCATCACACCTGACCACCAGAGGGCCCACCTGTTGGAGTCCCAAGGGATCCCAGCATCCCTTGGGAGCACGGTATATAAGCAGGCCACCCACGAGGTACTTGCACTCTGGAACCTGAATAAAGGAGCTAAGGTCACACTTGCTCATTACACACCGTACCCAGTCTCACCATTTATTATGAGTGTAACAATTGGCGACGAGGTAACAAATAACCACACGAAAATGCAAAGAACAATTGGCATACTGGAGAAGTTCTCAGAAGGGGACGATTGGGAGGCCTTTGTAGAGAGACTCGACCAATACTTTGCGGCCAACAAGCTAGAAGGGGACGAGAATGCCACTAAACAAAGGGCGATCCTCCTAACTCTCTGTAGGGCAACAACCTATGGCCTCATGAAGAATCTCCTGGCTCCGGCAAAACCAACAGAGAAATCCTACGAAGAATTGTGTACGCTGGTCCGGGAACACCTAAATCCTAAGGAAAGCGTTTTGATGGCGATAAATCGATTCTACACGTGTCAACGATCGGAGGGCCAGGAAGTGGCAAGCTATGTCGCCGAACTAAGGCGCCTCGCAGGACATTGTGAGTTTGAGGGATTCCTAGAACAAATGCTCAGAGACTTTTTTGTACTGGGCATCGGACGTGAGACATTCCTTCACAAACTGTTGACTGCAGAAACTCCGAATCAGAGTAAAGCCATAACAATAGCCCAGGCATTTATGTCCACCAGCGACAACACCAAGCAGATTTCGCAGACCAAAGAAGTTTCGGCCAGTATTATGCATAAAGTAACGTCAGTTTCGAGCAGAAATGTAAATGGCAGAACGTACACGCCGGCTGCTGTGGCCCGACCTCAATTGACCCAGAGTCTGCCATCATCTGTTAATGCGAGGCAGTTAACACCTTGTTGGCACTGCGGAGGTGATCATCGGCCCCATCAATGCCGCCAAAACTTACTCCAAACTAACTTAGAATGGAGTAAGTGAAGATTTTTGTACGCTCGAAAAAACCTTGTCTACACTTTAGAAAATCAGGCGTAGGGAATGGCGGGGGGAGGGGGGGTTTAAAGGGAAGTTTACAAACATTAAACACTTCAGTTTTACAAATAAAGAGCCATCATCAATAATAAATGATAAATACATCAATAAATCAACCAATAAATCAATAAAAAAAAATTAATAAGAAATAATTTTTTTTTAAATCAATAAATAAAACATTTTCTACTTACCGACTGCAGCACCAGGGCCCGTCCCCAGCACCAGATTTACAGGTAGGTGGCGTTGGGTCGGGTCCGGGGTCCGGAGCGCGGGTCGGGTCGGGGGGAGCGCGGGTCGGGGTCGAGAGCGCGGGTCGGGTCGGGGGGGGAGGGAGGGAGGGAGAGGGAGGTCAGGTCGGGTGGGGGGGCGGGTCGGGTCCAGTCCAGGGGGTTGGGTCCGGTCCGGTCTGGGGGCGGGGGGGCAGTGGGAGTCGGGTCGGTGTCGGGTCCGGGCGGGGGGGGTTGGGGGGGGGGAAGCGGGAGTCGAGTCGGGTCGGGAGGAAGCAGGAGCTGGGCGTGGGAGGCAGCCTTATGCACGCAGCCCCAGTGAGGCCATTCGGCGCGCATGTGCAGAGGTCCCGGCACTGTTTTCAGCACAGGGACCTGGCTCCGACCCTACAGCTCATGCTGCGACGCGCCCGACTCCAGAGGACCAGCAGGGAGCCGGAGAATCTGTAAGTTTTTTTAGGTGCACTTTGTGGCGCGAAAAATGGGCGTCCAGGTCGGGGCTGCGCTATTCTAGGCGCGGCCTGAAACTTGGGCCCAATGCGTGCAATTGTTGCAGAACAATGGAACACCTCCAACGAATGTGCAGGTGAGCTGCAAACCCTGCAAACCACCACATTGCAGAGGAAGATCGATCCACAGTGGATCAGACTGAGTTGGAAACTCGTACTGAGAAGGCAGAAGTGTACAGGGTACACACGTTCACAATGAAATGCCCACCAATAATGTTGAAAGTTGAACTGAACGGCATTCCAGTATCTATGGAGCTGGATGCGGGGGCAAGTCAATCCATAATGAGTAAAAAGGTCTTCGACAGGCTGTGGGGAAAGAAGGCACACAGGCCCAAGCTCAGCTCCATTCACACCAAACTAAGGACTTACACCAAGGAACTAATCCCTGTAATTGGCAGTGCAGAAGTCAAAGTCCCCTATGATGGAGCAGTATACGAACTCCCACTGTGGGTTGTGCCAGGGGATGGTCCCACGTTGTTTGGCAGAAGCTGGCTGGGGAAAATCCGCTGGAACTGGGACGACATCCGAGCTCTTTCGTCTGTCGACGACGCCTCATGTACGTCCCAGGTTCTAAGCAAGTTCCCATCGTTATTCGAGCCAGGCATTCGAAGCTCCTTGGCGGTGAAAGTGCAGATCCATTTGGTTCCCAGTACGCGACCCATCCACCACAAGGCTCGGTCGGTACCATACATGATGCGTGAAAAAGTGGAAATCGAGCTGAACAGGCTGCAGCGAGAAGGCATCATTGCGCCAGTGGAATTCAACGTCTGAGCCAGTCCGATTGTCCCAGTACGCAAGGAGGACGGTACGGTTAGAATTTGCGGGGACTATAAAGTAACGATTAACCGTTTTTCGCTGCAGGACCAGTACTCGCTACCCAAGGCAGATGACCTATTTGCAACCCTGGCTGGAGGGAAGACGTTCACCAAGCTGGACCTGACCTCGGCCTACATGACGCAGGAGCTGGAGGAGTCTTCGAAAGGCCTCACCTGCATCAACACGCGCAAAAGTCTGTTTATCTATAACCGGTGCCCGTTCAGGATTCGGTCGGCCGCGGCAATCTTCCAGCGGAACATGGAGAGCCTGCTAAAGTTGGTTCCTTGCACTGTGGTCTTCCAGGACGACATATTGGTTACAGGTCGGGACACCATGCAGCACTTGAAGAATCTGGAGGAGGTACTTAGTCGGTTGGATCGCGTGAGGCTCAGGTTGAAACGCTCGAAGTGTGTTTTCCTGGCACAGGACAATCGAATTCTTAGGAAGGAGAATCGCAGCAGACGGCATCAGACCCACCGACGCCAAGACGGAGGCCATCAAGAACGCGCCGTGACCACAGAATGTGACGGAGCTGCAGTCGTTCCTGGGACTCCTTAACTATTTCGGTAATTTCCTAAGCACCCTGCTAGAATCCCTACATGCACTACTGCACAAGGGAGATGACTGGGTATGAGGGAATTCACAAAAGGCTTCCTTTAAGAAAGCCAGAAATTTATTGTGTTCGAACAAGCTGCTTGTCCCGTATAACCCATGTAAATGATTAGTGTTAGCTTGCAATGCGTCGCCATACGGGGTCAGGTGTGTGTTACAACAGGTTAATGAATCGGGGATTTTGCAACCGGTTGCGTATGCATCCAGGAGTTTGTCCAAGGCCGAAAGTGCCTACAGCATGGTTGAAAAAGAGACTCTGGCGTGCGTTTACGGGTTAAAAAAAATGCACCAGTACTTATTTGGCCTCAAGTTCGAGCTTGAAACTGACCACAAGCAGCTCATATCGCTATTCTCGGAGAGCAAAGGGATTAATACCAATGCCTCTGCCCGCATTGAAACATGGACACTCACGCTATTGGCATGCAACTATGTAATCCGCCACAGACTGCGCACAGAGAACTGCGCAGGTGCTTTCAGTCGGCTACCATTGCCCAACACCGGGGTGGAAATGGCACAGCCAGTGGACTTTCTCATGATTATGGAGACATTTGAGAACGAGAAGTCCCCCGTTACGGCCCGTCACATCAGGACCTGGACCAGCCAGGATCCTTTACTGTTCTTTCTAAAAAACTGTGTCCTCCATGGGAGCTGGTCCAGTGTCCCAGTGGAGATGCAGGAAGCGATTAAGCCGTTCCACAGACCCACAGACGCAAAGACGAGTTGTCCCTGCAGGCGAACTGTCTCTTGTGGGACAATTGCGTGGTCTTGCCCAAGAAAGGCAGAGACACATTTATTTGCGAACTGCACAACACCCACCCAGGCATCGTAATGATGAAAGCCATAGCCAGATCTCACGTGTGGTGGCCTGGCATCGACTCAGATTTAGAGTCATGCGTTCGCCAGTGCCTCACTTGAGCAATGCACCCAGAGAGGCACCACTAAGTTTGTGGTCATGGCCATCCAAATCGTGGTCAAGGATCCATGTAGACTATGCGGGCCCATTCCTACACAAAATGTTTTTGGTTGTCGTGGACGCTTACTCAAAATGGATTGAATGTGCAATAATGTCTGTAAGCACATCCATAGCCACCATTGAAAGCCTACAAGCCATATTTGCCACGTATGGCTTGCCTGATGTCCTAGTCAGCGATAATGGGCCGTGCTTCACCAGTGCTGAATTCAAGGAATTCATGACCCGCAACGGGATCAAACATGTCACATCTGCCCCGTTCAAGCCCACATCCAATGGCTGGGCAGAACGGGCAGTTCAGACCATCAAGCCAAGCTTGAAACGTGTGTCGGAAGGCTCCCTGCAGACCCGGTTGTCCCGAGTGCTGCTCAGCTACCACACCAGACCCCACTCACTCACCAGGATTCCCCCAGCCGAGCTGCTCATGAAAAGAGCGCTTAAAACATGTCTCTCTCTTGTCCACCCTGATCTCCATGATCACATGGAGGGCAAGCGGCATCAACAAAGTGTGTACCATGACCGCGCAAATTTGTCACAAGATATTGAGATCAATGATCCTGTATTTGTGCTCAATTATGGATATGGTCCCAAATGGCTCACTGGCACGGTCAGAGCCAAAGAGGGGAGTAGGGTGTTTCAGGTCAAACTGGCCAATGGACAAATGCACAGAAAACATTTGGACCAAATCAAATTGTGGTTCACCAACAGCTACGAACAACCTGAAGAGGACACCACCAACTTTGACCCTCCAACACACACACATGTGGCAACTGACATCATAGTTGACCACGAAACTGAACTCATCATCCCCAGCAGCATGGCAAGGCTGGCTGCCTAACAGCCCAGTGAAGAACTGACCAACCCACCCATACCAGCATTTGTACCGAGATAGAAACATAGAAACATAGAAAATAGGTGCAGGAGTAGGCCATTCGGCCCTTCTAGCCTGCACCGCCATTCAATGAGTTCATGGCTGAACATTCAACTTCAGTACCCCATTCCTGCTTTCTCGCCATACCCCTTGATCCCCCTAGTAGTAAGGACCTCATCTAACTCCTTTTTGAATATATTTAGTGAATTGGCCTCAACAACTTTCTGTGGTAGAGAATTCCACAGGTTCACCACTCTCTGGGTGATGATCGACAAAGAAGCGCAAAGCCCCAGATCGTCTCACCTTGTAAATAAATGTACTGTTGACTTCACGGCGGAGTGATGTTACGTATTTAACCCTTTGTAACCTGCATCACACCTGACCATCAGAGGGCCCACCTGTTGGAATCCCAAGGGAGCACAGTATATAAGCAGACCACCCACAAGGTACCTGCACTCTGGAATCTTAATAAAGGAGCTAAGGTCACATTTGCTCATTACACACAGTACTCAGTCTCACCATTTATTATGAGTGTAACACTACTCATGCCACCACTTATATTGGGGCAGTAATCAAGCACCTTGGGACTTTTTATTACGTTAAAAGCACTGTATAAATATAAGTTGTTGTTGTAATAAGGGGAAATTGAGCATTTAAATACAGTGAGCAAGGTTCCCTCTGTTTGCTGGTCACTCACATCCCAGGATTGGCTTTTTCAATGTTAAAGTTGCGCGAAACTCTGAATGGGCGCAGGCTGTTAAAGGGGCCGCGCACCCCCAAAAAATTAGGAACTTTGATGGTGAGTTGGGCTCCAGATAGGTGTTAAAGAGCAATGGTATTTTTCTCAGAGGGCAATGTGGTGGATTGACGTAGGAGACCTTACTGCTCCATTTTACTCAGTTTAGCATGGCAACCACCCCCCTCCCGCCCCCAAATGATTGAGAGGGAAATTTAGACCTGTATATTTTTACAGAAATATGTAAGCTAAGGCAAGACTAGAAGAACATGCATTCTTTGTTGCAAGTCTACTATTCTTAATTTAGTTATTTTGCTCTATATAAAAGATAAGATGCTATAAATAATTCAAACAGATCAACCTCTATGTCATTTTTTTAATGTCAGGCAGACTGTCATGTGTAGCCAGGTGCTAGGTACAGAACATTGTATCTCTATATCTGGGACTTCAAAGAAGCAAGGGAAACTGTACACATTTATAATTATGCTAATACAAAAGCAAAATACTGCGGATGCTGGAACTCTGAAATAAAAACAGAAAATGTTGGAAATACTCAGCCCCTTTCCCTACCCGTACACTTGCTTAAAAACTTGTTACATCTGTAACTTTTGCCAGTTCTGATGAAGGGTTATTGACCTGAAACATTAACTCTGTTTCTCTCTCCACAGATGCTGCCTGACCTGCTGAGTGTTTCCAGCATTTTCTGTTTTTATTTAAATTATGCTATTTATTTCCAGAGCCATGGGTATAATTTGCGGCACCCAATTTTCAGTGTACAGGTTGAACCTCACTTATCCGGAACCCTTGGGACCTGGTATGTTCTGGTTGAGGGATTTTTCCGGATGAGGGGTGGTCACGTTAAATTGGATGGTACAGGTACTGAGCAAGGGGATATCGGGGCTGGCTGGCTTAGGGCTGGGAGTGCAGCAGAGAGATCATCGGGGGGCGGGGGGGGGGCAGTGGATCGCGGAGTCAGGCCATCGATTGTGTTAGTCAGCAGCGAGGAAGGACTTCAATTTATTCATGTCGGAGTTCTGCGCATGCACCACCCGGTGGCCGGGAATGGTTCTGGATGAGGGGTGGTACCGGATAAGGGAATTCTGGATAAGGGAGGTTCAAACTGTGCTTCTTTACTTACCTCATTTACTTCTACAACAGGAAATGATGCAACTCGATGAATTTACAGGATGTAAAATGCTTTGTCAGATTGAATCAGTGGTAGGTTCTTCGTGGCATAGAAGCTGAGTATTACTGTGACCTTTACTGACCCTAGCAAGATTGACCTGTCTGCTGTTGTTTTAAATGTATCTTTAAAATCGAGAATTGTCTCCATTCTCAGTGTAAAATGCCTACAGTAATATCTGCCAGATAGGTGCAGAAAACCAATGAAAGCTTGTTACACTCACTGCATGATATGTGGGTACAGTATAGCCTTGACTTTTACTATATCTCAATTTTTCATCTACAGAGATCCAAAGCAACTCTCAGCCATTATGAAAAGCTGGAAAATATTGTCTGAGGTCGTCATTGAGACTCTCTTTACATCTAGAAATTCCTGCTAACAGAGATATCATTAGTCACATCACTCTACTTATCATGTAAATGAAAGTAGCTTTGAAGTTGCAATCAGTTGGTTGATGATTTCATTGATCTGGCAGTGCACTACAGTAACTACAAGGTCTTGTAGATATTTTTTTCATAGGTTCACCAAGGGTTCCATAGTTGTTGCAGAGGATGGATTAAAAGATCGTCATTAACGTGTTGCATGGCTCCATACTGCCATGGTACAATCTGTCACCAAATAAAGTCACATGCATTAGGCCAGGTCTAATGGAATAGTATTCATAAATGCAAGTCTTTCTTTTGTATTAGGACTAGACTTGCAAAGGAGTGAATTGTAGTGTTGATTGTGTTCTCAGTGTTACATAACACCTGGAATACTGCATGCAGTTTTGGTTTCCATATTTACGAAAGAATATACTTGCTTTGGAGGCAGTTTAGAGAAGGTTCACCAGGTTGATTCCGGAGATGAGGGGGTTGACTTATGAGGAAAGGTTGAGAAGGTTGGGCCTCTACTCATTGAAGTTCAGAAGAATGAGATGTGATCTTATTGAAACGTATAAGATTATGAGGGGGCTTGACAAGGAGGATGCAGAGAAGATGTTTCCACTGATGGGGGAAGACTAGAACAAGAGGGCATGATCTTAGAATAAGGGGCTGCCCATTTAAAACTGAGATGAGGAGAAATTTATTCTCTCAGAGGGTTGTAAATCTGTGGAATTCGCTGCCCCAGAGCTGTGGAAGCTGGGACATTGAATAAATTTAAGACAGAAATAAACAGTTTCTTAAACGATAAGGGGATAAGGGATTATGGGGAGTGGGCAGGGAAGTGGAGCTGAGTCCATGATCAGATCAGTCATGATCTATTGAATGGCAGAGCAGGCTCGAGGGGCTGTGTGGCCTACTCCTGCTCCTATTTCTTATGTTCTTATGTTATGTTCTTTGTTCTTGCAATTGGTAAACTTAAAAGGATATGAATTTTATGTAAGGATTCTGAATGGTAGGATATAACTTGGAAGACCGTGACTTTTTTGCCATAAGCTACAAATGGTTAGTAAATATGAACATATGAACATTAAAAAATGACAGACAGGAAAAGATCAGCTGGTCCTTTGAGCCTGTCCCATACTTTCATCATGCAACTAAGCATCATGACCCCTATTGCCCTGCACCAACCACCAACCATGTCATCTCCTGAGACTGCCAGAATAATCAGAGAAAAACCCAAGGCCAATTCAGGAAAAAAAAGCTGGGAAATTCTTCTTCAATCCTTCCATTCCTCCAACATTGTTCTTTTGTGCTCTCCCCTATATTCGGCCCAATAATCGTGACTGTTGTCTTCAGCTATCTAGGCTCTAAACTCGGGAATGTTCTCCCTCAACCTCTCTGTCCTGCCACTTTCCTCTCCTGCTTTAAGACCTTCCTTAAAACCCGCCTCTTTGACCAAACTTTTAGTCCTTTTTAATATCTCTTTATTTGGATGTAGAATAACTGACAAACTGAGCCAGGAGAAATGTAACTTAACTGTGCTTTATAAGAACTCCCAAAATAGAGTCTCAAACTGGCATGAACCAGCATGAGTACAGCAACTGTGAATAGCTCCCGCCGGGTCCTAATGCCCGTACTGTGAGCTGTAACAAATAAATAGAGCATGAACACAACATATTTCTCCCCTTTTTAAAACCACAGTCTATGCACAGACAAAGTCTTTGAGATAGCCAGGTCGTGTTCTGATACGCTGAGACCGGTGTGGAGCTTGTGGTGTTTGCTCTCGGTTTTGGTTGGGAAACAGAACAGTGCCTTTGTTCCATTCTGTTGGTCTCTTCACGCTAGGTTTGGCTGGGGGCTTTAAGAATGTCCAGTAGTCAGCAAAGATTCCGCCCAATCATGAGCTCAGCGGGTGTCTTCCCGTTAGTGAGTGCTTTGTCGAATGGTATGTGCGGAGAATGGTTTGAACCGCTTCATCGAATGTTTGGCCTGCTGCGAGGTTGGCTTTCAAACCCTCTTTGATGACGCAGTTAAATCGCTCACGCCTCCGTTGCTTTGAGGATTGTACCAAGCAGTCATCATCATCATCATCATCATCATAGGCAGTCCCTCGGAATCGAGGAAGACTTGCTTTCACTCTTAACATGAGTTCTTAGGTGGCTGAACAGTCCAATACAAGAACCACAGACTCTGTCACAGGTGGGGCAGATAGTCATTGAAGGAAGGGGTGGGTGGGACTGGTTTGCCGCACTCTCTTTCCACTGCCTGTGCTTGCTTTCTGCATGCTGTTGGCGATGAGACTCGAGGTGCTCAGCGCCCTCCTGGATGCACTTCCTGCACTTAGGATGGTCTCTGGCCAGGGACTCCCAGGTGTCAGTGGGGATGTTGCACTTTATCAGGGAGGCATTGAGGGTGTCCTTGTAACGTTTCCTCTGCCCACCTTTGGCTCATTTGCCGTTAAGGAGTTCTGAGTAGAGCACTTGCTTTGGGAGTCTTGTGTTAGGCATGTAAACAATGTGGCCTGCCCAGTGGAGCTGATCAAGTGTGGTCAGTGCTTCAATGCTAGGGTTGTTGGCCTGGACGAGGACGCTGATGTTGGTATGTCTGTCCTCCCAGGGAATTTGTAGGATCTGGCGGAGACATTGTTGGTAGTATCTCTCTAGCGACTTGAGGTGTCTGCTGTACATGATCCATGTCTCTGAGCCATACAGGAGAGCGGGTATTACTACAGCCCTGTAGACCATGAGCTTGGTGGCAGTTTTGAGGATAAGGCGACGCTCGATAGCATTACGAATGAGGAAATCCGCGAACTGGTCGGACAGAAACTGTGGTCCATTGTCAGTGATTATGACCTCTGGGAGGCCCCGTCTCGTGAACATACGCTGCAGAATAGTTACGATCGTTGATGAGGTCACTGAACTTGTAGCAATTTCTGGCCATTTGGAATGCAGGTCATGTATTACATAAGAACATAAGAATTAGGAACAGGAGTAGGCCATCTAGCCCCTCGAGCCTGCTTCACCATTCAATAAGATCATGGCTGATCTGGCCGTGGACTCAGCTCCACTTACCCGCCCGCTCCCCGTAACCCTTAATTCCCTTATTGGTTAAAAATCTATCTATCTGTGACTTGAATACATTCAATGAGCTAGCCTCAACTGCTTCCTTGGGCAGAGAATTCCACAGATTCACAACCTCTGGGAGAAGAAATTCCTTCTCAACTCGGTTTTAAATTGGCTCCCCCGTATTTTGAGGCTGTGCCCCCTAGTTCTAGTCTCCCCGACCAGTGGAAACAACCTCTCTGCCTCTATCCTGTCTATCCCTTTCATTATTTTAAATGTTTCTATAAGATCACCCCTCATCCTTCTGAACTCCAACGAGTAAAGACCCAGTCTACTCAATCTATCATCATAAGGTAACCCCCTCATCTCCGGAATCAGCCTAGTGAATCATCTCTGTACCCCATCCAAAGCCAGTATATCCTTCCTTAAGTAAGGTGACCAAAACTGCACGCAGTACTCCAGGTGCGGCCTTACCAATACCCTATACAGTTGCCCTATACTATAACAAGGAACTGCTGGTGCTGTGGAGCTGCTTCAACTGGAGCGAAGGTATCCAACTGAAGTTGTTGCCATGGTATTTGTGGCCATGAAATGGGCTTCATTGGCACTGGTCGGATGTTTGTGGCCTTTTCGCTCAGACTGCATGCTTCGCAGTGTAAGACGAATTCCTCGATGCGAGTGTCAATCCCAGACCACCATACTGAATCGCGACATCGTTGCTTCATACAGACAATGCCAGGGTGTCCATCGTGTGCCGATGAGAGAACATGCTGTTGAAGCGATTTGAGAATTACTGCTCTATCACCACGAGCTAGGCAGCCATCATTCTAAACGGAATATTCATTGCAAAGTCTCTGGAAGGTTTTCAGCTCTTCCAGAATTTGCTTAGGCCACTCAGTCTGGAGGAAGTGGCACATGTGCTGGAGCGTAGCATCACTTTGTGATTCAGTTTTGAGTTTGTCGCAGGAGACAAGATGGATTGAGTGATGATCGACGTGACATATGTGTCGTCATCTGTGAACAAAATCAGCACCAGCACCAGGTTTCGAGCAGCTGAGCATGTCAGCTACGTGGTTACGACTGCCAGTGATGTACTGCACATCAAAGTTATACTGATGAAGGCGATCTGACCATCGGCTGATTCATAGTGGTCTGTGCCCAAATCCAGTTGTAGAGAGTAGCATAGTTAGCGCTTGGTGATCCATACGGAGAGTAAATTTCCTGCCATAGAGGTAGATGTGCCAGCGTTCACATGCGTAGATGCAAGCGAGTGCTTCGCGTACCCTTGTAGAGTATTTACGTTCTGCAGACGAGAGCATGCGAGAGGCGAAGGGGCATTCCAGGCCGTCAAGAGCACAGCACCCATGATGGTGCCTGACGTACAAAGTGGCATTCAGATCAAAGTGCACGAGGATAGGAGGGGATGTGATTTTGGGCGGAATTTTGTTGTCACTCCAAACCCTGTGAAGATTGAGGGATACTGCTTGTCAAAGGCCACTGTGTACACAGGTGTGCCGGTTGGGTTGTAAACTTTGAATCCAAGCTTGTCAAAAAGATCAATACCCATGAGGCTTTGTCCCTTCACGACATGAAAGTAAAAATTCTCCAATGTTATGTCCTTGTCGTATATCGGGACAGATATGACTCCAAGTACTTCAATTTTGGAGTCGGAATATGCGTGTAGAGTGGAAGTTGCAGGCTGCAGTTGAGTGCTTGAAGTGGTTTTGTACACAGCCTCACTCAATATGGAGACTTTGGCTCGAAGGACAATGAGGAGGCAGATGGGCGTGCCATCCATGTTTTCCTCACAGTCCTTGAATTTGCCCGAACCGATGTGTGAAATGTCACTAACGTTGTAAACCATACTGGGTTCATTACTATCGGGGTTGTCCACCTGTCGATTATGCTGCGATGAGCGACAGACACTAGCAAAATGGTTCATTTCACCACATGCAGAGCATTTCTTCCCACGTGGAGGGCAGTTCGGACTCTTTGCTGAATGTGATTTGTCCCCACAGTTAAAGCAGTGGAAGTTAAGCCCGTGATCTGTAGTGGATGGCTTATTACTAGCCCTGGGTTTGCAGTGATTTCCGCTTTGGACGAACACCTTCCACATAGGCTGTAGCTCCAGTCTGCTGCACAGGGGGAGCAGGGGATCTGATCACTTTTGAATCGGAAAGCGCTGGTTCGATTTGGATAGCCAATTAGTTGCTTTGTCCTATGTCAATTTGTCATTCTCCATTAGCAAGCGTTCCCGAATGCGGGGTATCGATGTTTTCTCAATAATTTGATCCCTGATTATTTCCTCTGTAAATGCTCCAAAGGTACATGCAGCGGCCAGTTTTGTTAATGAAATGATGTATTGTTTGATTGGTTCACCATTCCCGCCCCCTTTGATGGAATTGGTATCTCGCCATCATGATACTTTTCTTTGGCCCAAAATAGTTCTCTAGGGCGCTTACCGCTTTGTTGTTTCTTTGATTTGGCCAAAGATACGTTGGTCTTCGGTGCTGAGACTGTGGATAAGTATTGCACGGTGACGAGCTGATGTTACGTCTAACCCACTCGCCGTGATGTATGTAGAAAAACTTTTTATCCAACTCGGCCATGGAATTGGAGGTTCCCTGGGTGTGGAGAGGAAAGTGGGAGGGGGGGGGGAGGGAGGTTAATTTGATTCATCCTCATCGCCAAATTATGTTGTGTACATAGAATAACTGACAAACTGAGCCAGGAGAAATGTAACTTAACTGTGCTTTATAACAACCCTGTTATATCTTCAGTACAAGTCACAAATACACACACAACCTTAAGATGGTAGAACACTCTGGAACTCAAGTCAAGTGACCTGTTCCCTCTTTATTTGTACACAGCACTGGCTGCAGTTCCACAGTAGTCCACAGGTGGCGCTATACATATTACAAACTCCCAAAATGGACTCTCAAACCAGCATGAACCAGCATGAGTGCAGCAAGTGTGAATAGCTCCCGTAGGGTCCTAATGCCCATACTGTGAGCCGTGACAAATAAATAGAGTATGAACACAACACTCGGCATTGATATTTGTCTGATTATGCTTCTGTGCAGCGCCTTAGGATCTCTTTATGTTAAAGATGCTATATAAATGCAAGTTTTTGTCATTCTCATCTGCTGCTCACTTAGCTGCTCAATCTTCACCCATACTAAGCTTTTTAAAGGCCTGCCATGTAAATTTGCGCCCCCCCCCCAGCTATCCCCACCTCCACCAGTGCTGTAAAATAAAGAAAGAACAAAAGGTTTATAAAGTGCCTTTCATGACCACCGGACGTCTCAAAGCGCTTTACAGTCAATGAAGTACTTTTGGAGTGTAGTCACTGCTGTAATGTGAGAAACGCGACAGCCAATTTGTGCACAGCAAGTTCCCACAAACAGCAATGTGATAATGACCAGATAAACTGTTTTTGTTATGTTGATTCAGGGATAAATATTGACCAGGACATTAGTGATAACTCCCCTGCTCTTTTTCGAATAGTGCCATGGGATCTTTTGGGCCTACCTAAGAGGCCAGATGGGGCCTTGGTTTAACTCCTCATCCAAAAGATGGTGTTGCATGGGAGTTGTGCTGCTAAAAACCCAGTAGGTATTTAAATGAGGTGACTCGCAGGATCAACACTGCAACGCTGCAGATGATTGGTGGGTGCAAGTCCTACCTCCAGGTATGTGCATGGAGTTTGGGTCAAAAGTTAAATTTGAAGTCATGATTTCTGAAAGAGGTCCAGTCCTTTTACTAAAAAGTACAAGATATTGATCTCAGATATGAGTGCCACTTTATTATTTCTCATCTTACTGTGACATATACAATTGGCTGAGAACTTTATCTGTAGGATTATTTTTATACAAAACCATTTCAATCTGGCAGCACCCCAAATAACACCAGAGTGTCTGTGCATTCAAAAAAAAAATGCTGTCCGACTGATGTGAAATTGTGTACTACATGTTATCTTATTAGCATTAACACTATAAAACACACCACTCAGTGTGACTGAACATCAAAATTAGCACTATGGTAGCTTTCATGGTGGCTAAGTGGTGCAATACCTTCAGTAGAGGAGGGGAGAAGATGGTGCCCTGGGCTTCATGCAGTTTTGTTTCTCTTTCAATTCTCTCCCTATGTCCTTCAAGAAATCAGCGACTCATCACTGCACATCACTTCCCCACCTATTCGGCACGATGCCGCAACCCTCTGGGCAGTCCAGCGAGTCGTGGAAACCCAATATCTCCCCAACTACCAGGATCTCAACAACGGCCCTCACCACCTCTTGAAGTCGAGCAAGCCCTCTTGGACCCACGCGCTTAAACCTTCGACAATGTGACTTCAACCCTGATGGTGCGAGGAAAGCCAAATGGAGTCCACAAGAAGTCACAAACAAACACCTCGTGAAAGAACCAAGGAGGAAGATCCCCGGCTTCGATCTTCCGTGAAACTTATGGGCAAGCTTAAACCGCATCCGCACAAACCATGACAGATCCGGATACTTGATGCACAAATGGAGAATTAAAAACTCTGCAATATGCGACTATGGTCCCCCAGAACAGACCACAGGATATATAATGACGCAATGCCTGATTCTCAAATACCAAGGAAGCAGTAGAGCCATACACTCCACTATTCCTGATGCAATTATCGAGCTTAACTACCTAAATGTAAAATTATAATTGTTGCTCTATATCTACATCAGCCATACAAAGTAATAGTTGTGACTCACACTGAGTATAGTTCCACAGTGTGGCTCTTTGATACTTTGTCCAAGTGACCTTTCTTCAACTATGATCTTGGACAGTGAGAACTAAGGGCTAATTTATCATGATGGCCATCACAACAAGTCTGATCCTGTCCCCATAGTTCATGTACATGTATTTTCCAATGGGAGTCCTGAGATAGAATCAGGAAGGGGAACACATAGGGGTCGAAATTTGGGGTCGCCCTGTTTGGGTGAGGCAGGTCTTCCTGAGCTCGGCACGGAAGTTCCCGCCCCGGCTGCAAAATTGGGGTTCCCGCCCCCGAGAGGAAGTAGATTAAAATGTCGGGTGCTCCATTTCCTCTCGGGGGCGGGACCGGGGCGGTAAGCACGCAAATTTTCCAGTGCTTCTCGGCCTCTCTGTGTAGTGCTGGCACGCGCACAGCACCCTCCCCTTCCATTAAAGGGGAGGGAATGCTGTGAGCTCTGCGGTGGGGCGAGGGCCCTCCACTACACCACCAGGGATCCGGGGTGCCGTGGCCTTAGCCCGGCACAGAAGCGGAGTGCTGGGCTGCACCATCGCTGCACAGACCCCGCTAAATAGATGGCCGGGAAAATAAAAATGGTGGCGCGCACCTCCCCTTTATGTTTCACCCCGTGAGCAGCGTGCGGCCTGGTTCGTGACCTGGGCAGCTGGCGCTGACATTGCCCCCGGCGGCCTCATGGGGTGCTATCCAATTTCCGATGCGGGTGAAAACGGGTTGCTATGCACAGCGATGACATCATCATCGCCGGCGCACTGGCCCGGGCCGCTGATGGTTTGCGCCTCCGCTAACTCCTACGCAATTTCACGGGAAGCGGAAGCACTCCCGTCCCCCCCGGCGAGAAATCGTTGCGAATTTCTCCCCCGTGATTTTTCCCCTCAGTAGATCCAGATGGACACGCTTATTATAATACCCCTATTGGTATCCCATCTAAGAACAGGGATCAAATCTGCACCTTCCAGGTCTATATGGCTCAGTTCCACACTGGATGGTGCATTTACTGTTTGAGTTATTAGGGCAGCTTGGAAACATCTTTTAAAACACTGAATTAAAATGCAAATTGAGCTGGATAGAAATCAAACACTTTCAATTTCCTTACAATTCTAAAACATAAATCTATTTTTGCACTGTTTAATTATTCCTATGGAGATAAAACCTCTTTTTAAGATCAATATGTTGTTGGCTAAATAGTACTAATCACATCAGTGCAGTATTTTTAGAGTCAGTGAGCATGAAATACTATCTATCTCTCCACTTACAAGGGGACACAGCTCCCTGATGGATCAAAGGATAACTGCACTGTGTAATGTGCTCCTGAACGGCCGAGCTAAGCTGGAAATTTCCCAGTGTACCCTCTGATCAGCAACCAAGTTGGTCCAAAGAACCAATTTCCAAGTTGATTAAAGGAGTCAATAAACATCTGAATGTAAAAATGTACTGAAAGGATGCTTTTCATATTCCTGCCCTTTTGCTACTCTGAAGGTGGTGACTCATGCTGGGCAACAGTTCTACAGGCGTGGACAGCCAATAAATAACAACTTGCTTTGGACACCAAAGGAGAGTTATGGGAGATAGCCAAAAACAAGGGCAAGCTCTGCAGAGCAATTTGATGGGGTTTAAGTAGAGATTTCCAGAAAGTAGGGTTGAGATGGATGAAGTCCCGACACAAGCACTGAAATGGAGGGGCGTGGGCGGGGTGGGCGGTGATGAGGGGGGGGGGGGGCGGCGGGGGGGCATGTAGAATCAGGGGACTGAGAGGAACAGGCTGCGATGTAGGGCTAAAGTTGTTTGCAGAGGTAGGGTGGGGCGAGACTGTGCAGTGGTTTGTCAGAGATGGTGAGGAATTTGAAGTCAATGTGTTGGGAAGATAGGGAGCCAGTTGAGGCAGGTGTGAATGTGGAGTGATGTACAAACACAACTTAGTACAGGACAGGATGAGGGCATAGAGTGCTTCATTCAAGTGGCCACATTTCAGCTGTCAATGGACATCACAGATAAGCCTGATCCTTCCCTCACCTGATATCCGCATGTGTTTAGTGTAAGGCCTATGCTTTCGTATTCCTTGGTGAAGATGTTGACGATGGCTTGGAATTCAGCCTCTGAATGTGCGCAGACACAAACGTCATCCGCGTACTGTAGTTCGACGACAGAGGATGGGACAGTCTTGGATCTAGCCTGGAGGCTAAACATCTGTAAGACAAAGGTCCTCCACCAACCTGACCCCGCCACACAGCACTGCCCCATAGTCATCAAAATCCACAGTGCGGCCTTGGACAATATGGACCACTTTTCATACCTCGGGAGTCTACTTTCAGCAAGGGCAGACATCGACGACGAGGTCCAACACCGCCTCCAGTGTGCCAGTGCAGTCTTAGGTCGCCTGAAGAAGAGTGTGTTCGAAGATCAGGCCCTCAAATCTGGAACCAAACTTATAGTTTACAGGGCTCAGAGACATGGACCACATACAGTAGACATCTCAAATCGCTGGAGAAATACCACCAGTGATGTCTCCGCAAGATCCTTCAAATCCCCTGGGAGGATAGACGCACCAACGTCAGTGTTCTCGATCAGGCCAACATCCCCAGCATCGAAGCATCGACCACACTCAACCAGCTCCATTGGGCGGGCCACATTGTCTGCATGCCCGACACGAGACTCCTAAAGCAAGCGCTCTACTCAGAACTCTTACACGGCAAGCGAGCCACAGGTGGGCAGAGGAAATGTTTCAAGGACAACCTCAAAGCCTCCTTGGTAAAGTGCAACATCCCCACCGACACTTGGGAGTCCCTGGCCCAAGACCGCCCTGAGTGGAGGAAGTGCATGCACTGAGCACCTTGAGTCTCATTGCTGAGAGCATGCAGAAAACAAGCGAAGGTAGCGGAAGGAGTGTGTGGCAAACCAGACTCCCCTCCTCTTTTCTAATTATTTCAGCAGCTTGTTACCAGCATTATTGCTACAACATGCTCCCTCTGCTGGATACATATACAATTAGATCATGTAGTCTGAAGCTCAGCTAGCTTTTCCTCAATGGTATTGAAATAGCATTCCTACCCATCAGTGTAACTCCACTGAGAATCAGCCCAATTTTCTTCAGGTCACCTTCATTACACAAGATTCCCAAGCAGGGCGGGGGCAGACTTACGGTCACTGTGGAGTTTTAACTACACAGCATGTATGTTTTTTTCCAACAGGATCCCCGCCAGAAACCAGCCTGATTGACAGGCTTGGCTCCCTGTCAGACGGGGAACTCTGCAGAAGAGACCACAGCCGAGGATCAGGTAGGTTTCGTGCTGCTGGGTTACAGACTGCAAGAGGTGGGGTAGGTGCGGCGAGACTTGAAGTGTCAGGGGATGATTGCGGGCCATCATAGACAGATCGGGGCAGAAATGGGGGCTTAGTATTCATGGGGGGGGCGGTTGGATCACACGGGGAAGCGGGGGGCAATCTGTGATTCTGGGGCGTGTCCGATTGTGGGGTGTGTCAGTAATCGTGGTGGAGGAGGGGGTCGGATTGCAGAAGGGGGCGGAAATCGGTGATCATGGGGGGGGGTAGTCAGTAATTGTGGTGGTGTACGATCATGGTGGGGGCTGGTGATCATGGGGGCTGGTGGGTGATGGGGGGAAGGTCAGTGATTGTGGGGGTGGTTTTGGTGATCATTGAGTGGGGTCGATCGTGGGGGGATTTTGGTGATTGCTGGCGGGGGGGGGGCGGGGGTCTAATCATAGGGGGTAGGGGAGTCAGTGATAGCAGGGGTTCCGACCACGTGGAGGGAAGTGAATTAGCTTTGTGGGCCAAGATAGAAAGCACTCCTACTCCTCCTGACCCACAAGCAGTGCTGGAAAAGCACTTTCCTCTTCCGCACAGCAGACCTCGCCTCCCTTTAGCTGCCGGGTTTCCAGCAGCCCGGCAAACCCGGCTAACCAGGTTTAAACTTGATGAGGCATGCAGCCTCACTAAAATATCTAAATGAGTAAACCGCCTGCTAGGAGTGAATCGGTTGCCTGTCCCGCATCCCGCCTCTGTTAAAACCGGAAGTGGTCGGGTTCAAGGCAGGTTGGGTGTGGTTTTGAGATTTTTAAATTTTAATATCCCACCCATCTGTATTTAAGGGTTAAAATTACCCTCTTTGTTTCTGTAATATTGTGATTCATTTCTAGTGCTTCTTCAGGACACTAAGTCCACATATTAAAAGACCCTTCAGCTGAGGTATTGATGTCTGTAAACTGGCAAAGGAAGACATGTGGTGGTGGGCCTTAATTTTGAACCGCTGAAGTCTGTGTGGGAAAGGTGTTCCCACAATGCTATTTGATAGGGAGTTCTAAGATTTTGACTCAACAGTGATGAAGGAACAATGGTCTATATCAGGCTGGTATGTGATTTAGATGAGAACTTGGAGGTGGTGGTGTTCCCATGCTCCTGCTGCCCTTGGACTTCCATGTAGTCATGGGATTGGGAGGTGTTGCTGTAGAAGCCTTGGCGAGTTGCTGCAGTGCATCTTATAGACTACAGCCATGGTGTGCTGGTGATGGAGGGGGTGGATGTTTAGGCTAGTGGTTGAAATGCTGATTTTTTCTGGATGGTGTCAAGCCTCTTGTATGTTCTTGCAGCTGTACCCCATCCACGTGTGTGGAGAGTATTCCATTATACTCCTGATTTGTGTCTTATAGGTGGTGGAAAGGATTCAAGGGATGAGGCACTCACCACAGAATATCCAGCCTCTAATTATTAATCTATTAAATCTGAAGAATTATCAGTTTGCTACCTTGTTTAGCTAGAAACAGTTTATAGGAGACCAGCCCATTCATATAATCATGGAATCTTACAACTCCTTCGGCCCATCGTGCCGGTCCCGGATCTTTGAAAGAGCTGTCCAATTTAGCCCCACATGCCAGCTTTTCTCCATAATCCTGCAAATGAGTCCGCTTCAAGTCTATGTCCAGTTGTCTTTTGAAAGTTCCTATGAGATCTGCTGTCACCGCATGTTCAGATAGTGCATTCCAGATCTTAACCCTCTGTGTGAAAAAAAATGATCTTCCTTTCTCCTTCAATTTCAATGTAAAGTTTCGCACATGAATGGGCTGCGCACGCAAAACAAATGAAGAGGAAATATTGTTCCCCTCTACTTCTCTTGCCAATTATTTTAAATCTATGACCTCAGGTTATCAACCTACTTGCCAAAGAAAACAGTTTTTCCCTGCTTGCTCTGTCTAAACCTCTCATAATTTTGAATAACTCTATTAGGTCGCCCCTTAACCTTTTCTGTGCTAAGGAGAACAATCTCAGCTTCTCGAATCACTCCACATAACTGAAGTCCCTTGTTCCTGGCATCATCCTGGTAAACCTCCTTTGCACCCTCTCGAAGGCCTTGACATCCTTCCTAAAGTATGGTGCCCAGAGATGTACATAGTACTCTTGAACTTTATCTTTAAACTCTACTGTGAGAGCTCACTGTATTTGTTTGTGTAAAACATCTATTTCATTTCCTTTGACTCAGTCTGATCTGCATAGTATATAAAGATGGGAAAGTCTTGACAGGTTTCTGAAGAGAGAGGGCCCTGATCCCTGGAAGACCATTTGATGGTTTGTTCCGTAACTAGAAGCTGTCAATTCTGAAGATAAATGTGAGAGCCTGCTTCATCAATTTTTCTGATTTCATTGAGCCAGAGGCTGGAAATATGGAAGTTATGTTATGTTATGGATGCTCGTTCAGATTTAGTACTACTAAGAGAGT
Source organism: Pristiophorus japonicus (assembly GCF_044704955.1). Lineage (NCBI taxonomy): Eukaryota > Metazoa > Chordata > Chondrichthyes > Pristiophoridae > Pristiophorus > Pristiophorus japonicus. Next base: position 68,497,619 of record NC_091987.1, on the reverse strand, counting down.
AAATGAGATGTTGCGCATTTTGTTATTTCGCTACCTAAGGAGGTATGTGTCAAATGTTCTTAATCGAGGGAAGTCTGCTGTATTGATTTTTTTACTCCTGCCTACTTTTTATGTTTAATAAAGCTGATTTATAGTTTGTAGCCTTAGTTGCAAGGTCTGATGGAGTGTTTATTTTTCCATTCTATGAGACGACTTAGTTTTGTACGGTAATTATAGAAACATGGGTTTCTGTTCAATCCCTGGGCTATAATATATTACCAGTTATTGTGCATATAAAATCACACTCTGGTTTGTAGTAAACGAGGGCTCACTTACGGGAATGGTTATTGGCACTGAGCACAAGAGAACTATCTGGTGATGCCATAAAAAGGTAACAGTGAACGCCATCTATATTCCATATTCTTACGCAACAATAGCAAAGTTCCTCAATAAAGAGAAATAAGAACATTTCCATTTAAAAAGTTTCTTATGAAGTGTCAAAGCACTTCGCCACTGAGAAATCCCATAAATAGCAAAATAAATGATCTGTTTCTGGTAGTGTTGGTTAATGGAAAATATTGTCCAGGGAATAAGATGAACACTTTACTCAACTTCAAATAGTGCAGTCTAATATTTTGTAATATACACCTGAAACAGTTGATGGAACCTACAACCTCTAGACTTGAAGGCAAGAAAGCTAGCAACTAAGCCAATATGACAAGCTTGGCTTAAGGTAAGATAAAAGAAGAATAATTAAGATTAGAGTGCTTAAGAAAGAAATAATTTGTGGATCATGTGACCAATATTCTTTAAAACCTGGGGATGGTAGAGGGCCTGTACTATAAATATAGTGCCAATTATTGCAGAAGTTTGAAGCACTGCTTAAGACACCAATGATATATTTGATAATAACTGTGGTTGTTGCATAAGCTTCATTGCACCTGAGCTCTGCTTCTATCCATGCTTGCCACGTGGGTGTCATAAGCTAAGGGGCAACCTTGGTCTCCCTGGTGCCATCTTTCTATGCTTCATTTAACAACAACAACAAAACAATTTGTATTTATATAGTGTCTTTAACATAGTAAAACAACCCAAAGCGCTTCACAGGAGCGTTATCAAACAAAATTTGACACTGAGCCACACAAGGGGATATTAGGGCAGATGACCAAAAGCTTGGTCAAAAAGGTAGGTTTTAAGGAACATCCTAAAGGAGGAAAGAGAAGTAGAGAGGCAGAAAGGATTAGGGAGGGAGTTCCAGAGCTTAGGGTTTTGGCAGCTGATGGCACAGTTGTCAATGGTGGAGTAATTAAAATTGGGGATGCTTCAGATGCCAGAATTGAAGGAGCTCAGATATTTCGGAGGGTTGTGGGGCTGGAGGAGAATACAGAGATAGGGAGGGGGTGAGGCCATGGTGGGATTTGAAAACAAAGATGAACGTGATGAAATCAAGGTGTTACTTAATCCCAGCCAATGTAGGTCAATGAGCACAGGGGTGATAGGTGAATGGGACTTGGTCTGAGTTAGGACATGGGCAGCAGAGTTTTACTAATGGTAGAATGTGGGAAGCCGGCCAGGAGTGCGTTGGAATAGTCAAGTCTAGAGGTAACAAAGGTATCAAAATAGATGAGGGTTTCAGCAGCAGATGAGCTGAGGCGGGGTGGAGTCGGGCGATGTTGCAGAGGTGGAAATAGGCGGTCTTGGTTAAGCCATGGATATGTGGTCGGAAGCTCATCCTGGCCATATTTTTTCCTCTTGAATAAGAGTGGCATAGATGATTGCTTTTAATGAAAGCATTATGAGAGCTTCAGGGAAATAGACACAATTCTGTTCTAATGATTGCATACTGTGTGCATATTGAGGGAAAAAAATCCCTCCCAGGTCATATATATATAGCATTGTGTATAGCGGCTCAAACAGCAATATGGATAAATCCATGACCTTCTGGATTCTGGGAAAGTCAACACTTCTGTAGAATTGTGTTTCCCTCTCATGTTGCTGTTTTTGGTTAATGGCTAAAGTGGTGAAGCTGCAACCCCACTGAATAATGTATCTGTGACCTCCTTGATGCATCTGTCTGACATTGCCGCTGTTCCCAATACGAACCTAGAAGTAGTCTGACACATACAAATTGTGGGCCCTGTTGACTTTGAGTGCTGCATAGTTGTTATGTGTTGTATGGAGGTCTTCCTAAAGGAACAGCTCTGTCTCCACTTTCCTATTAAATAATATCTCTATTATCATTACCGGGTAGTTGTGGCCTGAGGAAACTCACCGAGTAGTAGAATTGTGGAATTTGATGGTACAGTTTGCATGTCACCGGATATCTTCGTGCTCCTCTGCCAAGTCCAGTGCATTCTTGATAGTGTATAAAAGCCAAGAACGAGGGTGTTATGTATTGAATAAAGGGTCTGACCAGATACTGTGAGCTCAAAGTAATGTGTGACCGTAGTCCTTTATTACATGTCTCCAGAGTGCCTCTCCAGCCTGTGAGGCCTCCTTATGTACAGCTGCTCCCAAGGGATTGTGGTATCCCTTGGGACTCCAGGGGGTGAGCCCTCTGGTAGTTAAACAAGGTATTTATAGGATTACATATATAACAACACTCCCCGCCTGCACCCCCCCCCCATCGTCAATAGTGTAACTATTTACAATGTGAATCGATCTGGGGTCTTCCTTTCTCTGGTTGATCGTCTTGGTGCAAATGCTGGTTTTGGTGAGTCGTTTGTTGGGCCCTCGCTGGGCTGCTGTGCAGCTGGCCTTGCTGGGCTGCCTGGTGTGGTGAGTCCTGCTGGGCTGCTGTGGATGATGGGTTCTGCTTCGTGATCAACCGCTAGGTCGGTTGCCACTGGTGTGTGTCATGTATCTTACATTATTATATGTAACTGTATCCTAACATGCTATACATGACTGTAATAAGATATGACCTGTAACCACCAGCATACCTTACCACCAGGGGTGCACTTGCAAGAGACAGGTATATAAGGACAGGTCTCAGGCAAGTGCAGCATTCCAGAGCTGTGAAATAAAGGTGCAGGTCCAGAGTGACCTTGACTTCACTACATGCCTCGTGTGAATCTGTACTGAGGGGACAGGACTTTACAGTGTGTGTGTTGGAGGGTCAAAAAAGGTAGAGTCTATTGTGGGTTTCTCTGGATAATCCGTGAATCTGAGTTTGGTTTGGTCCAAGTGTTTCCTGTAGGTGAGTCCATTTGAAAGTTTAACCAAAAACACCCTACTCCCCTCTTTGGCCACGACAGTGCCGGGAAGCCACTTGGGACCTTGTCCATAGTTCAACACAAATACAGGATCATTAATCTCGATTTCGCGTGACACATTTGCGCGATCATGCTATGTATTCTGTTGAAGCCGCCTGTTCTCTACCTGTTCGTGTAGATTAGGGTGGACTAACGAGAGCCTTGTCTTAAGTGCCCTTTTCATGAGCAGTTCAGCGGGGGGAACCCCAGTGAGCAAGTGGGGTCTTGTGCGGTAACTAAGCAAGACTCGGGATAGGCGAGTCTGCAGTGAGCCTTCAGTTACCCTCTTCAAGCTCTGCTTGATTGTTAGCACTGCTCTCTCTGCCTGACCGTTGGACACTGGTTTAAACGGGACATGTTTGATCCCATTGCGGGTCATGAACTCTTCGAACTCGGAACTGGTGAAGCACGGGCCATTGTCACTCACAAGGATGTCAGGCAGGCCATGCGTGGCAAACATGGCCCACAGGCTTTCAATGGTGGCAGCAGACGTACTTGCCGACATTATCTCACATTCAATCCATTTGGAGTACTCATCTACAACCACTAGGAACATTTTTCCCAAGAACGGGCCTGCATAGTCGACATGGATCTTAGATCACGGTTTGGAGGGCCAAGACCATAAACTTAGTGGCGCCTCCCTGGCTGCATTACTTAACTGTGAACATGTGTTACATTTGTGCATGCAGCATTCTAAGTCTGCATCGATACCGGGCCACCACACGTGGGATCTGGCTATCGCTTTCATTATTACGATGCCTGGATGGGTACTGTGGGGATCACTAATGAAAGTGTCCCTGCCCTTTTTTGGTACCACTACCCAATTACCCTACAGGAGGCAGTCTGCCTGTATGGACATTTCACCTCTGCGCCGCTGGTACGGCTTTAATAACGGGACATTAGACCAACGCCCATGGAGCACACAGTTTTTTACTAAGGACAGAAAGGGGTCCTGGCTCGTCCAGGTTCTAATCTGTCGGGCTGTAACAGGTGATTGCTCACTCTCGAATGCTTCCATTACCATAACTAAATCTGCGGGCTGTGCCATGTCCACCCCGGTGGGCATTGGTAGCCTACTGAGCGCATCGGCATAGTTTTCTGTGCCTGGCCTGTGGCGGATGACGTAGTTGTATGTAGACAACGTGAGCGCCCATCTCTGGATGCGGGCCGATGCATTTATATTTATCCCTTTACTTTCAGAAAAGAGGGATATCAGTGGCTTATGGTCGGTTTCCAATTCAAATTTGAGCCCAAACAGATATTGATGCATTTTCTTTACCCCATAAACACACGCTAACGCTTCTTTTTCGATCATGCTGTAGGCCCTCTCAGCCTTACAGACTTCTGGATGCATAAGCAGCTTGTTGCAATACACACCCGACACCGTATGACGACGCATCACATGCTAGTACCAAACGCTTACATGGATCATACAACACAAGCAATTTGTTTGAGCATAACAGTTTTCTAGCTCTTACTAAGGCATTTTTCTTGGCTTTTACCCCATACCCATTCATCTCCTTTACGCAGTAAAGAGTGCAGTGGTTCTAACAGTGTTCTGAGACCCGGTAAGAAGTTACCAAAGTAGTTCAGGAGTACTAGAAACGACCGCAGCTCCGTCACCTTGTGTGGTCTCGGTGCGTTCTCGATTGCCTCCGTCCTCGAATCGGTGGGCCTGATGCCATCCGCCACGATTCTTCTCCCCAGGCACTCCACTTCAGGCGCCAGGAAAACGCACTTCAAGCGTTTTAATCTGAGCCCCATGCTATTAAGCCGACTAAGAACCTCCTCCAGGTTCTGCAGATGCTCGACGGTGTCCCGACCTGTAACCGAGATGTCGTCCTGTCCTGGAAGACCATGGTGCGCGGGACTGACTTCAGTAAGCTTTCCATGTTCCTCTGGAATATCGCTGCGGCTGATCAAATCCCAAACGGGCATCTGTTAAATGAAAAGACCTTTGTGCGTGTTGATGCAGGCGAGACCCTTCGATGATTCCTCCAGCTCCTGCTTCATGTAGGCCGAGGTCAAATCCAGCTGTGCGAACGATTTTCCTCCCGCCAGCATCGCAAATAGGTCGCCTGCCTTTAGTAGTGGATATTGATCCTGCAGGGAGAAACGGTTGATAGTTACTTTGTAATCACCACAGATTCTGATGGTGCCGTCTTCCTTGAGGACTGGAACAATTGGACTGGCCCACTCGTTGAATTCGATCGGCAAAATGATGCTCACTCGATGCAGCCAGTCCAGCTCGATCTCCACCTTCTCTCTCATCATGTACGGTACTGCTCTCGCCTTGTGATGGATGGGTCGCGCCCCCAGAATCAGGTGGATTTGTACTTTTGCTCCTTGGAACTTCCCGATGCCTGGTTCGAACAGCAAGGGGAACTTGTTTAGGACCTGGGCACATGAAGTGGCATCGATGGACGAGAGCACTCGGACGTCGATCCAGTTCCAGTGTATCTGCCCCAGCCAGCTCCTGCCGAGCAGCGTGGGGCCATCGCCTGGTACCACCCAGAGTGGTAACTTGTGCACTACTCCATCGTAGCACAGTAGCACTGCCGATTACGGGAATCAGTTCATTTGTGTACGTTCTCAGTCTAGTACGGATGGGAGTCAGGACTGGCCTTGAGGTCTGGCTGCACCACAATTTATCGAAAGTCTTTTTGCTCATAATGGACTGGCTCGCACCCGTGTCCAGCTCCATTGACACCATGAGTCCATTTAGTTCAACCTTCAGCATTATCGCGGGATACTTTGTGGTAAATGTGTGCATCCCATATACCTCTGCCTCCTCGGTCTGAGGCTCTGGTTCATCAAGATCTACTGTGGATCTGTCCTCCTCTGCAACATGGTGGTTTGCAGAATTAGCAGGGTTTGCAGCTCGCCTTCACATACGTTGGAGATGTCCCATTGTTCCACAGCCGTTGCAAATGAATCCTTTGAAGTGGCATGAATGGAAACAATGATCACCCCTGCAACGCCAACAAGGTGTTAATGGCCTTGCATTCACCACCCTTGATGGTGGACACTGAGACATCTGCGGACATGCAGCTGCAGGCATGTGAGGCCTGCCCTGTACGTTACGATTCGAAAACAACATTACTTTGTTCACAGTACTTGCAGCAGCACTCGTGTGCTGAGAGATTTGTTTGGTATTGTCACTGGTGGCGATGAATGCCTGGGCTATCGCTATGGCTTTACTCAAGGTTGGGTTCTCTACAGTCAAAAGTTTGCGAGGTATTACTTCATGGCCAATGCCAAGTACAAAGAAGTCCCTGAGCATGTGCTCCAAATGTCCTTCAAATTCGCAATGTCCTGCAGGGTGCCTTAGCTCAGCGACATAGCTCACCACTTCCTGGCCTTCAGACCTCTTGTACGTGTAGAACCGATACCTCGCCATCAGAACGCTTTCCTTCGGGTTTAGATGCTCCCGGACCAGTGTGCACAAATCATCATATGACTTTCTGTGGGTTTCGCTGGAGCAAGCAGATTTTTCATGAGGCTATACATTGGTGCCCCGCAAACGGTGAGGAGGATCGCCCTTCGTTTGGCAGTGTTGGCTTCTCCTTCCAGGTCGTTGGCCACGAAGTATTGGTCGAGTCGCTCCACGAAGGTTTCCCAATCATCTCCCTCAGAAAATTTCTCCAGGATGCCCACTGTTCTCTGCATTGTTGAGGTGGGGTTTGTCATCTATATCTCGTCGCCAGTTGTTATTTATTGAATAAAGAGTCTGACCCTACTGTGAGCTCAAAGTAAAGTGTGACCGTAGTCCTTTATTACAGGTCTCCAGAGTGTCTCTCCAGCTTGTGAACCCTCCTTATGTACAGGTACTCCCGAGGGATTGTGGTATCCCTTGGGACACCAAGGGGCGAGCCCTCTGATAGTTAAACAAGGTATTTACAGGTTTACATATATAATAGAGGGAAGTAAATTTAAAGTAACTCACCTTTAAATGAAGAGTCCAGCTTCCTCCCTCCAGCAAGGTCTATTCCATGTGAGAGAGACTAATGTATTGAATTAATGAAACATTACTACTGCAGTATGGAGTGCTTCAATGTTAGTTGCTCAATCTGCCATTCAATTGGCTTCCACAATAATTGAGTGCATTATTGGTGGGTTGTGGTGAATATTCTGCTTTCAGCTATTTTACTATGGTCACGTAAGATTAGGGGGCCAAAATTGGCCACCTGATGTTGTGATCATACTGTTTGTTTGTTGCACGAACTCTCACTGGATGGGCATTAGGACCCTGTGGGAGCTATTCACAGTTCCTGTAAACATTCTGGTTCATGCTGGTTTTGGAACACCATTTTGGGAGTGCTATAAAGGACACAGTTAAGTTACATGACTCCTGTTTCAGTTTGTCTGTTATTTACGTACACAACATAATTACGCAACACCTACTGTTAGCACCTCCAGGAAAAAAGAGCTTGGTGCAATGCTGTAGGTGGACTCATCCATGCTCCGTACCACTGCTGAAAGGCTCTTGGGCACACTTGCCATTGCACCTAAAATGTCAGAGTGCATGGCCATCACCCTTCATGTGAATGCCTCCCCATCGAGTCCTGTGGAGCAGAACTCGCGCACGAACTGGCCCTCCGGGGAGATGGCTCCCGAGATTCCCTTTCCCCTTGGCCTTGCTGCAGCCCGCTAGGCCCTGGTGCATCACCCAGTGCAGACCCCTCTACTAACCTAACCTCTAACGAATGAGTAGTGCCAGTATCTGAGCTGCTGTCTGCGGGTAATAGAAGCAAAGACACAGTGCTCGGCTCTGCTTTCTCCTGCTCTTCCTCGCCCTCCAGAATCTCTTGTGGGGCTGGGAGGGTGGGGGTGGCTGGGGGGCGGGGTGGCGGGAATGTGTGGGGGGGGCAGCTCAGGTGGACGCTCCACATCTTCTGCCTGATTATCTGAAAGCATAAATGGCACAAGGCTTACATTAAGGTGAGGGCAGTGGGACAGGAATGGAGCAAGGAATGCAGATAGTATCAGGAGCTGGTAAGTGATAAAGTCTTCTGGTGTGGGAGGGAAGTGGTATGAGAGAAGGAGAGGGGATTGGAAAGTGATAAATCCTTCTTGTGGGGGGGCAGGGGTGGGGAACTGGTATGAGAAAGGGGGAAGTGATAAAGATACTCTTGTTGCCCCCTAGTGGGCTCAACTTCTCCGCTGGCCGTGGCACCCACCCCTGTGGGCCAAGAAGCCCCAGCACTCGCTCTTGAAGGTTAGACAGTTGCCGCAGTTCAGGTTCCCCATCTCCTGTCCGCAACTGACCCTTCTGTTATGTGCCATCTTGGCCTGCAAAAGAAAGGAACCCGTGTGAGTAAGAGTCCAGCTATGTATGTGGAAGTTATGCCTGCCATGGTTGAAAAGCTGTGAATGTAGGCAAGGCATGAGATGAGGATGTGAGTGTGAGTATCTGCAGATGCTTGGTGATTGAGTGGTGGGGAAGTGGTGGTTTGTGCAGTGTGCACAGACAGAGGTTGAGAGGCTGGTATGGAGGAGGTGTGGAAGCTTGTACTGACCTTCACTACCCGACTTAGGTCGTTGAATTCTTTTCTGCACTGGGTGAGGGTTCTCTGCACCACTGTGCTGGCCGACACTTCCCGGGCCACCTCTCGCCACATGGTCCTGAAAAACTCCAGAGATGGCCTCCTTCTCGATGGGGAGAACAGCAACTCCCTCCTTCTCTCCACTGCCCTCACCATTGTCTCCAGCGCCACATCATTAAATGTATGGCCCTCTCCCTTGAAGGGGGATTCACAGCTGCCATTTCAGAAAAGGTCTCGGAGTTCCTGAGATGCACAGATCACTGACTCAAATGCAGCAATGCTGAATATGAGCAGCAGCAGGTTCAAATGACCTCTCCTTTAAGAGCCAGATCAAGCTGGAGTCCATTATTGAAGGTTGATTGCTGAATGGAACTCAGCTGAAATTGAAATTGGGTAACTGGCAGCTGAAGCCATTAGCGCCTCATTTACTGCCCCCCTTCACTGCTGGGGCTAAAACGCCAAATTTCACACAATTTGGCAAGGCATCTCACAGGGCGCTAAATTTTCTAAAAGTGAAAAGTTACCGCCCCAAATGGGACGCTACCGAATTTCGCCCCCAAGCAGTCTTGGAACTCTTTACGCTAGAACAAAGAAGATAAAGAGGAAATCAGTTAGAAGTGTTCAAAATTATGAGGATATTTGGTAAAGTAAATCTAGAAAATCTATGGCCACTGGTCAGAGAGTCAATAACTAAATGGCATAAATTTAAGGTGATAACAAAATAATCATCATACATAACTTGCATGGGGGCCGAAATTCACCGCCGCCTGAAACGGGTCGCACCTACCGTTTTTCTTGTGTTTTCACCGCCACGGTGGATGAGGTGGCCACTTGTACGAAATTCAGCTCTTTGTCATTTTTTTTCAAATGGACCGGAAGTTGGTCATAATGGGGGCAGAAGTGGAGTGGAGAGCAGAAGATCGATCACAAGAGAGGCGAGAGTGGAGGCGGGACAGAGTCTCCGCTGCTGTCAATCATCAGCATAGTGCTGATGATGTCATGACTCTTGTGCGTCACCACGTCGAGCTCTGTGATTATTTTAGTTAGATCCACTGGGCCACCTGGGCAGGTTTCGGCTGGGCCAGCGGCCTGGCACCCATGAGGTGGGGGGGCCAGGCTAACTGGAAATGGTGCGAAATTCTCGAGAGTATTTGTCAGCCATATCCATCGACATAGCTGTCTGACAAGCTATATCAAAGTCAAATTAGGGGTTGTCAACAACTTTGGTCTGATCGCTTCATTTTTCATCCCACAAACAAAGCGGTCACGAGATGCTCGGTCCTGAAAGTTTCCAAAATGACAGTGAATGGATACTTTTTTAAAGCTACAATGTATTCACTGATACTCTCGTCATGTAATTGACCTCCTGTTCCAGAACGATAACTTCCAGCAATCTCCAGGGGCTCAGGACTATAGTGCTGTTCTAACTTGGTTAGAATCTCCATCAGTGGCATCTCCTTCGGCTTGATGGGAACAATACATTTTTTCAGGGTTTCATACACCTCTGGGCCTGCTTCAGTCAGGAAAATAGCCCGTTTTCTTTCTAACACTATGGTTATGGTTTTCATCATCGGGGACTTCGAGGATAGTATTTGCGGTGAAAAACATTTCCATGCACTCCACATATGCTCCGAAAGTCTCTTGGTCATGATGGAACTCACCCAAGCACCCTATTATTCCCATAGGCGTGGCCATCTGGACTCTAGCAATGTCAACAGTGTGCTTGAAATTTACCTTGGATTTTTAACTATTCTGCAAAACAAAGAACCTCTCAAATCTCTGTTGTTTGGCAGGAATCATCCACCAGAAAAATTTCAGCTAGGGAATCTGATTATCCTATCCTCATCGCCAATGTGATATATTCTTTACGACATCACTAACAAACACATTCTGCAAGATGGCTCCAACAGTAATGTCATTATGTGATTTTATCACATGACCCTTTTATCGTATTTACATCAGTAGCTGCATTACCATAGTAGTTCACTAGATGGAACAGTAGTCCACTAGGAGCTTTATTCCTGAATGCAGTTAGCACCAGCTGCCTGAGGGCAAACCAATATTGCAGAGAAGGCATCAAACTGGAGTTTGGCACTTACTTGCATACACAAAACATCTAATTCCTATTTCAGGTGTGAGCCCTGGACCTGGATTTTTTTGTCTATACCAATATGGCAGGTGGTGAACATCCAGCTCGTAATGACCGTGTGTTTGCTGCTCACCATATTGTAGGCTTAGGAGTCTGTTTAGTGCCTGAAAAACAGGCGCTGCATGGCCGACTTTCTAGGCCTATGATGTTAGGAAACAGGCAGGAAGTAAGCATTATGCTGTACTTCCAACACTGCTGGCCACTATTACACGATTTTACTCACATTAAGTTTAATACTGACTGCAATATCTAGGCTATAATGAGGATATATGGCCCACATATTGCAATATCATTATTACACTATTACTCATACTGTTGCTTTGGTGTACTCTGCCTCCAGAAATAATCACCTTAGATTTGTGGGATCACAGCAATGAATCTTGTACTCTCCCAAATATTGGTATGAAATACATTTAATTGTCTTCGATTTTCCTTCCTAAGAAATTGCATAGAATTTATGCTGTTCCAATTTCTTATCAATCTGTGCTTACAAAAGATATAATAATGTCAATAATTAGGTATCTGTAACACTACTGAGACCAAAAGTGCTTTTCTTGGCAGTATTGAGGTACTAGATAACACTACTATTTCTACAGAAAGGATGAAAGACTTCTAAAATGTATCTTTAATCATGTCAAACCCTAAGGAGTTAAGGGGATTAAGTCTATATTGAAGTTTACAGAATACCTACAGCTGAAGATCATTATATACAAGCAGTGGTTTGATCATTTTGGTTTTTTATGTACTCATTCATGAGAAATGTGCCTTAATTAGGTTATGATACACTGTCCCATCTATTACAGGAGCTGATCCTAGACCAAGAGGATTTAATAACTCAGCTATAAAGAATCATTTAATCTATTCTTGAGTAGATCTACCAAAATGTTGCAGTGAGTCGCAATTATGTGTAGAAAACAACATTGCACAGAAATTGAGTAAATCTTCAAAGAGTTGTGCTGTAGATCAATTAAGGAATCAAAAATGCATTTTAAACAGTCTGAAAGTCCACATATGCATGTCTCAAAACTTAGGCCTAGAAATTGGATAAGTACCGAAAATGGGCCGGGTATCGCAATGTGCAAGTACCCTGTACCTGTTTCTTCCGATGCAGGCAGCACACAGTGCAGAAATGTTCTCCATTTAAATATTGGGAAGACCAAAGCCATTGTCTTTGGTCCCCTTCACAAACTGCATTCCCAAGCCACTGACTCCACCCCTCTCCCTAGCATCTATCTGAAGCTAAACCAGACTGTTTGCAACCTGGGCATCATATTTGTCCCTGAAATGATCTTCCGGCCACATATCCACAGCATAACTAAAACCACCTATTTCCACCTCCGTAACTGTTATGTCTGTAATGTACTTATGAATGGCTCCACAAGGCAATGTGTTGTACTCAAACTGTAGTGACCTTGGTCCTTTATTCCAAACTCCAGAGTGAGGCACAAGCATGGTGTGCAGCCTTTTATACTGGGCCCTGCCACCAGGGCAGGATACCCCCGGTCTCCACCAGTTGCACCCTCTAGTGGTACCAGCATGTATATACACAGTGTACATCTTATTTATAGTACATCAGGTGAACAAGTCTCCATCTTATGCAACCACACAGTGACTGCACAGAGAGTACATCTATAGTCTGCATATACAATAGTAACATTGCTCGCTTCCACCCCAGACTCAGCTCTTCTGCTGCTGAAATCCTCATCCCTTGTTACCTCTAGATTTGACTACTCCAATGCATTCCTGGCTGGCCTCCCACATTCTACACTACATAAACTTGAGGTAATCTAAAATTCGTCAGCCCGTATCCTAACTCGCACCAAGTCACGATCACCCATCACCCCTGTGCTCACTGATCTCAACTGGCTCCAAGTTAAGCACGTCCTCGATTTCAAAATTCTCATCCTTGTTTCCAAATCCATTCATCGCCTCGCCCCTCCCTATCTCTGTTATATCTTTCAGCCCACGAGATGCCAGCGCGCCTCAAATTCTGCCCTTTTGAGCATCCCTGATTATAACTGCTCAACCATCGATGGCTGTGCCTTCAGCTGCTTGGGCCCTAAGCCCTAAACATCTCCGCCTCTCTACCTCTCTTTCCTCCTTTAAGATGCTCCTTAAAACCTACCTCTTTAACCAAGCTTTCGGTCATTTGTTGTAATTTCTTCTCAAGTCGCTTGGTGTAAAATTTATCTGTTTTGTCTAATAAAACTGCTGTGAAGCGCCTTGGAACATTTTATTATGTTAAAGGCACTATATAAATAAACGTTGTTGTTGTTGCTGCCTGCTCATTTAAATTACAGCAGTGTGCAGCCCAGTGCTAACTATACTGCAGAGTGGGGCTGCATGCCTCGGCAGGGAGCCCAAGTTCATGTAAGGCTAGCACCAATTAAAACTAGCCTGCATATCTTAAAGCCAGCCTGCACTTTGTAAATGGGAGGTGCATTCTAGCTGCAGCAGGTACTGGAAATCCTTCTTGAGGAGTGTGTGACCTGCAAGAAGAGTGAAGATGGCAAAACAAGCCAGAGAGAGAGCTTCCAGATTTTCAAATGCTGCACTCGAGGCCCTGGTACAGGAGGTGGACAGTAGGAGCGTTGTCTATACATCGGGCACCAGGAGGCCCTCAATGCGCACGCTGAGAAGGGAATGGGAGCAGATAGCCATCACTGTCAGTGCAAGCAGTGTAGTCCCAAGGACCTGGATGCAGTGAAGGAAGAAGTTTAATGACCTCACACCAGTAGTCAAGGTCAGTGAATTCATAATCAAATGCCATATCCCACCATCTGCACCACTAGCCTCACACACTGCTCAATGCACCACACTCCCATCACTCACCTACCAACAATCTGCCAAACATGACTCAGACCTCACAATCATAGCTTCACTTCACCCTCACACACTGAAAGTCTCACACCCACATCCTGCAGCTTGCACACGTTGCCAGCTATTCAACCATGGCAGGCACATCACCCAAACACATTGTACCACACTCATTGACATACTACCCTTTCTCTAGCAAAACAAGGTGGCTCACAGTGCTGGAGATAATTGGAGTGGCCATCGCTGAGCCCATGGCCAGCAGTGAGTCTGAATCAATTCAAGTGACGGTATCCTCATACCTAATCCTTCTTCTCACATCCCACAACTTCTTCTGATTTACAAGCTGCAGATGGTGTAAGCATGTACCACCTGGATTGCCCCACTCCCTTCACCAAAACTGTTATTTTTTGCCTTTCTCCTTTTAGATAGCCAAAGACTGCAACCTGGCCAGGCAGTGGTGGAGGAGCAGGAAATGCAAGAGGACAAAGGAAGTGATACAGAAGATGCATGTTACTCGATTTCATACTCACAGCCACCAGCTAAGATACTGTCACTCCATCTAGTTTAGAGGTTCGGGGTTGGATTTTCGGCTTTGCTCATTTCGGGGAGATAATGGCGACGGGGTGGTAAAGTTTGAGCCCGTCTTCAGTTTGCGCCTCAGTCAGCAAAATTGGGCAGCTGGGCCCTGAGTGTGGGGTGGAGCAGTAAGGGAGGCATTGCAAACCTCTCTTAGGGCGCAAGGCCGACTGAGCAAGTGAAAATCCCAAGCTAAACAGCCAGCCTTGGAGCACTCGAAGAGAGGCCTGGGGAGAAAGAAAAACACCAAAACATTCCCAATCCATAGCCCACGCCACCACGTCATAAATCGCAAAAAAAAAAAAATGAAAGAAAACACAATCACACTTCCCTGAGGTGGACATTACTTCCCTCACTGCAACAGGCATAGGTCGGACTGCCCGTTTTCACAGGCGGTCCCAGCAGCGCACGCTACGCGGCGGGCGGGTCTCAAAAATCGAGTCGGTGTCGCAACCAGGGGTGTTGCTCCATGCCCCGCCGAAACTGGCCCCAAAAACCCCGGTGCGGTGCTGGAAGAGTTCACCGCCACCGTTGCCGTTCCTCTGGTGCGAAAACAGAGATGGACAGGACCGGAAAATCCAGCCCTATGTTAGTTGATCCCGGGCATCCTGGCCAGAAAGGAGCTGTCTTGGTTGCTGTTGTGTATCTGTAAAGCATGCACTCCCATATTCTGCCACCAGGGAGCTCATCCCCTGAAGTCCCAAGGGATCCCAGCATCCCTTGGGAGCACTGTATATAAGCCGGCCCCGAAGGCCTGTTCCTCATTCTGGAGTGTCTTATTAAAGACGAAGGTCACTGTTACTTTAACCTCCCTGTGTGCAGCCTCATCTGTGTTAAGAACACAATAACTGGCGATGAGAATACGAATCCAACGCAAAGATGCAGCAAACTGTGGGCATCCCGGAGAAATTCTCGGAGGGTGAGGACTGGGAAGCCTATGTCGAACGGCTAGACCAGTACTTTGTAGCCAACGAGCTGGACGGAGAAGGAAGCGCTGCAAAAAGGTTCTCCTCACAGTCT
The DNA here is from genome assembly GCF_044704955.1 of Pristiophorus japonicus. NCBI lineage: Eukaryota > Metazoa > Chordata > Chondrichthyes > Pristiophoridae > Pristiophorus > Pristiophorus japonicus. Next base: position 68,482,278 of record NC_091987.1, on the reverse strand, counting down.
GCGGGGCACCGACCTACAGCCTCATGAAGAATCTCCTGGCTCCGGTGAAATCCACAGATAAGTCGTATGAGGAGCTGCGTACACTGGTTCATGAGCATCTTAACCCAAGGGAGAGCGTGCTGATGGTGAGGTATCAGTTCTACACGTGCCAGCGATCTGAAGGTCAGGAAGTGGTGAGCTACATCGCCGAGCTAAGGCGACTTGTAGGACAATGTGAGTTTGATGGCTACTTGGAGCAGATGCTCAGAGACTTTTTTGTACTGGGCATTGGCCATGAGACCATCCTACGAAAACTTTTGACTATAGAGACACCGACCCTTAGTAAGGCCATTGCGATAGCACAGGCATTTATGTCCACCAGTGATAACACCAAATAAATCTCTCAGTACACAAGTGCTAGCAATGTTCATAAATTAACTGGAACTGTGTTTGCAAGCAGAAATGTACAGGGCAGAACCCACGAGTCTGCAACTGCCAGCAGGCCTCAGGTGACCCAGATGACTCAGAATCCCCAACAAAGGATGAATGCAAGGCAATTCACATCTTGTTGGCGTTGTGGAGGCTTCCATTCAGCCTATTCATGCCGCTTCAAAGGGTATGTTTGCAAGAGCTGTGGAACAATGGGGCACCTCCAATGAGCTTGCAAATGAGCTGCAAGCTCTGCAAAACCTGCTAACCACCACGTGGCAGAGGAAGATCGGTCCATGGTGGATCAAAGCAATTTCGAGCCTCAGAGAGAGGAGGCAGATGCTGAAGTACACGGGGTGCACACATTTTCGACGAAATGTCCACCTATAATGCTAAATGTAAAATTGAATGGCTTACCCGTAGCCATGGAACTGGACACTGGCGCTAGCCAATCCATCATGAGTGAAAAGATGTTTGAGAGACTGTGGTGCAACAAGGCATTCAGACCAGCCCTGAGCCCCATCCACACGAAACTGAGAACATACACCAAAGAGCTTATCACTGTCCTGGGCGGCGCCATGGTCAAGGTCACCTACGAGGGCACGGTGCATGAACTGCCACTCTGGATTTTCCCGGGTGATGGCCCCACACTGCTTGGAAGGAGCTGGCTGGGCAAAATCCGCTGGAACTAGGATGACATCCGAGCACTATTACATGTCGATGAGGCCTCATGTATCCAGGTTCTTAACAAATTTCCTTCCCTTTTTGAGCCAGGCATTGGAAACTTTTCCGGGGTGAAGGTACAGATCCACTTGGTCCCAGAGGCACGACTCATTCACCACAAGGTGCGAGTGGTACCTCACATGATTAGGGAGAGAGTGGAAATCGAGCTGGACAGGCTGCAACGCGAGGGCATAATCTACCCAGTGGAATTCAGTGAGTGGGCCAGCCCAATTGTTCCAGTACTCAAAAGTGATAGCACGGTCAGGATTTGCAGCGATTATAAAGTAACTATTAATCGTTTCTCGCTACAGGACCAATACCCGCTACCTAAGGCAGACGACCTATTTGCGATGCTGACAGGAGGCAAGACGTTCACCAAGCTCGACCTGACTTTGGCCTACGTGACGCAGGAGCTGGAGGAGTCTTCGAAGGGTCTCACCTGCATCAACACGCATAAGGGACTGTTCACCTACAACAGATGCCCGTTTGGAATTCGGTCGCCTGCAGCGATCTTCCACAGAAACATGGAGAGCCTACTCAAATCGGTACCACGCACAGTGATTTTTCAGGACGATATATTGGTCATGGGTCGGGACACCATCGAGCACCTACAAAACCTGGAGGAGGTCCTCCAGCGACTGGATCACGTAGGGCTGCGGCTGAAGAGGTCGAAATGCGTCTTCATGGCAACAGAAGTGGAGTTTTTGGGGAGAAAGATCACGGCGGACGGCATTCGGCCCACAGATGCCAAGACAGAGGCTATCAGGAACGCACCCAGGCCACAGAACGTCATGGAGCTGCAGTCGTTCCTGGGACTCCTCAACTATTTTGGTAACTTCCTACCGGGGTTAAGCATCCTTTTAGAGCCCCTACATGTGTTATTGCGTAAAGGTGAGAACTGGGTATGGGAAAAAAAAACAAGTAATTGCTTTTGAGAAAGCCAGAAATATTTTATGCTCCAACAAGCTGCTTGTATTGTATAACCCGTGTAAAAGACTTGTGCTAGCATGTGACGCGTCGTCGTACGGAGTCGAGTGTGTATTACAACAAGCTAACGTTGCGGGGAAGTTGCAACCTGTCACCTATGCTTCCAGGAGCTTGTCTAAGGCCGAGAAGGCCTACAGCATGATTGAGAAAGAGGCATTAGCGTGTGTGTTCGAGGTAAAGAAAATGCATCAGTACCTGTTTGGCCTCAAATTTGAGCTGGAAACCGATCACAATCCCCTCACATCCCTGTTCGCTGAAAACAAGGGGATAAATACTAACGCCTCAGCACACATACAAAGGTGGGCACTCGCGCTATCAGCGTATAACTATACCATCCACCACAAGCCAGGCACCGAGAACTGTGCGGATGCTCTCAGTCGGCTACCGTTGCCCACCACCGGCTAGAAATGGCGCAGCCTGCAAACTTGTTGATGGTGGCGCAGCCCGCAGGCTTGTTGATGGTCATGGAAGCGTTTGAAAGTGATAAATCACCTGTCACGGCCCGCCAGATTAGGACTTGGACCAGCCAAGATCCTCTGCTGTCCCTAGTAAAAAACTATGTACAGCATGGGAGCTGGGCCAGCATCCCCGTTGAAATGCAACAGCCAATCAAGCCATTCCAGCGGCGAAAGGACGAGCTGTCCATTCAGGCAGACTGCCTGTTGTGGGGTAACCGCGTAGTGCTACCAAAAAATGGCAGGGAGACGTTCATCTCGGATCTCCACAGCACACACCCGGGTATAGTAATGATGAAAGCGATAGCCAGATCCCATGTGTGGTGGCCTAGTATTGACTCTGACTTAGAGTCCTGTGTACGGCAATGCAGCGTATGTGCTCAGTTGAGCAACGCGCCCAGAGAGGCACCACTAAGTTTGTGGTCCTGGCCCTCCAGACCATGGTCGAGGATCCATGTCGACTATGCGGGCCCGTTTCCCAGTAAAATGTTCCTGGTGGTGGTGGATGCTTTTTCAAAATGGATTGAATGTGAAATAATGTCGGGAAGCACCGCCACCACCACCATTGAAAGCCTGAGGGCCATGTTTGCCACCCACGGCCTGCCTGACATACTGGTCAGTGACAAAGGGCCATGTTTCACCAGTGCCGAATTTAAAGAGTTCATGACCCGCAATGGGATCAAACATGTCACCTCGGCCCCGTTTAAACCAGCCTCCAATGGGCAGGCAGAGCGGGCAGGACAAACCATCAAACAGAGCTTTAAACGAGTCACAGAAGGCTCACTCCAAACCCGCCTGTCCCAAGTACTGCTCAGCTACCGCACGAGACCCCACTCGCTCACAGGGGTGCCCCCGGCTGAGCTACTCATGAAAAGGACACTTAAAACCAGACTCTCGCTGGTTCACCCCAACCTGCATGATCAGGTAGAGAGCAGGCGGCAGCAACAAAATGTAAATGATGGTCGTGCCACTGTGTCACGGGAAATTGATCTGAATGACCCTGTGTATCTGCTAAACTATGGACATGGTCCCAAGTAGATCGCGGGCACGGTGATAGCTAAAAAAGGGAATAGGGTGTTTGTAGTCAAACTAGACAATGGACAAATTTGCAGAAAGCACCTGGATCAAACGAGGATGCGGTTCACAGAGTGCCCTGAACAACCCATAGCAGACACCACCTTTTTCGAGCCCACAACACACACTCAAAGGATCAACGACACCACGCCGGACCAGGAAATCAAACCCATAACGCCCAACAGCCCAGCAAAGCCAGGCTCACCTAGCAGCCCTGCAGGGCCAAAAACACACTAGCCCAGCGAGGGCACAGCCAACACACCAGAACAGACATTTGTACCGAGGCGGTCCACCAGGGAAAGAAAGGCTCCCGACCACCTCACCTTGTAAATAGTTTTCACTTTGACTTTGCGGGGGGAGTGATGTGTATCTGTAAAGCATGCACTCCCATGTTCCGCCACCAGGGAGCTCATCCCCTGAAGTCCCAAGGGATCCCAGCATCCCTTGGGAGCACTGTATATAAGCCGGCTCCTAAGGCCTGTTCCTCACTCTGGAGTGTCTTATTAAAGACTGAGGTCACTGTTACTTTAATATCCCTGTGTGCAGTCTCATCTGTGTTAAGAACACAATAGTTGCCACCTCCTTTCCTCCACTTCCTCCTCCTCAGTTCTTCGCCGTATGCTTGGTGGCAAGGGCTGTGCTCTCATGATGGCGACATTGTGCAGCATGCAGCAGACCACGGCGAATCGTGAGACATGTTCTGGCGAGTACTGCAGGGCTCCTCCAGTGTGGTCCAGGCAGTGGAAGGTGAGGACCCCAATGGTCTGCTCGATAAAATTCCATGTGGCACCATGGCGTTTATTGTATGCATGTTGCCCATGTGTGGTTGGACTGCGCACCGGACTCATGAGCCAGGTGATCAGCGGATAGCCCTTGTCGCCCAGTAGCCACTCTCTGCTTTGTCACGGTGGCTGAAAAGTGGATGGTATAGCAGACTGCTCAGGAATGAAGGCATCATGGCTGCTGCCAGGACATCAATCATTGACTTGCATGATGCGCTGAGTAAAAACATAAGGACATAAGAAATAGCAGGAGTCGGCCATTTGGCCCCTCGAGCCTGCTCCACCATTCAGTAAGATCATGGCTGATCTTCAAACTCAATTCACTTTCCTGTCCTATCACCAGATCTCTTGAATTCCCTAGAGTTCAAAAATCTATCAATCTAAGTCTTGAATATACTCAGCGACTGAGCATCCACAGCTCTTTGGGGCAGAGAATTCCAAAGATTCACAACCCTCTGAGTGAAGAAGTTCCTCCTCATCTCAGTCTGAAAAGGCCTACCCCTTATCCTGAGACTATGACCCCTGGTTCTAGACTCTCCAGCCAGGGGGAACAATCTCTCAGCATCTAATTTCTGTTTCAGAAAATATCTTAATTATTATTACTCTTCTCACAACTCCCAAGAAATGTTGAGAACTAATAAGCTGCTGATTGAATGATGTCTGAGACTTTACTCGGGATGTTTTGATTGTGATATAGGCTTCCTCTGTATAATCAATGCAATTAATGGGGTTGGCATAATTAATCCAGCAGAATTACCTGCTTGACAGTTTGTATGCTTAATTGAAATATACTTTCTGTCGAAGTCATCTTAATCTTATGAATATTAATGATTCACCAATGGTGACCTTTAAGGTTGATTTGAAAATAAAAGAGCTGCTATATAACTAACTCCTTCGGCACAATTAATCTCTTGTCCATCATTAAGAGCAAACTTGTTCAGATTGGAAGCAATCGTCAGATCTGACATTTTATATTATGACATTGTCACCGTGCTTTGAATATGATGCAAACCCAGCAACTTTCATGAGTGCACGCTCCCTGGAGACCATCCACAGTCACCAATGACGTTAACTATATGACTGTGCAACATCATATTTTATAAGATAAAAGCTTACGGTGTATTAAACTGTATTTAAAGAGCAAGTGCTACCATCTATTTACCACACTAGCCGGGTAGACATTTATTTTTCGGACATAAAACAGGCGCAAAGCATACCAATTTAGCAGTAGGATGGACTATGCCCAACCTGCGCAGTCATTGGTCCCATTGCCAAATTCGTGAGACTCATTCTTTAGGTGTCCAGGGCACCTTGATTATGTAAATTAGGGGACTAATGTCTGTTAAAGGTCCCCTTTCACAAAATGGTCGCCCCATGATAGAGGCAGATGTTGGGTCTTCTCCGCTCAGGATTCTTCAGTGGCCCTGGTCACCAACTAAAGGTAAATTTTTGATATTTTTTTAAAAGCACCTTCCAATGGAGCCAATGCAGGAGAGTACCCCCAGCTCCACAGAAGTACACCCCCTGCCCCCTCTCCCCTCCATAGCCTGCTTCAATCTTCGTCCCGGGACTTACCTGAAGGCAGCAGGTCTCCAATCGTCCTTGTTAACCCTTGCCACTGGATAAAGGCCTAGCTCTATCAAGCCCGTGTGGTGGCTGATGTGCAACGGTCATCACATGTTAAAAAGATTCACGCACAGGCATCTTCCACCCCTTCGATTGGAGTGGAGTTCAGGACTGGAATATTGGGTCCTTCATTGAAACATCTGTGAACCCATGTGGAAGCAAGTCATCCTCATTCGAGGGACCGCATATGATGATAATGCTGTCGGCTGGAATTGATTTCTCCCGTGGACCTGACGAGGAGCGACCAATATCGGCAGCTCCCCCGGAGTATGCAGATGGGGCCCGAGGACCAATTTCTATTGATTCTTGGGCCTCTTGCTTCGAGCGCAGTCTGTCTTCATAATGCCAAATCTGGGCCCGATAATGGACCCAGATTAATTTCTATCCCTTGGCTGAATAAGTGCATATCCTGAAAAACTGTGCAGATTAATAGTTTATGGCACAACAACATCTTGGATTTATATAGCACCTTTAATGTAGTAAAACCTCCCAAGGAGCTTCAAAGGAGTGTTATAAAACAAAAACATTGACACAGACCCACATAAGGGGAAATTAGGGCAGGTGACCAAAAGCTTGGTCAAAGAGGTAGGTTTTAAGGAGCATCTTAAAGGTGGAAAGAGAAGTAGAGAGGCGGAGAGGTTTAAGCAGGGAGTTACATATTAAATGAAGCTGCTGCGAGATTAATGAAAATCAACCAGGGTGCTGAGCAGCTAGAAAGTGCAAATCGCAATTTTTTCACCTGCTGAAACTTCAAGGCCGCAAATATATAATTTAAAATTTCCTCCTAACACTGCATTTTAAAAACGCACATGCCTGAGTAATGCTGCTGGTATGTAGCAAGCAAATAGCTTGGAGTTATCCTCCCCATTCACATCTCAAAAATTGGAGTGAATGGAGATCTGTACATGTCTACTGAAATGCTTAATTTCTAAAAGTTGGAAAAGAGCTATTTTTCTTTTCCATCTTCATATTAATAATTATATTTTTCAAATAGCCGCCCACACAGTTATTGGCTTCAGTCCATTAATGTTTCATTTTTATGCCCGTTTATAAACAGGATCATCTCTTGGAGCAGGAGTTTCGCTCTCTGGGATTGGGGGCTGGAGAATGGGACCATGTGGATGGTGTACCTGAAAGGTGTCATTGGCTTGATACTTGCCGCATTTTCACTGTATGATATGCTAGTTCCTTTTCGAATACAGGTGGTGAAAAATTCAAAGCAAAAGTAAAGAAAATTCACATTATGAAATGATTTTAACACTTTTCATTGGTTTATAACATTACAAGATGAGGAAGGCCATTTTAATTCATCCGGTTGCAAAAAAGCCAGTGATCCCCCACCAAAGTATCCAACTGATTATTGTACTGTTGCACTAATGTACTTGCACCTTAAAATGAGTACGCAGGGACTAACACGTGAAAGGATCATAACACACAGGTTTCTGCCTTACACAAAGTCAGTCTCTGATCTTAACTCAGGGGACGTTACAAAACTGAAAGAAACAGCTTCCCAAATGTAGGAAGCAAAATTCGGATGGCAGGGCCGGCCTCTCCACACCTGCTGTTGACAAGTTAAATAGTGGTTTGTGTCAGGGTCTGTTAGCAGCTTATTTGCCTGTCTTCATAGGCCAGAAGGCTTAATTTACAGAGAGAAAAATAAACAGGTGGAAATAAAAATCCCTTATGTTAAAAATTACTTTTGCGGTGTGCTATTAAATGGAATAAATTCTGTTTACTTCTTTTTCCTCATGTATTTTTCTCTCCTCCCCACTGGTCCTGAAGGTACTGATGCTTACTTGGGCTGCACCTGTCCTCTGGCATCTCAACCAAAAGGCTATTATTTATGCATGAACCTTGACATTAACTGTCAACAGGCCATTCAACTGTGGAGGGGTTATCACAGCTGAGCGAGCTCCTGCCTTCACCTGGTGTCCATGCATGTATACTTCCAGCAATATCACTGGACAGCAATCAGGAACAGAATCCTTGGTTGATTTCCCTCACCCCTCCCCAACTGAGAGGTCCTGAGACCAATTGTACTGTCTCTACTTCCACCATGTTTGAGATCAGCTAACAGCACTATCAGCGAATCATACCGGTATGCTCTCTACTCCTCAGCTATTAGATTAACTTGTGCAGCCATTGGGAAAGCTGCCTACTACTGGTTTTAAGCATTAATGGTCTCAGTAATGATGAAACTTTTCTCAAATCTTACCATTTAATGCACGCATACAAAAAACTGTTAATTGTAATTTTTCTCCTAGCTCAAAGCCAGTTCTGAGAAATGTCAGGAATAGCACTTAAAGCTATGTCTAATGCTATGTTGTGGCAGGGTTTTTGTTTTATTATCCGAAAGAGACACATATCTGTTCCAGTTTTATAAATAAAAATCAGCACCGCAGGTGAAAAAGTCCTTCAACTTTGAGATATGCATTATTATTCTTTTAGACGTTTTGGCAAGTTCACTGGAAACAGCATGTCAAAGGAAATTGTTCCCCAGACCAGTAATTTATAGCATTGCTTAACCATGCTGTGAAGTCACATGTCTCTGACACACTGCTCTTCAGTTGCTTATATTGGGCTTAGGTGCTATTTCCTGCCATTTCTCAGAACAGGCTATCTTTCATAGCAAAGCTAATTCTATGCAGATAATTCTATGCAGATAATTCTTGTAAACTTCAATAATACAGTTATAATAGTAATAGACACTACTTACCATCTCTGGGTGTAAACTTATTTACTCTTTAACGATGATTTCCTTTTCTCCAAGCAGTAAATGTGTTGCAGTGTGGATATGCATGTATTATCACATCTGTCGGACAGGAGTCTGCACTGACCACAAGGTGAACTTTGTGAGTTTTCTAAAAGCACTATGTGCATCCACAGCTGGATTAGTATTTCTAGATTTGTGCTTTCTGTACAATAAGTTGTTGGACTCTATTCTGTAACATTGCAGATTTAATTTAAGAAGTCTGAAATGACCAAAAGATAACAAACAAATCTATACTATTATAACACAATTTGAGTCACTTTGAGTCATATTTTCCACTCTTTGTTAGTGTTGGCAAAAATGTGAGTAATAATAATAATAACTTTTATTTATATAGCGCCTTTAACGTAGTAAAACATCCCAAGGCTCTTCACAACAGTGTTACAGACAAACAGATAAATTTGACACCGAGCTACAGAAGGAATTAAGGCAGATGATCAAAAGCTTGTTTAAAGAGGGGATTTTAACAAGCGTCTTAAAGGAGGCAAGCGAGGTAGAGAGGCGTAGAGGTTTAGGAAGGGAGTTCCAGAGCTTAGGGCCCAGGCAGCTGAAGGCACGTCCACTGATGGTTGAGCAGTTATAATGAGGGATGTTAAAGAGGCCAGAATTTGAGGAGCGCAGACATCTTGTGGGGTTGTGAGGCTGAAAAAGATTACAGAGATAGGGAGGGGCAAGTCCATGGAGTGATTTGTAAACAAGGATGAGAATTTTGAAATCGAGGTGTTGGAAAGTGTGAGGTCATGCACTTTGGAAGAAAAAATCAAAGAACACGTTATTATTTAAATGGAGAAAGATTGCAAAGTGCCGCAGTACAGCGGGACCTGGGGGTACTTGTGCATGAAACACAAAAGGATAGTATACAGCAAGTGACCAGGGAGGCCAGTGGTATCTTGGCCTTTATTGCAAAGGGGATGGAGTATAAAAGCAAAGAAGTCTTGCTACAACTATATAAGGTATTGGTGAGGCCACACCTGGAATACTGCATGCAGTTTTGGTTTCCATATTTACGAAAGAATATACTTGCTTTGGAAGCAGTTCAGAGAAGGTTCACTAGGTTGATCCCGGTGATGAGGGGGTTGACTTATGAGGAAAGGTTGAATAGGTTGGGCCTCTACTCATTGGAATTCAGAAAAATGAGAGGTGATCTTATCGAAACGTGTAAGATTATGAGGGGGCTTGACAAGGTGGATGCAGAGAGGATGTTTCCACTGATGGGGGAGACTAGAACTAGAGGGCATGATCTTAGAATAAGGGGCCGCCCATTTAAAACAGAGACGAGGAGAAATTTCTTCTCTCAGAGGATTGTAAATCTGTGGAATTCGCTGCCTCAGAGAGCTGTGGAAGCTGGGACATTGAATACATTTAAGACAGAAATAAACAGTTTCTTGAACGATAAGGGGATAAGGGATTATGGGGAGCGGGCGGGGAAGTGGAGCTGAGTCCATGATCAGATCAGCCATGATCTTATTGAATGGCGGAGCAGGCTCGAGGGGCCGTATGGCCTACTCCTGTTCCTATTTCTTATGTTCTTATGTTCTTATGTTAACTGGGAGCCAATGTAGGTCAGAAAGCACAGGGGTGATGGATGATCTTGACTTGGTGTGGGTTAGTACACGGGCTGCTGAGTTTTGGATCACTTCAAGTTGACTTGTGTGGAATGTGGCAGGCCGCCCAGGAATGAGTTGGAGTAGTCAAGTCTAGAGGTAACAAAAGCATGAATGAGGGTTTCAGCAGCAGAACAGCTGAGGCAGGGCGGAGGCGGACAATGTTACAGAGGTGGAAAAAGACGGTTTTAGTTATGCCGCGGATATGTGGCTGGAAATTCATTTCAGGGTCAAATATGACACCTAGGTTGCAAACAGTCTTGTTCACTCTCAGATTGATGGTAGGGAGAAGGATGGAGTCAGTGGTTAGGGAACGCAGTTTGTGGCGGGGACCAAAGATAATGGCTTCGGTCTTCCCAATATTTAATTGCAGAAAATTTCTGTTCATCCAATATTGGATGTCGGACAAGCAATCTGACAATTTAGATACCAAGCAGGGGTCGACAGAAGTGGTGGTGAGGTAGAGCTGAGTGTCGTCTGCGTACATGTGGAAACTGACTCCGTGTTTTCGGATGATATTGGCAAGGGGCAACATATAATGCTGTCACCTCGGTTGGAAAGCAGTTACAAACTAGTCACCCATGTTTAGCACTACTCCATTCCAAAAATTAATTCATGTACATTAGCAAAATTGAGAAAAGGCCGAATTTTGCTTGTTCAGAGCGCGTAAGGTCATCAATAAGGAACTCACACAGCTTTCTACAGCTTCAGATTCAAATAGAAGTGAAATAATTTAATTTAAGTGAAATAAGATTATGTATTATCACCACAATAGTGCTAGAAGTGAATAGTACAGTCAATTTACATTGACTATCTCCCTGATGAACTCCTGTCTTCCAAACTCCCTGAGATGCTCAGATAACAATTGGACTAATATCACTAACTCCTCACCATAGATGTTGAAATAGGTTATTTTAATTCTGCCTAACTCATTGGAAAGCCAACATTTGGGGTATTCTATACAGTTTTGGATACCCTCATTTTAAAAGGATGTTGAAGCAATGGAAAGAATTCAGTTGATCCTGGGAATTAAAAATCTATGTTGTCAAGAGCCTCACAGAATTGAATCACTGTAAAAAAAAAAATGAAACAGCCAGAATTTTCTGGAGTCCATGCAGGCAGGATTGGAGGCGGGTCGGGACCCTTAACCTCAGGTGCATTTGTCAGTGTGGCAGCGACCCAAAAGGCAGAGACGGCCGAGCTAATTCAGATGATTATTAGATATTTGTCAGACCCTTAAGCATTTTTTATCCCTACCTTTCAAATTTCACTGGATGACCACGGGAATCACGCAGCTCGGGAATCATGTCTGTGAACCTGATGTTTTTTTTGTCTTATAGCACTCCTGTGAAGCACCTTGGGACGTTTCACTACATTAAAGGCACTATATAAATAGAAGTTGTTGTTGTTGTTGAGGTGGAAGTTGAGTGGCCATTGATCCTGCTCATTAGTGCACAACATGGAAAGCACAATAAATACTTCCACCTGAACCCTGGTTATTTTCCTGTTGCTGACTGCATTGTTAGCTCGAATTTAGCTTTCTAGAGGTTGCCAGTGTTTTCAGCAAAGTTGGGATCCAATGTCAGCTCATTGGTATAACCTATCACACCACTGACAGATTGCTTCTGTCACCTCTACTTGACCTGCCATCTATTCCATCAGCATAAGTGATGTTTATACTGTCTCACCTTGGTCCTCAGAATCGGACCACGATGAACCCCAACACCAGCAGCATCAGGCACACCAGATGCAGCAACAGCAACACCACCAACCTTCTCCTCACCAACCTGATTCTGCACAGGACAGAGGGCATCAGCGCAGGGTTGCACTGCGCTGGAGGCGATACCCCCAGCACAGGGTATACAGGCACAGGATGAGCTTCCTCAATATGACTGAGCAGCAGTGCCAAAGGAGACTCAGGCTATTGTGCCAGGTCATCGCAGACATTTGCAGATTGCTGGAGCAAGACCTGCAGCCCAGAGGAGCGGGTGGCTACGTCTTACCAATGGCTGTCAAAGTCACCACCACCCTCAATGTCTTTGCTTCAGGCTCCTTTCATGGATTTGCAACATTTATGGCAACTCGCAGTCGGCCAACCACAGATGTATCACACAGGTCACCGATGCTCTGATAAGTCAGCCAATGACATCAAGTTTTCCACTGATGAAGTCAATGTTACTGAGTGGCTGCTCGGCTTTGCGGCTCTGGCTGGCTTCCCACGGGTGCAAGGCATCATCGACTGCACACATGTGGCCATCAGGGCACCCCATCATCACCCAGGAGTCTTTATCAACCGCAAGGGCTTCTACTCCCTCAATGTGCAGCTTGTCTGCAACGCATGTCTGTGTCCAATTCCCTGGCAGCTGCCATGACTCTTTTGACCTGCGCCAGTCCACCCTCCCTCAGATCTTCACTCTTTACTGGCTGGCTGCTTGGCGACAAAGCCTATCCACTGACGACATGGCTCATGACACCCTTGAGGAGGCCAAGTACTGAGGTTGAGGAGAGATATAATGAAAGCTACATTTCCACCAGATGTGTCATAGAGTAGAAAATAGGTATGCTGAAAATGCACTTCAGATGCTTTGACACCTCTCAAAGAGTCCCTCAGTACGCACCAGCCAGGGTCTCCAGAATCGTCGTTGTCTAATGCGCCCTACACAACATAGTTTAGCAGCATGGATTAGCGCTGCATGAGGATCAAGTCTCTGAACACACAGCCTCTTCATCGGAGGAGGAGGAGGAGCAACAACTGGAAAATGAAGAGGAGGAAGAGCAGGAGAAACCTGCTGTCTAGATCCCACCAGCACCCGAGCACATTGCTGCCCGGGAGGCCAGGGATGGGCTCATCATGGCCAGATTTACTTAACTTCAGGTATTTCACCCACATAGCTGCCATATGTTGTGCCAGGTCTTCAACCCCCACCCCCACAACACCATAAAGCATCCCTACAATAACCAGGCCAGTCCTTTCCTACTGGCCACTATTGCTGGAGGTAACGTTATGCCTCACCATTCACTCCAACTCACTAAGCCACGTGCAAAGTTTCGGACACAATTGACCATGACCGGAAAGTGGTGTAAATAAGAATTTTTATCTGTGACATCACATTAACGGAAACCTCACACAAACAGTTATTAAAACACCCAAGTAATTACCCTTGTGCATCTACTTGTGTGTCACCTTTCTCTTTCAGGTGCTTCTACGAGATGCTACTCCGGTGGCTTCAGCAAAGGTAGAAGCAGTTTACTCATTTCCCTGCTGCATCTGCTTAGACACTTTTTGGCAGATGTCCTCTGGGTTTTGGAGCCAGTGATGGCCCCGCCAAAGACTGCTCCTCCTCCTCCGACTGTGCAGGGGCAGACTCGGCCATCGGGATCCAAGGAGGCATCTGGGGCTCTGACTGAGGGAGAGGCAATGGGGGAGAAGTGTGAGCACTTTGAGAGGAGCCCCCACTTCTCTGTCCTCTCTCTCCGTCATCCCTCTCATGAGCCTGCTAGTAAGGAGCTGGAGAGCGCCTTGCTACACAGCAGTGGGGACATGATGACCTAAGTGTACGCTTACACCGCTCCTAGAGAGCAGGTGTATGAGCATCTGCCATCTGTTCTCCATAGTTTCCATGTGCTGCTGTGAGTAGCGCATTAGCTGTTCCATGCAGCTAGCCATCCTTTCCTGGAAGTGCATACAGTCACCATTGCCTGGATCATGGTGGTGCTCATGTTGGAGATGGACTCCCCCATTCTCTGCACATTTGCAGACATCGCGGTCGCAAAACCTGTCAAAGCCTCCTGCACTTCTTGTTGGAACCTCCAGGATCGTTCTCTTTCTGGATGGCCCATGAGGCTTAGCATCTGCATGAAGCTCAACAGAGCTGGGAGCGTCCGGCGCCCTCCAGCAAGGAGTCTCCACAGCTGTCCCTGTTTCCACCATCCACTCTTGCTCAATTGTGACTTGTGAGACACCAGGTGACAACACTACTCTATCTCGCATGGGGCCCACTGAGCTGTGTGTATCTGCGCTGGTGCTGGGTGCGCTTATGTCTGGGGACAGTGCTCCCTCAGAAGCTGGAGCTTCCTCTGAGGAGTTGTCTTCCTCTTCCTCCAGGGCAATGAGGGAGGGGTGGGGTGCGGCAGGGGCTCTTGATGGACCGGTGGGAGAGTAAAGAGATGATTTAGACTGTCATATCAAGAATGCAGTAATGATACCATTATGCACATGATGAACATATACTGTGTTCGCTGCTCACGATGTGGTCTCCTCTACATTGGGGAGACCAAGTGTAGATTGGGTGACCGCTTTGTTGATCATCTACGTTGAGTCCATAAGAGTGACCCTGAGCTTCTGGTCACCTGTCACTTTAATTCTCCGCTCCACTCCCACTCTGATATCTCCGTTCTTGGACTCCTCCCCTGTTCCAATGAAGCTCAGCGCAAGCTCAAGAAACAGCACCTCATCTTTCATTTAGGCACTTTACAGCCTTCTGCACTCAACATCGAGTTCAACAATTTCAGAGCATAACCTTTAGCCATCTTTGGCTCCCTTTCCCTCCCCCCCACCATCTTATTTTTTTTTCCTCTTTGTCTATAATGGCAGCTGGTCATTACTACGACATTCACACCCTATCCAGATGAATCTTTTCCTAACCTCTATGCCCGAACTTGGTGAACGCTAAGGCCCGCCCATTTCTCGGCAGTCCCCGGGCAGAAGGTACCTTTTTGCTGCCGCTGCCGCTGGGGCCAGTCGGGACGAATTTCGCTATGGTTGTATCGGTGACAGCGGCAGCAGCAGGCAGCGGGAGTTGGTGGGTGAGAGCGGGCGTGAGCAGTAGGCGGCAGCACTGGGCGCTAGGTGCAGACCTCTCGAATTGGCAAAGATCGGAGGCCGTACACCGCGCATGCGCGAGACTTGGGATTTTTTTTTGTTTCCTCTGGGCGATGACATCACTTTTGCTGCGATTGGGACTGATGGCGCAGCTGCGCATGCTCATAAAAGCTGTGCACTCACTTGCACCTGCCAGTTGGAGAGGGATCAGTTTTGGAGAGAGAAATACAAATTGATCATCAGTCATCCATCAAGGAAAGTAATAATGAGCGGAAAAAAAGCTTCCAAGAAGTCTGATGGAGCCAAGCCCAGAGCTCCCTGGTTTAATGATGATCAGCTGGAGGAGCTTGTGTGTGTAGTGGAGCGCTGGTATAAAGACCTCACCCGGGATGGTTGTGGCAAGCCTCCACCACCCCAATATGGACGCATTTGGAGGGAGATTGGGGAGGCCGTGACCTCAGTGGGCAACATTGTGTGGGATGGAGACCAGTGTCGGAAACGGTGGAACAATGTGGTGGCATCAGCAAGAGTGAGTAAACATTTATTGGACCACTGCTGTGCAACTCCAAAAGGTTCTGTGCCACTTGTGTCTGTGTGTGAGTGTGTGTGCTGCATGAGCAAAAAGGGTAAAGGCTGCAACATTTCTTTCTGTAGAAAAAAAGAACATCCAAGGCATCAAGCCTGAGTGCCATGGGAGGGGGCCTAGCAGATGTCATCGAGTTGAGCAGCCTAGAGGAGTGTGCCTTGGCATTTGTGGGTGACCACCGCCATGCAACCACAAAGGGTGATGCAGATCCCGTGCTAGAGCATGGTAAGCTTATACTAAACTCCGGTCTGCGTCACGCTCATGTCATGAAAGGTCATGCAATGTTAAGTCAAATGCCTTTTAACACACCGTGTTTTGGCAATTAATGGTGTGCTCATGTAACAAAGGAACTCCTTGAAGTAAGAATGTTAAATGTGATGGCTCACATGTCAGCTTGACCATCCCCACCCCCCAGCTCTACACTGAAATGTTGTCCTCTACTTGCAGATGTTGAATCGGACAGTACCGAGCAATGCACCCCATTCACCTCTGGCACACAAAGGCAGTGTGTGACACCAACTTCTCCCACCTTGACGTTGTCACCAGCCCAACACACCAGCTCCTTCCTCTACCCCCTCTCCAAAATCACCCTTATCCACTGCACCCACCTTCGCCACCCAGAGTCACGAAGACCAGGACGGAGAGGAGGGAGAAGTGCCAGTCTTCGAACCACTTGAGGTCAAGGAGGTGGAAGAGGAGGACTTCAGCCTCCTGACATGTGTGCCACCTGTCCGGCCAACATTGGTGTTGGGGTTCGACTTAGAAACGTAGAAACATAGAAATTTACAGCGCAGAAGGAGGCCATTTTGGCCCATCATGTTCGCGCCAGCCGACAAAGAGCCACACGGCCTTCAGTCAGCAGTCCTGAAGGTTATATATAAACCTATGAACAATGAACAATGGCAGACAGGTAAAGAGCATCCTGCCCAATCAGTCCGCCTCACACAACCGCGATACCCCATGTATTGCAAAATTTTATACTCCACCCCACCCGGAGACATGCGATCTCCTGGGAGAGGCAAAAAAACAGATAAAACCCAGGCCAATTGGGAAAAAAAATCTGGGATACTCCTCTCCGACCTATCCAGGCAATCAAAACTAGTCTAGGTGATCACTCTGGCCATATTAGATTCCCTGAAGTACTTACCATTGTGTCTGCGCCAACCAACAAGAGGTTATCCAGTCTAATCCCACTTACCAGCTCTCGGTCCGTAACCCTGCAGGTTATGGAAACTTCAAGTGCACATCCAAGCACCTTTTAAATGTGTTGAGAGTTTCTGCCTCCACCACCCTTCCTGGCAGTGAGCCTCTGCGTGAAGAAGCTTCTTCTCAAATCCCCTCGAAACCAACCACCAACCATCTTAAACTTATGCCCCCTCGTAATTGATTCCTTCACCAAGGGAAATAGGCCCTTGCTTTCCATTATATCCAGGCCCCTCAAAATGTTATACACCTCAATGAGGTCTCACCTCAGCCTCCTCTGTTCCAAGGAGAACAAACCCAGCCTATCCAATCTGCCCTTATAGCTAAGATTCTCTATTCCAGACAGCGTCCTCCTAAATCTCCTCTGCACCCTCTCCAGTGCAGTCACGTCCTTCCTATAATACGGTGACCAGAACTGCACGCAGTATTCCAGCTGTAGCCTAATCAGTGTTCTTCCAGACATCTTAGAATTCGAGTCGGATGAAGCAGGAACAAGTGCTGGGAGGCGCAGAGGCCATGGCGGAAAATCCACCAAGCCGCAAGCACCCAGGATGATGCAACAATCCGATGAGGATGGAGGACGGCTGGCAGCAATTCAAGAAATGGTCCAGCTGTTGAGGACAAGCGTGGAACTAGGTCGAGATGTGCTGCAGACCGTGGCTGGAATAGCTGCCAGCATCGCCACCTTTGCTCAGCAGCATACTGCCAGTATGGAGCGGCTCATTAGTGCGGTGGAGCGCAACACCGACTCTGTTGAGGCGATGAGGCAAGCGATGGCTTCTGGCCATGTCATGCAACCCCCCGAACCCACATCATCGAGGCATACAGATCCCGAGGAGCCGGAGATGCCAGTGCCTTCAATCACGCCCCATACCTTCTCTCCAAGACAAACACGAAGCGCTCCGGTTACCCTCCTGCACAACGTGATGGAGCAGAGGCGGTGAGGGGCAGCAGTGTGGCACACCATGGTGAAGGCAGACCCATGAAGAGGATGATGGGCCTCACATTGTGGGGGGGTGGGGAGCGGTTGGGGGGAGAGAGGTGGTGGTAGTGGGTAGAGGGTTGGGTGTTGGTGGTGGATATGTTTTTTACTCTTCATTAAGTTGTGGCTGTTGTTTCACATGGGTCGTTGTCAATGTCACTTGACTGGTCCCGGAACAACTGTACATATGTTGGATTCAATTGTTTGCATGTTCTGTCACTTTGGCATGCTACACTATTCAATACAGTCACATTATTCACCCACTCTTGGTCAGTGTCTCATTTTTACATTATCTGAGGTGTGTCCTGAGAAAAAGACAAATCTCCTTCAGGTGTACTGCTGTCTGAGGAATCTCTTGCTCTCCACATATGATGCGATCATCAATGCAGGAAGGCTGGCATTAAATGAGAGACAGTCACACTACTTGCAGGGTACACATTAGGTCTTGCACTACAGTTCACTTTTTCTTAGGTCCACCATCGCGGAGTCCCACCCCTGATATCACATGTTCCTCAGGGACCTTGCAGTCCATTATATATATTTGTCCTTTTTCTATACTTGAGGTGATGCTGTTCTCACTATCAGATGCTGCGACCTGCCAGAGCATTACATGGTCGCATTTTCTCCTATTTACTCTGACAGAAGCTCATACCATCTGTGCACTCACATTCTGTCAATAACTCCGTTCTGCCTGCAATGGTCTAAAAACTCTTGTAGGGCATCTCCATTGAGCCTTTACCATCTGTTGGAACTCATTGCCGCTTCTTCCACCACACCTTCCCTTCAACGGAATACTTCTCATTTACATGTCTGAACTCATTCTGCGCAGCTTAAGGTCGGTCACATAAGTAATCCTGAGCCTCTGATAATGGTGCAGCATATGGATGCTACCCGGGATATGCAGCGCCACACCACTCTGAGTGATTCTCCCTGCTGCCCGATTCACAGCTAGCTCAGACCACCTTTTTGCCAGCGGTCCTTCTGGTGGGTGGGAGCACAATCTTAGAGGATCGTGCACGAGGAAAATCGCTGTTTTTGAGCCTCCGGCATGGGCGGGTGGCAAGAAGTTGTGCCGGCGGTACTTCACCGAGAAATCTCTTGGCGGACAGGACTTGGGCGGCAGATGGGCGAAACCTGAGGAATATAGTAAAAATTTTTTTCGAGGCGGAACTCTCACCAAATTCGGGCCCTATCATTACCATTTCAGTTCAGTCCATCATCCCTTTTGTCTCTCTTATCTCTCCTGCCTTCCACCCTTTCACAGACCTTCCCTTTTGTTCTTTCTACCACTCCCCCTTTCATTGCTTAAGAATGTGCTCTTTTCAAACATTTGGCAGTTCTGACAAAAGGTCGTTGACCCGAAACATTAACTCTCTTTTTCTCTCCACAGATGCTGCCTGACCTGCTGAGATTTACAGCATTCTCTGTTTTTATTTCAGATTCCAGCATCCGCAGTATTTTGCTTTAGTATGAATATTCACTGGCTGCTGACATCAGTCCCTATATGAGTAATCTGCTGGTCAGGTGGGCAGAGCAGTGGCAAATGGAATTTAATTCGGAGAAGTGTGAGGTAATGCACTTTGGGAGGGCTAATAAGGAAAGGGTATACACATTAAACAGTAGACCGCTTAAAAGTGTAGATGAACAAAGGTCCTTTGGAGTGCTTGTCCACAGATCCCTGAAAGTAGCAGGCCAGGTGGATAAGGTGGTTAAGAAGGCATACGGAATGCTTGCCTTTATCGGCTGAGGCATAGAATACAAGAACAGGGAGGTTATGCTTAAATTGTATAATACTCTGGTTAGGCCACAGCTGGAGTACTGCATGTAGTTCTGGTCGCCGTATTATAGGAAGGATGTGATTGCACTAGAGAGCGTGCAGAGGAGATTTACTAGGATGCTGCCTGAAATGGAGAATCTTAGCTATGAGGACAGATTGGATAGACTGGGTTTGTTCTCATTGGAACAGAGGAGGTTGAGAGGAAACCTCATTGAGGTGTACAAAATTTTGAGGGGCCTGGATATAATTGAGAGCAAGGGTCTATTTCCTTTGGTGGAGGGGTCACTTATGAGGTGGCATAGTTTTAAGGTGGTTGGTGGAAGGTTCAGAAGGGATTTAAGGGGAGGCTTATTCATGCAGAGGGTTGTGGGGGTCTTGAACTCACTGCCTGGAAGAGTGGTGGATGCAGAAACCCTCACCACATTTAAAAGGTGCTTGGATGTGCACTTAAAGTGTCGTAACCTGCAGGGTTACGGACCTAGAGCTGGTAATTGGGATTAGACTGGATAACCTGTTGTTGGCTGGCGTAGATACGATCGTAAGTATTGCAGGAAATCAAATATGGCCAAGGTGATCTCCTGGACTTGTTTCAATCGCCTGGATGGGTCGGAGAGGAATTTTCCCAGATTTTTTCTTTCCCCAATTGGCCTGGGTTTTTATCTGGTTTTTGCCTCTCCCAGGAGATCACATGGCTCTGATTGCGGTGGTGTGTAGAATGTTTTGGCACAAGGGGTGTCGCAGTTGTGTGGGGCGGTCTGGTTGGGCTGGGTGCTCTTTATCTTTCCGCCATTGTTCATTGTTCATAGGTTTATATGTAAGCTTCAGGGCTACTGACCGAACGCTGTTTGGCTCTTTGTCAGCTGGCGTGGACACGATGGGCCGAAATGGCCTCCTTCTGCACTGTAGATTTCTATGTTTCTATGTTTCTATGACTGCTGCATGCCATGTTATTGTATAAGATGTAATTCTGTCATCAGGTTGCTGAGATGTCCCCCTCTCTCAGTCTCCCATCTCCAGCTGCTCTGCGACTCCTGAGACTTCCAGGGTAACCTCCTCTGCTGCAGTTAAGGTGGTCAATGATGAAGGGGCACCTCCGGTTCTCTCCCTCTCGCTCTTATTATGGGCTTTCTACTCCTGCAATGAGGCAAAGAAGAGAAGTTTAAGTGAGAATGATGGAATGAGTGTAAGGAATGGATGGGCTACCTCTTTGAGCATGACTATGATGGAGTGGAGTGCCATTGCCAAATGGCCTCCGTATGTGTTAGTTGGTATGACTGCATTAGGATGAGTGCAAGTGTTAGGGGTGGTTAGTCAGATGGGGGTGTGATAATGTAGATAGAGTTGATTGAACGGCAAGGTATGTTAATGTGAATAATGATGTGCTGGAGCAGGCTTGGGCAGGCAGAGTGATGGGGATGTGATGAGAGGCACAGCAGGAGGAAGTTGAGTGTGGCTTTGCACTCACCTTTCCTGATCTAATGAGATCAATGAAGCGTTTGTGACACTGCACCCAGGTCCTCCTGACAACATCCCTGTTGATCTTCTCTGCTATTTAGAGCCAGGCTCCTTTGGTTGCTTGGGAGGTCTCTTCTGCCCATCCGTAGCGAAGAGGACCTCCCTGCGTGCTCTGACTCCCATCACAAGCATATGGAGCGCGTCATCTGAGAACCTGGGTGCAGCCCTCTGCCTCTGTTCAGTCTTGTTTGCAAGTGTTTGGAACACTCAAAAGCTCCAGTGCACTGCCTGCACAATCCTCGATGAAAATGCAATGTGGCCATGGATCCTTTAAATATCCCAACTGAAAACGCATCAGTGATGGTGTCATCAGACCTGCAATATTTAATCGAGCCGGGTAACGTGCAGGGCTACCTTACTAGGCCCCATTAAGGGAAAGTCGATCTCAGAAGCGGAATGCAATGAGGAGCGGGGTCGTGACCCATCGCAGTGACCGCCCACACCCAACCCACCCAGGTACAGAAAATTTCGGGCCAAATCTGAGAAAAATTGTAAGGGAAAATCCACTGATACTGTATGTGACATGAGCTTGTGAAAGATAAGGCGACAACACTGTATGACACTTTCAGTGTGGCACCCTAATGGGAATGTGAGATTGTTGAATTTATCACCCAGATGACAGTCCATTCTCCCATCCAACACCAGACTATTTTTTGTTCCCTGCTCCTTGGGGAACAAAGAAATGGCAGACCAGTTGAAAAAATACTTTGGTTCTGTCTTCGCGAAGGAAGACACAAATAACCTTCTGGAAATACTAGGGGAATGAGGGCCTAGTGAGAAGGAGGAACTGAAGGAAATCCTTACTAGTCGGGAAATTGTGTTAGGGAAATTGATGGGATTGAAGGACGATAAATCCCCAGGGCCTGCATCTCAGCATACTTAAGGAAGTGGCCCTAGAAATAGTGGATGCATTGGTGATCATTTTCCAACAGTCTATCGACTCTGGATCAGTTCCTATGGACTGGAGGGTAGCTAATGTAACACCACTTTTTAAAAAAGGAGGGAGAGAGAAAACAGGTAAATATAGACCGGTTAGCCTGACATCAGTGGTGGGGAAAATGTGGGAATCAATTATCAAAGATGAAATAGCAGCGCATTTGGAAAGCAGTGACAGGATCGGTCCAAGTCAGCATGGATTTATGAAAAGGAAATCATGCTTGACAAATCTTCTAGAATTTTTTGAGGATGTAACGAGTAGAGTGGACAAGAGAGAACCAGTGGATGTGGTGTATTTGGACTTTCAAAAGGCTTTTGACAAGGTCCCACACAAGAGATTGGTGTGCAAAATTAAAGCACATGATACTGGGGGTAATGTACTGATGTGGATAGAGAACTGGTTGGCAGACAGGAAGCAGAGAGTCGGGATAAATGGGTCCTTTTCAGAATGGCAGGCAGTTGACTAATGGGGTACCGCAGGGCTCAATGCTGGAACCCCAGCTATTTACAATATACGTCAATGATTTAGGTGAAGGAATTGAGTGTAATATCTCCAAGTTTGCAGATGACACTAAGCTGGATGGTGGTGTGAGCTGTGAGGAGGATGCTAAGAGGCTATAGGGTGACTTGGACAGGTTAGGTGAGTGGGCAAATGCATGGCAGATGCATTATATGTGGATAAATGTGAGGTTATCCACTTTGGGGGCAAAAACACGAAGGCAGAATATTATCTGAATGGCGGCAGATTAGGAAAAGGGGAGGTGCAACGAGACCTGGATGTCATGGTACATCAGTCATTGAAAGTTGGCATGCAGATACAGCAGGTTGTGAAGAAGGCAAATGGTATGTTAGCCTTCAAAGCTAGGGGATTTGAGTATAGGAGTAGGGAGGTCTTGCTGCAGTTGTACAGGGCCTTGGTGAGGCCTCGCCTGGAATATTGTGTTCAGTTTTGGTCTCCTAATCTGAGGAAGGACATTCTTGCTATTGAGGGAGTGCAGCGATGGTTCACCAGACTGATTCCTGGGATGGCAGGACTGACATATGAGGAGAGACTGGATCGACTGGGCCTTTATACACTGGAGTTTAGAATGATGAGAGGGGATCTCATTGAAACATATAAAATTCTGACGGGACTGGGCAGGAAGAATGTTCCCGATGTTGGGGAAGTCCAGAACCAGGGGACACAGTCTAAGAAGAAGGGGTAAGCCATTTAGGACTGAGATGAGGAGAAACTTCTTCACTCAGAGAGTTGTTAACCTGTGGAATTCTCTACTGCAGAGAGTTGTTGATGCCAGTTCATTGGATATATTCAAGAGGGAGTTAGATATGGCCCTTATGGTTAAAGGAATCAAGGGGTATGGAGAGAAAGCAGGAAAGGGGTACTGAGGTGAATGATCAGCCATGACCTTATTGAATGGTAGTGCAGGCTCGAACGGCCAAATGGCCTACTCCTGCACCTATTTTCTATGTTTCTATGTTTCTATGTTTCCGGCACAGGCAAAACGGGCCGAACGGCCTCCTTCTGTGCTGTATCATTCTATCATTCTACTACTTCAATGGTGACTTTTCTTTTAGCTATTGCACCCCTCTCCTACAGTCTCTCCACCTTACCACCTCCATCCCTGCTTGCAAAAGGGTCTATATAAATCCTTCTCCTCAACAGATAACATTGTTCCCCTCCAAATTCTCCTTTATTTCTGCACAGTTGTACTTTTTCTCTGCCCTACAAAAAGTACTTTGAGGTTTTATTCTATACACGAAGTGCTATGACGATGTAAGTTGTTTGTGTTTCAATGTATTCCATATGTACAAATAAACTATGGAACATAAATTGCAAATACTGAACTAGAGGATATGGGTGCAAAATTAACAAGCATATAATGAGACAAGGCATTAGAAGAATTGTTTTTCCCAAAGGGTAGTTTATATGTGGAACAAACTTCAAACAAAAGTAGCTAATCCTATGTTAATTCACATCTTTAAAAAAGAACTGGTTCAATATTTGGTTAAGAACAAGGTTAAAGATTTTAAAGATTAGTGTAGTCATGGAACATGATGAATAATGTAGCTTGTAATGTGAGGTATCCTGAATTAAAGAGGAAAATTTATAGAATTGTATCTTCTCCAAAGTTTAACCTATTATTCACTTCTCTCAGGGCATTAAATAAATTTGATAACATCCATGCAGTGCAAATTCAATATGATTTGCTGGAAGGAGCAGACTCAACTTTGAGAGATCCTTATGACCCTTTTCTTCTGATCTGAAGCAGACTGTTTCTGTCTATTTGATGAACTAGTCTCTGACTGCCACTATGTAATTGTGGCTGTGAAATACGGCCCATTTGAGCAAACCATAAGGCTGGTTTAGACCAAGAAATGGCAGCAGTCTCACTTCTGCCCACTTCCGGCGTAGAATGCAGCGACCACCATTTTGAGCAGAGTGGCAGTGCTACCATTGCCTGCGCTCGCTCCAGAAATGGAAATGAGTCAGATTGTGACGTCGAGCAGCATTGAATTGATGCACGACTTGCTATTATGGGCGTCGCCGCTCCTTTTAACACCCTCTCCAAAGCATGCACAGCAGAATGTGCGTGCAGCGGTAAGACAGAACGCCTACCAGCACTTCTTGAAGGGACTCACACAACTTTCAGGTAAGTTTTGATTTTTGCATCTGTACTAGTTTCTTTACATTTTATTGGAGTAGTGGCTTGGTGTAAGACATTTAAAACATTGTTAAGGTGTGCAGCGAGTGCTGCTGGACATTTGCAAGGCTTTGACCCTTAAAGAAGGCCTCTGAGAACACCACTTGCTCCCAGTCCTGGGAGCCCGAGTTGCAGTCCCCCTTGGGCTGTAGCATGAAATGGAGATGGAGCAAAGGCAACAAAGAAGATCAGCTGCTCGCAGAGAGAGAGGAGGAGGAAGTGGAGGAGAAGGAAGAGGAAGAAGCAGAAGGAAGGAGACAACCCAGACAACCCCTTTCCGGCTGGGATATCCGGGATTGAGTCATCCGCCTGCGGTACCAGTGAACACAACCCCTATTCCTTTTTGAACATTTATTCCACACCTTACCTTCCCTCTGCTACGGACCATCACAGCGTCCTCTTGGCCACAATGCTGAAGTAAAACCACCACAAAGTAAACTTTCCAATCCAACTTTATCCATATATGCCATCAAGAAATCAACTAATCACCCTTATGTGTTCCCTTAGTGGGGTCGTGTGTGTGTCTTTGCCTATCCTAGTGATGTCATGCAGTCATCATAGGCAGTCCCTCGAAGTGAGGATGACTTGCTTCCACGCCAAAAAGGGATGAGTTCACAGGTGTTTCAATGAAGGACCTAATATTCCAGATCCCGAACTACATCTTGAAGGGTGGAAGATGCCTGTGCATGGATTTTTTTAATGTGTGGTGGCTGTTGCACACCAGCCACCACACGGGCTTGACAGAGCTAACTCTTGGTCCAGTGGCAAGGATTACCCAAGACGACTGGAGACCAGCTCTGCTGCACAGACCGAGCGCGCACACAGTGTGGACTGGTCCGTGCTGCCCCTGGGCCCTTGCCTCTTCTGGGCCCCAGATTCACTCCTCTCCTGGGCCCTGGTCACTTCCCTCCATGGCCTCTTGCCGCTCCTTCGCCCTTCCCGCTGTGCCTGCCCGCACTGCAATCAGCGACCTGGCTTCGTAGCCGTCGCCCTCCTGCAGCAGCACACGCTACTCCCTGCAGTGGTATGCCGCACACTGCACGCTGCTCTCTCCAATAGCTCGGGCCTGCTGATGGTCTTGATAGGACCAACCTGTGTGTAAAGGTTCACAATACCAGTGAGCCTGTGTGTGTGTCCTTTGTATCCGTATCTCTTGGTATCTCTCACTCGCTCTCTGCCCCTCAGCTTGTCTCTTTTGATTGTCCTGCTTTCTGTTACCCCCCTCCCCACTATTTCACCCTCCCTCCTCCTCTATATCCAGCCTCCTCGCTCTCTCCATTTAGGGCCCAGCGTTAGGTGTACGGCAGGCGTTTTGTGTGAGGTGCTGGGCCCTCAAAGTGGGCATTTTGTGTGAGGTGAGGGTCAGTGCTACCCCAGAGGCTGCAGCATGGCTGGTGGAAGGCTGCTGACTTTCAGTGGGGGACACTGCAGATGGCCTTGAGGAGCTGATGGCTGGGAGTGTGAAATCGAGCGACGGTGTTTCTTCTTCATCCTCATTTTCCTCTCACTGGCTGGGCAGGCTGAATTTCTTGGGTGTGTAAACTGAGGAAGGCACAAGGGTAGGGTTGTGGTGAGGAGAGGGCTTGCTTGGAAATCAGAAGATATTGTAGAATGAGTGGGAAGTGGGATGTAAGAAGGAGGATAACATATGAGGATACGGGCCATCTTTTATTCTTTCAGCCCCGCCACTGACCAAGATCTCAGCCATGCCCCTGCCAAGAATGGCCTGCAATGCCTCCTCCAAGAGGATGAGGTGAAGCTATGAATGTGAGGTGTGCCTCGTGGTTCGGTAGAGATTGTTGGTAGGTGAGTGATGGAAGGAGGGGGGGTGGGGGGGTGGGGGACGGTTTTACATTGAGCAGTATGTGAGGCTAATGGTGCAGTTGGTAGGAGACTGTTTCTAAGATGTATTTACTTACGTTGACCACTCATCTGAGGCCATGAACTGCTTTGGGCACTGGAGCCAGGTCCTGGGGTGACACTGCTGGCAGTGACTGCCTCAGCGATCTGATCCCACATGCTTAAAACATAAGAACATAAGAATTAGGAACAGGAGTAGGCCATCTAGCCCCTCGATGCTTCTTTCTGGAGGGCCTCCTGGCCCCCTGTGGGTAGAGGACCTCTCATCACCCCTGACACAAAGCTCGAGTGCTGCATCTGAGACACTGGGTGCCCTTTCCCTGGCCTGTTGAACCGTCTGGGATGGTGCTGAAGCATTTTTATCATTTTCATCAGCAGAAGGCATCTCATAAGAGGTGCAGACTGCCTTTAAGAGGCACATGCTAGCTTTAACTTTGGCTCCCTGCTGAACATGCTGCTGACAGGCTGTGCACTGCACTCCTTGAACATTACGTTGTGGAATTTCACCCCCTCTGTCTTTTATCAGGGAATATTAGTATCTATCAACTGGCCGATCGCAATTTAATTATCACGGAGAGCAAAATCTTTTGTCCCGTAGAAGATTTGTCTCCAAACCTCCATGTTAAATTGAGTAAACAAGACTGCTTCTATTGTATTTCTAACTATTTCCAAACTCAATAAGACAAAATACAAAAATCTCTCCATTTTGTCATAGACTTTGTTAAAATAGCAAAAAGAGGAATTTCACACATATTTTAAACAAAAGTTTATATTAAATGGTAGGACACTGGGAAGTGTAGAGGAACAAACGGTCCTTGGAGTGCATGCCCCCAGATCCCTGAAGGTAGCAGGTCAGGTCAATAAGGTGGTTAAGAAGGCATACGGAATGCTTGCATTTATTAGCCGAGGCATAGAATACAAGAGCAGGGGGGTTATGCTTGAACTGTATAAAACACTGGTTAGGCCACAGCTGGAGTACTGCATGCAGTTCTGGTCACCGCAATACAGGAAGGACGTTATTGCACTGGAGAGCGTACAGAGGAGATTTACGAGGATGTTGCCGGGAGTGGAGAATCTTAGCTATGAGGACAGATTGGATAGGCTGGGTTTGTTTTCCTTGGAACAGAGGAGGCTTGGGGAGACCTCATTGAGGTGTATAAAATTATGAGGGGCCTTGATATACTGGATAGAAAGTGCCTATTTCCCTTAGCAGAGGGGTCAACAACCAGGGGGCTTAAATTTAAAGTAATTGGTAGAAGGTTTAGAGGGGATTTGAGGGGAAATTTCTTGACGCAGAAGGTTGTGGGGGTCTGGAACTTGCTGCCTGAAAGGGTGGTAGAGGCAGAAACCTTCACATTTAAAAAGTACTTGGATGTGCACTTGAAGTGCCGTAACCTGCAGGGTTACTGACCCAGAGCTGGAAAGTGTGATTAGGCTGGATAGCCTCTTGTTGGCCAGCACAGACACGATGGGCCGAAATGGCCTCCTTCCGTGCAGTAAACATCTATGAATATCATACAGCGGAATTTGATTCCCTTGCAAGTCTGGATTCATTTGACTGAAGAAGATTAGGCCAAGTATTCTGTCCTTCTTGAGATCTAATACCCAAATTTGGTTAAGGTATTCGCACCTGGAGCAATCTTTTTCTCGATAGGTGATTGATCTTCATCTGCAATTTCAAGCATGGTCCTGAATTTTACCACTTTGCTCTGCCACGAGACCATTATACACATAGCATTTTTTCCACATATGCTGTAATATACATTTATAAAAGAAGATTGATCAGAAAAAATAAGTCATACTAAACAGAAGTCAAGCTAAAAAATGTTCTAGCTAACTGGAGAAGCGTGTGAATGTTGGAACCACTCTAGAAATTACACTGTGTAATATGAATGTACTAAAT